>NW_024962272.1:3217380-3477496 GCF_019238085.1 Lagopus leucura
CCCCTTCCCCTTCCCCTTCCCCTTCCCCTCCTTTCCTCTCCTTTCCTCTCCTTTCCACAAAATGAGAACTGTAATACTGACCCATTCATGCAGTTTTTGAGTACTATCTTTCTCAGTGTTGCACTTTATTTCTATCTAGAATCTGACAAAAATAATATTAAAAGTGACTAAGTGAAATGCATATTCATTCCTACATATCAAGTCCTTGTATATGAAAAACTAACAAATACTATCAAGTCCAAACTGAAATATGAATTTAGTGTTTTAAATGTGACAGAAGTAGGCAATTCAAAGAAATAATAGTAATAATAAAAAATTACCTTTGCAAACTGAAATCTACCTCAAGTTCTCTTACACAATTATATCATGTAATCCTTAGAATTGGAAGAGACCTTTAAAGGTCATCTAGTCCAATTCCCCTGCAACGAACAGTAACATCCCCAGCTAGATCATGCTGCCCAGGGTCTGATCCAGCCTTGCCTTGAAAGTCTCCAGGAGTGGGGCATTTGACTAAATGACTAAACTGACAAAGCTACCTACTGCTGTTCTGCAGATCGTGAGAATGTTTGTTTAAAGGAAAAATCATTTTCTGAGGTACTGACAGGGGGCTATATTTATGTGCGGAATCATAGAAACACAGAATCATGGAATTGCTCAGGTTAGAAAGGACTTTGAAGATCACCAAGTCCAACCGCAACCTAACCATACTACCCTACCTCTAACAAGCCTCTGCTGAATCATGTCACTGAGCACCACATCCAAACGGTTTTTAAACACATTGAAATCAGATGTAAAGGTTAATGTAGTGGGAATGGACATCTCTATAGTAAGAGTTCTGACAATGTCATCTTCAGTTTCAACTGGGACTCTGCCCACAAAGATTTTATAATCCAAATAATCTATTTTTCTACATGACTGTTCCAGAACATACATAGAACAAGGCCATAGGATAGGAACGCGTAGTAATTCAGGTTGAAGGAGATCTTAGAAAGCCTCCAGTTGAAGAACCTACTAGCTATTCTGGCTGTGAGGCCATACTGAGTTCCTCAAATTTTTGTCCAGTCACTTCAAAGCTTCAAAGGACAGAGTTAATACAAACTATCTAGTCTCCTCTGTGCTGCAACTTGACTGTTCCATCAGTGATATCTTTTTTTCTATAAGTGTCCGAATGTCTCTTTCTTCTTTATTCACTTTGTTTCTTGTCATTTTAACATGCCGCTGTAAAAAGCCTGGCTGACATTTCTGCATTAGCCTATGTTAGTGCAGAATAAGTCACTGCCTCATTCTGCAGGCTTTTCTGAGAGGGTAAGGGCTACAGTTCTTGACTGTCCAAGAGGACTTCCTTGAACTCAATTAGGCTTACATATATTCTTCTGTTGGGGAACATAGTATTGTCTGTAGTAATACGTACATAGTATTCCACAAGGACAGAATATCTCTGTTCACTTGGGAGACCAATTAACCTATCAGCTGCCTCCCAGACATATCTAGCCATGGCCTCCATTAGGCAGAAAGCTCTGGCAAGAAAGAACGTGGCAACTCATGCGGACTGCCTGACTAAAAATGTGGCAGTTCAAGTCTCTGGCTGGAGTGAATGCCTGAGCCTGCGGCTGCCAGTGAAAGGTAGCAGTGATTCCACCTGCATGAAGTGTAAGCAGATTGGTGATCTGCACAGTATGGTGGAGAAGCCCAAGAAGGAGGTGGAGAGATTAAGGAGTATCAGAGAGTATGAGCAGGAGATAAATTGGTGGGGTAACTCTCTGTTGAACTTCAAATTAAAAACACCAAGATGATACTTCCAAAACAGTGGTGGACTCCCTCTTCTGCCACCATTAAGTAGAGGGAGGAAATTCAAGGGAAGAGCAAGAATAGAAACAGGCCCCTATCTCACTTCCCCAGGAGCCTAGTTTAATAGGTTTGAGGCTGAGGAACTTGAGGGAAAGGTAATAGAGGATGTGGTGAGAGGTCCACCCTTGAGGTTGTATAGGATGAGGTGGCCGATTCCACACTTCAAGACTGCCTCCACCAAGAAGGACAGAAGGGTGATCATCTTAGGTGACTCCTTTCTGAGAGGAATGGGGGGCCCTGTATGTTGGCCCAACCCTACCTGAAGAAAAGTGTGCTGCCTCCCTGGGTCCAGGTGAGGGAAAACTTCTAGAAACAGACTAGGAAACTTCCTAGTCTGATTTACCTCTCTGATTATTATCTTTTATTGACAGTTCAAACCTGCAGTGATGAAGTGTCTGAGGGAAGCTAAGGATTATCAAAAAGGACTTCAGGGACCTGAGGTAGTTAGTGGATGGAGCGAGAGTACAGGTTGTATTTCTCTTTTTCCCTTCAGTGACAGGGAAGGATACTGAAAGGCAGCAGGAAAGTCCATCTCATAAATACATGGCTGAGAGGTTGGTGAAAATGCAAGAATTTTGGGATTTCTTGATCAGGTAGTATCCAGATTGTATTATCCTAATACAGATACAAAAATACCGTGGAAGAGAGTTTCAAAATCTTTGCTAAAACTGAAATAAATTCAGAAAAAAAGAAAATTCACTGTCAAGCATGATTTATCTATCAGTCCATGCTGATTGTTCCCAATCACATTCTCCATCATGAACCTAGAAATTTTCTTCAGTAAGACATATTCTATTATTTTCCTTGGCACTGAAGTTATACTGACTAGGCTGCATTGCACTGGTTTGTTCTTTTGGCACTTTTTGATTAAGAGTGCATTCTTCTTTTTCTTCAGTCATCAAAAATAACTGATTTTCATGATTTTTGAAAGATTTTAAAGAACAGCCCTGTACAGATATCAGCCATTTCTCACAGCAGCCTCAGATACAGCCTGTCTAATTCAATGGATGACTGTGTGTAAGATTTGCCGAAGCAACTCCCAGCTTGATTGGCATCCTCTTTCTTCTAATTAAATGCATTTACTAGTCTTTTTTTATAAGACTAAGACTAAGGCTAAGAAGGCATGAAATACAACTGTCTTACTTGTGTCCAGTGTCACAGTATCACACGCTTGGCAATAGGATTATGTTTTCTTTGCTCAAACTTGTATTATTTATTAGTCATAAATTATTACTACTATTGCCCATCTGTGCAGATGACTGCCTCGATAATTTCTTACAAATAGATGAGTTCAGTCTTTGGACACTCATTCACAACTAAACAAATCTCCAGCTCGGATAAGTTTTGTGACACAGACAGCCCTTAAGGGGTAAGGTCCATAATAACTCCATGAGAAGATCTGTAGTTGATAGTATACCTGTAGTTGATAGTATACGTTGATTTGGAAAATAAACAAAAGTGTCAGTATAGTAAGTCATATAAGGAAGACATTTAGGACTTGTAGATCAACAAATATTGGATAATGATTGTATGCATACAATTACTTTTTAAAAGCCAGTACTCAATAGACCCTGTGAAGAAATTTACTGTCTTTCTCATTTCTCTGATATTCATCTCTGTCTACAGAAGCTACTATTATAAACAAAAAAACCTTCTTGTTTTCAGTTACTGAAGTCACCTGTAAATTTGGCTTTTTACTCCATAATCTTTATCATGATGACTAAAGAAGAGGGCATTAATGTGCATGTATTCAGCTTATATTATAAAATAGGAGTTTATATGTCTTCTGTGCAATGCTTTGAATTTTTTTCATCATTACCTTTCTAGCTTGTATCATGTTTACTTACAAGGCATAGACTTTTAAATTTTTCCAATTTACTACACATTAAAGAATGTTCACTGTGCTAAGACTCCAGGATCAGGGGTAGATTCTAAAAAACCTGCCTTACAATTTATCTCCTTACATCACGCCTTGCATAGCTAGGTGAGTGATTTCCTTTATAAACGAAAGCTGAATCCTTTTTGCCATTAAAACTATTCACAAAATTCCTTCTGAATTCAGGGGGAACTGATTTTGACCCTCAATTCTTGGCTATCAAATAATATCTAGCTTCTACTTAACCCTGATAAGGTAATTGGGTTAATAACGTTAATGGCAATTTGGTTGGATGATTCCACTATATTGCATTACTCCATAACTCATAGAAAACTTCTGTGCTTTTTTCCTAAGCTTTTGTTGAAGTATTACACTAAAGATTAATGTTGCTTTTATTTGAAATTCCAGCAGTATTCTGCAGAATGCAAGGAACTGTTTTACACTTTGAGAACAAGCATTACACATTATGTCCTGGTACTTTGCATCCTAAGTATTGTAAGATTGTCAGCATATTCATCACCAAATGAAAACAGTAAAACATTCGTTAACTCAAGATCAGATTACAGAAACTCGATTTACATGTATGCATGCTGTCAAAACCAAAATAATTTAAGGTTAACACTTGAGAGTCTTCATAAAATATCATAACTGGATGAGCAACAAAGTAATAAAAAGTGATGATGGACGAAGTGAAGAGCAGCAAATGTTGTTTATCCTGACTTTAGCAAAGTTTTCAACACTGACTTTCACAACATCCTCATAGAGAAGCTGACGAAGTATACTCTAAGTGGACAGTGAAGTGAAAAGAAAACTGAATTGCCAGGCCAAAAAATTTTCAATCAGTGTCACAAAGTCCAGTAGGAAGTTAGTCTCTATTAGTGTTCCCCATGGTTGACACTGAGTCCAAAATGATCTGTGCAATGGACAGACAGTGAACTCTCAGCTAGTCTGTATATAATACAAAACTGAGATGAATACTCTGTGGCTGTGTTTTACTCAGAGGATTCTGTACAGACAGATGAAATGGGTTGGAAAAAAACCTTCCAAAGAGAAATGCTAAGTACTTAACCAGGGGAGGAATAAATCCATGCACTAGCACAGGCTGAAGTCCATATTCCTGGAAAGTTGCTTTGCAGAAAAGTACCTGTGGTTTCCAATAGATACCAAGCTGACCATGAACCAACCAAGTATACTCTTATGGGAATGAGATTCCCAGTATAAGAGAAACATGCACATACTGGAAAGCCTAGCTATGATGATTAAGAGGTTGTAGGATGTGTCACACCTGGAAAGGCTGAAAAAACTGGGATTGTATCACTCAGAGATGAAGAAATTCAGGAACATCTTATTCATGTATACAAATTCAGGATGAAGGAAGCAGAGATAAGTTCTACTAGATGATGGTGCCAAGAGACAGGATAAAAGGAAATGGACAAAAATTAAATTGCATAAGAAAAGGATTAATAATCGTTATAATAGATGATAATTAAGAATTATCATCATCAACATCCTACACTTGTAGGATGAAGATCCTGGAACCCTGGAACACTTGAACAGATTGGCCCTAAACATTGCCCCTAAATGGAGACTCATCATCACACTTCCACAACTATTTTTGCAAATATTGACTGGACACATCCCTGAGAAACCTGTTCTAACCACCACTAGTCTGCGAAGAAGGTTTGGCTAGCCAGTTTTCAAAAATCAATTCCATTTTTAACTGTCCTGTTTTGGTGTAACACTGGCAGGAAGGTGAGCACCAAACAGCTGTTCACTCAGCATCCTCAGTGTGATAGAGGAAAGAATCAGAAAGCTAAAAGTGCAAGAATGTGTGGTTTGAAATAAAGGCAGTTTACTTAAAAATGTAAAGCAAAAATACATTAAAAATAAATGAATAAATAAATAAAATAAAAAGCAAAACAAGGAATTCATTTACAATGTCCTATCAGCAGGCAGCTGTTTTTCCAGGAAAGCAGTGTTCTTCATGCCTAACAGTTTCCTACAAAGACAAATGGCATCACTGCAAATGTATCACCCTCCTCTTTCTTTCCCTCAATTTAAGTGCCAATGAAAGATGCCATATAACACAAAATAGCCCTTGGTCAGTTTGGGCTAGCTGTCCTGTGTCCTCTCCCAGATCTTTGTGTATCCCCAGTCGCCTTATGGCAGGGCAGCATAGGAATCAGAAAAGACATTGACTGCTATGTAAGCACCTCTCTGCAACAACTAAATACCAGTGTGTTATCACCATTCTTCATCAAAAATCCTGAACAAATCATCATTATGTGCAAGACAATCAGGGGATCAAGTCTAGCCATTATAGGTTCATGAAAGGCATGTTCTGCTTAACCAACCTGATCCCTTCTTATGATCATGCCCCTAGTGCATGAGAGAAAAACTGTGGATGTAAACTACAAAGACTGTAGCAAAGCCTTTGACATTGTCTCCCACAGTATTCTCCTGTAGCTGGCAGCCCCTGACTTGGACATAAGTATATTCTTCAGTGAGTAAAAATCTGGCAAGAAGCTGGCTCCAAAGAGGAATGTGAACTTTCCAGGCGTAAGCTGGAAATTTCTGAAAGAAGGCCAAAGGCATCCTGGCTTCTATCAGAAGTAGTGTAGTCAGCAGGAGCAGGGAGGTGATCATCCCAATGTACTCAGCGTTGGTGAAGCTACATCTCGATTTCTGTGTTCAGTTTTGTGCCCCACAATTTAAAAAAAAAAAAAAAAAAAAAAAGACATTAAGACACCAAAGCATGTCCAAAGGAGGGCAACAAAACTTGTGAGGTGTCAGGGACAAAAGTCTTACGCAGAACAGCTGAGGGAAATGGGATTATCTGGACAACCTCACCACCCTCTGAGTAAAAAATTTCTGAGGCCCTCCTCTGAACACGCTCCAAAACCTGTGCATCCTATCTGTACTGGAGGCTCCAAATCTGGATGTAGTACTTGAGGTGGGGCCTCACAAGGGCAGAACAGAGAGGGACAATCACCTCCCTCTCCCTTCTAGCCACCCCTTTTTTAATGCATCCAACGATCCTGTTGGCCTTCCACGCTGCAAGTGCACACTGCTGGCTCATGTCCAGCTTTCCGTCTGCCAGGATCCCCAACTTCTCTGCAGGGCTGATTTCAAGGAATTCTTCTCTCAGTATTTGGGATTGCCCCCACCCAAATGCATCACCATAATCTTGGTCTTGATTAACATGGTTAGGTTACTCTGGGCCCACTTTTCAAGCCTATCCAGGGTTCTCTGGATGATATGCCATCTTGTGACAGCCTAATACATCTGTGCCTGGATCGTGACAAAGGAAGGTAATATGGAATTTTGAATAGCAAGTACTGAGATTCACTCAAGTTGTGGAAAGTATCACAGTATTTTGTAATCCCAAGGAGTCTGGTATGGAAAAGTGCCTGAAGAAGTCAATTACCCAGGACTGTACAAGCAGCAGTTCTATGTGGAACCCTTTCAGCTTTCCTGGATCACAATGAAATGTGACCAGTATCTCCCCTCCATTGGGAAGCCTCATAAATAGTACCAAATCCTCAAGGCCACCTATCATTGGAGACCACAGAGAAGGTCACCACTCAAGTCAGTCTCAATTATTGTCCATTGAGGAATCGTATTTGCTCTAAACTCCAGTAAAGGAAAATTTTAACTATAGGCTAGCTTTTTTTCTCCACCTCCCTCCCTACATTCATACATATGTTTTAACAATCCTCATTTGTTTCATAAGTGCTGAGTTTTTTTACTGGATCCACATATTTCTGTTTAACTATGCGTGAATGTGTGTATATGTATACATATTGATTTAGGATAAGGTAAGTTAGTACTGTTCTGTTCTGTTGGTAAGTTAGTGTGAAACTTGTCATCCATGAATCTATAACCAAATCACCGTTCAAATGTCATATATTTCACTAAGTCACCTTATTAATTTCCATAAGGGTAGTTAATGATTAAATGCTGTTAAAATTATATCCTTTGATTCATCTCACGTTATCAATAAATCTTAAATTGCTGCTAAACAGAACTATGTGAAATGTATTTTTATTTCCAGCAATGGCAATTCTGGTTCACAAATGAAGAATATAATTAGCATTTTCTTACAAGGGAATACAGTAACACAGAGTATCAGACCTTATTCAAAGCAGAATTAACCAAAGAGTTCAGTTTAAATGATTCTGTATTTTGACCTCATTGATAAAATAGCACACTATAGGGAGCTATTGTATGAGTTTTTCTTGATTCTATTCATTTTCCCTGTCATTAAGATGTCTGAGGTTTTGCCATTCATCTATTGATAGCCTCTGCTGACAGTTACAGTCCAGAGCAATAATATTTCAAGCAGCTAGCAGCAATGGCAGCAGCACAGTCTGCTGAAGTTGATTTTCTTCAGCATGACTAAGAAATGGTGTTATACTGAAAAAAAGTTTCAATGGACTGAAAAAGGATGCTGACAAAGAAGTCATAGATATCTGCATAGCAATTTTAAACTTAAACATAAATTTTCAACTTCATTTTAGCTGAGGCTTTAGCTACTACTTACCTGATACAGCTTCTGCTGCAAAGCTTGACTTGTGAAATAGAAAAATTTCCAGCTTTGAAAATTAATAGTAACGTAAATAAAGTCTAAGAAGTAATGGAATATTGTAAATATAACTAATAATTTTAGAACAGAAATGGAATAAACCTATGCATTTTTATGAGTACAAACCAAGGCGCTTTTTCATGAACTTGAGCTGTCAAATGAGTTTTACATCAAAAATTTTCTCCCTAACACATTATGTTAATCATTTGAAAACAGGGTCTGCTTAACAGGAAGACAATGAGCAATAGTATTGATAACATCACTGCTAAAACAGATTAATGAACATAAATCTGACTCATGCTGGGGGCTGAAAGAACTGATAGTAGACATCTGGTCCAACAGCTGAGGGCCAATAGAGCACATCCCTAAAAGCATAGTGTAACTGTGAATCAATTAGCTTGGCTTATATACAGTGAGCAGCCCAAAAGCCCACTAAGCTATCCTGCATGGCAGCCCACTACAACAGTTAATCCCTTCAAGCAGGGACCCTTGGAGGTTGTGACCATGTAGCAATACTTTACACCTTAACATCAAGATCCCTTGCCAGATCCTCTGTAAGTGACATAACAGCTTGCTTTAAGCTTAGTTAATTTTGCTAAAATTGTATCTCAGATTGACTGAGCACATATTATTCCTCAGACAAAAAGTTGTTGATTAAGTCTGGGACTAGAAATAGATCCAGCTGCATCTAGTCTCCTTACCTTCATGAAAGAAGGAGCTTAGAAAGGAAGGAGATCCATCCTTATCCCCATGACTCAAAAAGAGAGTCTCCTAGCTGAGTGTCTTTAACTCCATCTTCTGTGCAGTACATAATCCCAGTAATCTTGAATTTGGTTACATTGGTGTTAAATCATTACATTATATCTATATCTATATATATCAATAAATATATTCCTGATTTTCTCTTATGAGTGAAGTGTATAGTGTAGTTGTTTCCAATCACAATAGTGATTCTTCCTTGGCAGAAGGATCTAAGCCAGTATGACAACTGGCATACGCTGTAAGACAGTACTCTTGTTATACCCATAAAACTTCACAAGGCAAATTTAAATTAATTAAGTAAATAATTAATTAATGCAAGGGTTTAAAATATTCATACAACTGAGCAATCCATCTTCCTATGAAGCTTGGTTAATAATAAAAATAAAAATCTACAGTCATCTTAAAAATTTAGTCAGTAATTATAGTGCTTCAGTAGTACTTAAACAGGATGATTGTGTCTGACTACCACTTTGCTATCCTTTCTATATTGGCCAGATCATAAAGTTCAAGAAAATTCCCATTTCTGCACTCTGTGAAGAACCACTTCTGCAGGTCCTACTTTCTTGATTTAATTTAGATGAATTAAATGTCAGAGTTGAATGGATATAAATAAATAACAGTGATATGGCTTCTCTTTCAGGCTGCTTTTATTTATTTATTTATTTATTTATTTATTTATTTATTTTGCTGAGGTCTGGAGGAGTGGCTGAGAAGGTGGAAAAATCTTGTTACCAGCATAGCACTGTCAAACTATGATACGTGAACTGCCATCAAACTGCTGAGAAAATAAATGCCCTAAACTCTTCATTGTTGGCACTGAAAATCTAGGAAGAAACACAAGAGCACTAGGCAACGCTAGATGACTTAAGCTTTTTTTTTTTTCAAACTGTATACATATATATTTCTGCTGATGAAAACCTTTTCCTTAAGCTCTTCATATTTATATCTTCAGTAGTACAATTTAAGAAATACTGCAATTTCCAGTAGGTATTAATTATCTACACTCAAGTTTTTATATATATGATACAATATGGCATTTTACTGCATCAACCAATAGTTAAACAAGAACAACAAAAACAGAGTTTTGCCCTTGAAATTTCATGGCCTGTAAAAGGCAGTACTATCAAGTATTACTATATCTGATGATAAAACAAACAAAAACAAAACTGCAGTATTCCTTACGAAACCCTTCCTATCAAAGATGAATTGTGCTCAGTTTACAGATGAGGAACTGAATCGTGACAATTGCTGAAGAGTGTGTCTGTATTTATAAGTAGTACAGTACGATACCAAAAAGCTGGTGAAAAATCTCTAACGTTGACACTAAATGGATTCCTCATACCACTGCAACATGAAGAAAATGGCTTAGAATTACATTAGTGCAGCATTTAGTTTTAAAAAATAACAATTTTGTGGCTTTAAGGCAAGCCTCATTAATTGTTTTCCTGATATGTCTCTAACTTTTCATTTGATATTCTTCCTTCTCCATTTTCTTGTTTGTCCACATTCATGCAAGAGTCTGTTTTCTGAACTTTTAAGAACTGCTCCACAGTGCAAACCATAGAATACCAAATGCTGTTTCAAGAGTACACTCCTGATCTTAATCAAAACACCAGACACATGCCCAAAGTGCTTGTGTACCATAAAGCTGTTGCTGTGTCAGATAGTTAATCTTCATTACATATTCTAAGTACCATTCCAGAGGTTACACAGCACAAGCGTTTTTCCTAGATTGATATTCAGTTTTTCAATGGTTGAAAACGCATGCCACTTACTGATACTGCTCTCTTCCATAGTCTGAACATACATACATTCCTTCATCCTGGTGGTGCTATGGAACATCTTTGCATGTTTCCTGTCATCCTGGGATAAGCAATTCTGTTCAGACCATTCATATCTTTGTAGGACTAAAAGCATCCCCATAAAAAATAAATCCAAACAAAAGAAACACAAAAGAAGCTTTAAAATGACTCGTGAACACAGATTTAAGGCTTGTTATATGTTCAAAAACATTATTTTTATTTTTAGAATGTACAGAAAGGAGTAGACAAAAAGGGGGAAGGAGGTGAACATGGGATATATGTAAAATTCTTTGGGATCCTTGGGGTTCCTTCCAAACCCAAGCCATTCTGTGATTCTATCATTTAGATTATTATGGCTTGGATAATCACAATATAGTAGAGGTAAGAAAAGAAAAGGGTAGAAGAAATTAAACGGAACCCAGATGAAAAGATACTGAAAAATGAAAAGATCTCAACAGTTTTGGGAAATCCTCATGTTTTTGAAATATAGGTCTAGCATGTATTTCCTTATCTGTATAATATCAGGCAAAATCCCATATTTTTAAACATCAGATTAACAGGAAATGTTATTCAGAAAATATTTTTGATTCCATTCCACTTACTTTCATTTAGATTTTCCATTTTATATTTTCTCAGGGTTAGACTCTGCAGAGCTCACAAGTGAGGTGAGGCAAAATAAACAGTAGCCAAGCAAACAAAATAATTAATAAATGATAGTAAGTCTAAAGCATAGAGATCCAGAAGGGATTAGTTCAGTGGAAAATTAGGTGTCCATCAATCTCCTTCTGGATACCCCCTAGTCTGGCTAATCAGCATTTAGGAGCTATTAGGCTTGACAGCTTGACCCTTGTCAGTCACAGTTGGTACAATGCAGTACTGAAAACAGAGCAGCCACTGAAGATGGCACTATTTCTAGCTAACCTATTTTGGCAGAATATTTGTGTGCATCAACAGACTGAAATGTCAAAGAGCTGAAGATGACGTGGGTGAATGTGAAAAAGCAGAAAAGACTGCAGAGGAAAAGGAAGAAGCCAGAAGAAAAACTTAGCAAGAAACAAAATAGGAGGAAGAGCAGAAGATGAAAAATATGTGTCAGTGCAGTAAAGAATATTCGTGAAACAACATAGAGGAAATTTTGAAGCATAAATGATCATAGTTCAGTCAGGTTGCTGCAAAAACACAGTAAGTATGAAACGAAATTGATCACTCACATTCTGAAGTTCTTCATTCCACAATTACCCTTTAATGAACTCCTAAACTAACCAGAACCTGAATAACACTGAAGGACAAAATTAAGGCAATAGAAATCCCAGATCTGAAGAAATTTTTAGGCTAATATCACACAATCACTTCACTGAAGCTGTACAAGCTTCATTTTTTATATTCTCTCAACCATTGTGCATTAAATGGTGAGCACTGCAAGTATACTGTGTTATATCCAGAGATCCTATAAACTTGAAATACCTATTCCTGTTTTGAAAGCTACTTTAGTACCAAGTCCAACTAAAGTTCTACATAACATCTGTATTACAGACACTTTTCATGTTCAACAGATGTACATATTACATACTTATGTGCAACTTTATTTCATACAACAAAGCAGCAGATTCTCCATAGGCATTAACAACAGAAAACCTTTTATGATGCACATAAGGTATTTGAGAAGCCAACATAAATAGGATGCTTTATTTTTACTTTTTTTTTTTTTTCTGAAAGAGAATTAAAATAAGTTTGTTCTCTCTCTAAACCAAAATACCATTATTTCAGTTATTTTAGGAGAGTGAAACATGTCACAACAACATATTTACAGAAAGCAGATTAGCTCAGACTTCTTTATTTCCAGTACTCTTTCTGCACTTATGTTCTGTTTCTTCTTCACTTCATTATATTGGCATAACGTGCAAAGAAAAGCATATTGCATATTTGTATGTGAGTCTGTTGGTAGAGTTTCGCTGGCTCAACCATGCGAAGAAAAATATCCATTTAAATACAATAGGCATGGACTTAGGTCCTTCTTTTTAGAGAAGATATTAGAAAGACAACTAAGTCTTTGTCCGAATAACGTCATAACAATGGTAAACTGCAACCCGCTGTTACAACGTTACCTGGAATCTGGCACAATTATAAAAATTATGAAGAATCAGTTTTCTTAAGTCATAGTCTGGCTTAGTCTGTGGTAGCCTACAGAACTACTTCTAACAATTTATTCTTATTGACAATTAAAACATTGTAGTGCACACAGCTATACTATGTGAGAAATAATTGTTTTTGTCAGTTTTGTTTCAAACAGAACACAAAGTGCCAGCAACGCCCCTCAGTAGAAGCCATAGCAGCTAACAAGCTAACATGAATTGTCTGATGGCCTTGGAGAACGTGGACAGAATAGTATTTCCATTGGTGGTCAGTGCCCATTCAACTCTACAACTAAAAAAAAAAAAAGGTCCAAAGAGCTGGGGAAAGTTGTGTCTCCTTGAGACCATGAGACCATGCAGAGATTATAAACTGAGAGTCAACATCTTGTCTGATATAAGCCATTCAATAGTCCATTCAAATGACAATGCAACCGTTGAGTTCAGAAAAGACTGCAGTGTTTCTCAGGGGGATCCAAGACAGGAAAGGCTGCAGGCTGTCCCTTAGTTGGAGGTTTCCAGCAGAGCGCTGCCGTAGTAGCCATGAGGACCCCAAGCAGCGCTGCTTCCAGCGGAGGCCGAGGGGGTGCGCGCGCGGCACCGAAACTGCGGCAGGGCGCAAGAGACGCTTTAGGAATCAGCCCACGGTGATCACAGGTGCAGTAGCGCCACCTGGAGGCCAGCTGTAGCAGCGTAGGTGAGGTCGCTGCGACCGCCCACTTCACTGTTCCCGTCGAAGTGGGCTCGGGGGCCGCGGGGACGTGACGGTCGGACGTCGGAAAACGGAGGGCTATGATCTGTGTTACATCACGCACACACGCACACACTACTTCTTGGAGTGACTACTGTGATGTTCTCATTTTTCTTTTTGTTTCAGTCACATTACATCATCTATATAGAAGGCAGCTGGAAATAGCATTTAAAGAATTGACCTGCTGATTAAAGTTTCTTTTTCTTTTTTTTTTTTTTTTTTTTTTTGCATTCAACTTTTATATAACCAGTGCATTTTGGCACTTAAATGTGTGAAATGGGAGAGAGATTTCTGTCTGAAAAATACGACTTTTCCTTTAGCCATATCTGAATACATACTGTTGGAGCAACATATTGAAACAGGGAAAAAAAGAAAAAAGAAAAAGAAAAAAGAAGAAAAGAAACACAGTTTGAGAGGTTCCTTTGTTCTTTTGAATCTTAAAGGAAAGCTTTTGATGGGAAAAAAAATATAGACCTTCTGTTGAGAATGTCAGTTCACCTTAACAAAAGGACTGTGTTCCATCTCTGGCTTATTTTAGTTCCCTAATAAAGTACTGCTGGCTGAATCAAATTTGGATCAGTTTTTGAATGTCCTTAACAAGGTTTCCACTATCATCTTCCCTGCAACACATCTCAGCAGGAACCTTGATGCGCAAAGCATGAGCTGTAGGAGGGAGATGGCTGGCAGAGTGAAGCTCCACAGACCTTCTATAAGACCACTTTATATTAAGTGCTCATGTTTCTGTTTGTGTAAACAAAGCATTAAATACTCTCTTTTAGGATTCAGTGCAAGAAACTACTGATATGCAAGAATTAACAGAGCAAATAAACCTTTCTTTAGAACTAATGACATTGCAATTGGTATTGTTATATGTGTATTTCTGATAACACTCACAACTTCTTATCTCTTCGGTGTTAATATTTTCAGATGTGCAATTCACATTCCAACTCTAACCCTTTCCTCTTTGAAACCTAAATAGTAGGGAGAAAAAAAAAATATTTGCATCTAAACTCTGCATCTAAACATACTTCAGCTGAGTCAGTACTTTACAGATTTTATCACATAGAGGGTATTTAGTGGCTGTTGTGTTTAAACACTACACAATATCTTCTGCTTATATGACTACGACCTCTAATCAGTAACTCAATACGCAAAAAATACTAGTGAGTGAGAAAGTCTATGACTGAAAAAAATGTCTTTCTTATTGTGATATGTTCAGATTTTAAAAATAAAAAGTACTCTTGTAGATATCTGAGATATCTAAGATACAAGATATCTTGTCCCAAGACATGGTCCTACATACATGATTTACTGATTCCTAATGACTTGATCTGATCAATGTATGTTGAGTAATCTGAGATTCAATCTTTTTTCCTGCAACAAGATTAAAATAAATATGCAAGCATATAAATAAATATAGTAGTATTTTTTTGGATTTAATCTTCTGGAAAATTTGGAGATGAAAACTGAGAAGTTTCCTGTGGATTTGGTGTAACATGAAGCAGTTTTAGCTTAGATGAATTTGAAAAATTACCTTAGTTTCTTCATTGGGGAACTGATAATGTGACATTAGGCATTTAGGTGAAACCAGATTGGAAAACCAGAAGAAAATTTTCATTCTAAATAATTTCTGCTGATAGCACATTCTGTAAGTACTGATTTTATTATCACATTCCTTCTCTTTACCTTGTCTGAGCCTAGCATTCCACTTGGACTATCTAACTGATGCTATACAAATAGCAAGTCATAGCAAAACAGGCAGATACTGGACATTCTGGGTACTATCTATTTTTAAAAATTCCACTCAAATTGAACGTCCTTTGACCAAAAAAAAAAAAGTTTCAAAGATTGACTTATGCATATTTTCTTCTCGTTACTACTGTGCTTCTCATTAGCAGTATTTAACATTCTCTGTTAATCTATACAGTATGAAGAAAAAAGAATATGTTTGCTTTGAAAATAAACAGACATAATATTAAATAATTCATATGAATGAAGTAAAGAGTGCCGCTCTGAATCTAATTTAGCTTTTTATGATTCATTTTTGCAGATTCATTTTCAGATTCTATATATGTCTGGTTTTCAGTTTCTCATTAGAACTTTTGCAAAAGAGTTCTGCCTTAGCACAGTGGCTTTCAGGTTCTCAGCATTTTCCTTTTCTGTCAGAAATTTTGTAACAAATACTTATATATTATATTATATGTTATATATTTAAGTAAGACAAACTTTGTAATAAATATATCAGATTTTATTTTTAGATAAGGTAGAAAAACTCTGAAATAGTACTAGATCATTCAGCTAATGTTTTTAATTATTGCTTGAGTGTCTAAATCAGTCATTTTTTCTTTAGTTTTCTCTGCAAGTTCTTTAGACAGATTCTAGTGTGAAAAACCTAATAATCTTAGGCAAAATGTGCAGAAGCGCAAAGGGTTTTGCATTTGTGCGTGTGTGTTGAATAAGAAAGATAATACAGCCTACAAAATATCATTGTAAAAGCTGAAATGGTTAGTAAAGTAAACAACACTGCAGCCTTCTCCCATATGGATTACCTAATAATATGTCTTGTTATTTTGGAAGCAAACGGGTTGTTTTCTCTTCATACTGCTTAGATTGGCAGTGAATGCCTGAATAGTACTGCTATGGAGCTCGACAGGAAGGAGAGAAAAAGATATCATTACAGAATGCTTAACATCCTCTTATTATATTTAGCCCAGTAGGAACTCAGGTTTTTAAATCACTGTACTGTTTTTCAAATCATTTTCAAATACTGAGAAAATAGATTTCCCAGATCTTCCATAAATCTCAAAATTTATTGTTGGATTTAAACTCACAAAAGATCACAGGACCACCACTGAAGGAATACAAGTACTTGAATGAAAAGTGTATTTTGCAAAGATAACGTACGCAAGAAACTTAAAAGTTTATGCTGAGCACTCTCAAGGAATTGTGCCTTGCATTTCTGTGAGCTGCAGACAAGCATGCATCATTTTCTACCAAACAATATGGCTATTCTTGTCTCTCCAAATTATGTCTATCTTGTCCAGTATGGGAGATGGAGAGAATGGGAAAGAATGGGAAATTTCTGTACAGGATGAATTTCCTCTTGGGGCTGAAAATACTCAGGTCTTGAGACTAACAGCCTCTGATAACCAGGGAACAGATATACTGCAGAGTCCACATATACACCTAATGATTGAAACTACAATATGCTGTTAAAAACTTAATGCCTTTAACAATGAAGTCTAGATATGCCCAGGACTATGTCTCCTGTGACTAGTTAGTGCAGACAGTGGAGAGCAAATATAGTAGGAAAACAGAACCCTCATTCTACCAGCATTCATTCTTCTGCTGGTCTCTAAGAAAATAGAATCAGGCATATTTGTACAGTACCCAGTATTAGTTATTTGTCATATAAAGCTGCTGATATTGCATGTTGTAGTGGTTGTAGAATTATCTCAATGATGCCATTTACTACATCTTTTCCCATTGGACTTACCATCTAAATTCTGTGTCACTACTTATGCAGTCATGCCAAGTTTGCCACCAATTTTGCATTATTCCTCTTATGTTCAGGGTTTTATTTTGCACAGAATACTCTCATTCTTCCATTTTGTTGAGACTACTGATTATCAATGTTTGAAATTTCTTTATTTCTTCTGTGTTTTTTTGTTTGTTTGTTTGTTTGTTTTCCACTCTTGCTCTGGTAGGAGTAAAGAAAGATGATAATTCCCAGCTTCTGATTACAGCTGTAAATATGGGTGTGTACTGAAAATTATTCATTCTTGAACATGAAAATTTCTGTATCCAATATGAACTACAGGGATGGAGGCTCTGTGCAATTGGTAAACAGAGAAAAACAGCAGCTGAAATATACCTTCCCTTTCGCACATACAAGCATTTTTCAGTGTGTGAAAATAGAAGAAACGCAGATGTAGTTTTAAGCTCTGTCTACACCACACTGCATAATGGGTTGAAAACAGGAACACATCTTTACCTTTACAGAACACCGTGCTGTACACACATTTGCCTTGAAAACTTTCGCTTATTTTTTCCTGGTCTATATTTGCAAAATCCTTCTCTGCGAACCAAGGAGAATTAATATTTTAACTCACTGTCTCCATCATTCATAATTTTCTTTTTTAATATTCACGTTTTTCCATTTTCTTTTTTATGTATGATTAAAAAAAAAAAAAAAAAAAAAGCTTTACAAATGAATAAAAAATCACTTCCACTAATAAAATCCTAAATGGCTGTATTTGCATCAACTAAGAGAAGAGAGAGAAAGGGAGAAATGCCACTTACAATAACAATTTTCTGGGTTAAGCTAATATCATTTAACATTCCAGAAACTTAGTTGCAGACTGGCTGATTTGTAAAAATGCAGTATAAAAGAAGGGAGAGGGAGGAAGAAACCCTTGGCTCAGGAAAAATCCTGCACTGTGGGTTTTGACAGAGTTTAAAAATAAAACTGAAACAAGGTAAATCTGGATTTGAACGTCCTACTTTTTTTTTGCAGTTTAATTTGCACAGTGACCCTTTAAACTCTGTTCCCAGCAACATAGCCCCAGGCAAAGCCATAAGGCATAACCATCCACTGCAGTGTGACTTCATCATAGGTTCCTACCTCCCTGCCCAGCCAGTCCTGAAATATCTAGTCATTTTTCTTGCCCCACTTCTATTATGCTTTCATATATCAAAATATAATGAAAAGTAGCTGGTACAGCTAACTCCTTATAGATGATGAAATCCTTTGAAGACGGAAGCATAAAGAAATTTTGTTGTTTACTCAATTAAAATTCAGGGAGGAAAAATTTAAATAAGGTGTTGTTTTTTTTTAATTTGTTTTTCAGATTGAAATAAGCCCTTGAGCTATATATAGCTCACTGCTGAAGCGTGATACTACTGTAGAAATAAAATGGGGGAACATTTTCAATCGGAATATGGATCTGGGTATATCTATATCTTAAAACTCAAACTCTAATAGTCAAGCAGGTTGCTTAGGCACTAAGCACATTATTTTTAATCTGATTAGCAAAAGAAGGAAAATAAAACTAATATGATCCATTAAACCATCTGTAATTGGCATTATTGTTTCCTTGCTTATATAAGTTTGTACCTTACTGAATTGTTGTAAAAATAGGGGTTTTAATTTTTATCAGGTATATTTTATTTTCATGTGAAACATGGAATTAGGAGAATAATCAGTGCTGACCTGAATACTATGCCATATCTGAAGTGTAGATTTATAGATTTCTAAAGCCAGAATTTTTATCAGTTCTGTTTCCAAGTAGTTTAATACACGCTAAGCAAAATAATGAACATCCGTTCCCAGGATCCACATTAAGCTGCTGCAGTTAAATAAAAAATCTGTGCTCTTGACTGCTTGTACTCAGCAAGGCCTACTTAAAAATTCCACAGTCACAAGTTCAGAGTTTTTTGGGGGATTGTGATGACAACCAACAAAGTTCTGCAGACATTTCTCTGATTATGTCAACCTAAAGCAAAAAAATGTTGTGATCAAAAGCCTGCTGTGGAAAAAAAAAAAGGAACAGTCGTGGGACAAAATAGAACATCTACTTAACACTAATTAAAGCTGTGTAATCAACAATTTTACTGTGAATTTTAAAGGATCTGTACCCACTCACCTATCTTTATTGCTTTTTGTCTCCTAATTTAGAATCAGTTCTTCCGAGTCCTTAGAGATATTATCATTCTATTAAAGTTAAGCCTGGATTCTCATTGGAGAGTGTGTTCCTTCAGATAGAAAAAGTTGGCTCTTATTTTCAGTGTAGCAAGCATTCAAGCTTGTCAAAGGGGGTTCTCAGAAAAATCCCCCCAAAATCTCATTATCTTCTGTTCAGAGAAAGCTGAATCTCACAATTCTACTCTACAAGGTTTGTCTGAAATGAGAGCTTCAGTCTGAGAACACCAGAAGCTACTGCTTACAGGACTTTTTATAAACCTTCTAAATCAGCTTTGAGAGAGTTTAACTGGCATCAGTTACTATTTAATTTAAAATAAATAATAATAAAAAACAGCAAGTTCCCATTGATTGCCCTTTATTTTCATTTTCCTTTTGAGAATTCCTTCCTGCCATTACACTCTTGAAGATGATTCATTACAAGAACTGCTATTTAACCTCAGTGAATAGAGAACTAGTGTTTTCATTATTTATACTTCCATATCATTACATTTCAAACTCCTTTATTTTAATTACAAGACATTCATTACTTCAGTGATCACACCCAGGGTGATTTTTAACTTCTTGATGGATTTTTCTGGAATTAGCTCACTGAAATTTAGGTATTTTTCAGACATAATAAATAACTGCCTTTAAATATTAAATGCTATAGCCGAGGTTATGCAGTGCTTGAAATGCTTTAGGAGACCATATTGGTTGTTAATAAATATCAAGGCATTCCTTGGACTTTTGACTTCTTTTTATTATGAATAAGGGATAGATAAAGTCCTGATTTCAACTGGGACAGGGATGCTTTTCTTCCTAGGTATGATGCTAAGTTTTTGTCTTTAGAAGAAAACAATGTTGATAATGCAGTGATGTTTTAGTTACTGAAAAGTGCTCTACAGAGCCATGGACATTTCAGTTTTCAGCTTCTCATACTGTCCTACTGGCAAAAGACTGAGGGAACACAAGGTGATAGCAGGGGATAAAATCAGGATAGCTGACCTACATCGGAAAGGCAATATTCCATACCATGTAACACCATGAGGAAAAACAATAAAGCAGTGAGGAGCTGTGGGAGCAGCTGCTAATCATATACAACAGTCAGTGGGTGGTAAGCAATTGCAGTGTTCATCGCTAACTTTGTAAATATATGTATCTATAGTTATCACTAGTATTATTTCTCTCATTTCTTATTAAATAGCTTTTATCCCAACCAACAAGTTCTATTTTTTTTTTTTTTTCCCCAATTCTCTGCCCAATCCCACTCAGAGTTGGGGAGTGAGGAAAAGTCTGTGCATTTAGCTCCTTCCCAGGTTCAACCACAACACAGGACAACTTAAGAGTTAATATATATATCTAAGCACATTTTTCAAATGCTACTTCAACACTGGCAGGCTTGAGGCCATGACTCTCTGGAGCTTCTTTCACTGCTTTATCACTTTCTCAGCAAACTAAAAGATTTCAGCTATAGTTTGAGATAGTGTAACTACCATTTGAAATGTCCACGTCCGCTCAAGATCACTGGCCCGGCTCACAGAAAATGCTATTGCTGTTGTTGCTGTGGAAGGGATATTACTTTAGCTCTTTAGAGTGCAAACCATGTCTACACTGCACAATTTCAGGATATAGTACAAAACACTTCAAAACACCTGCTATTTAGCCACTAAACTGACTTGTAAGCAAAGTAAAAACCCAAAGCCAACAGATGCATGGAGCACACAGTACTAAGCAGTCTCCAGAAGGAAACACTAGCTTTGACTGAAAGTGTGAGCAATTAGTTTCCTCTTGAAAATTGTAAAAACAAAACAAAACAAAACAAAAAAAGACATAATATACTCATCTAGTGTCACCTAGTTTGCAATTACCAGTATCTTTTACAGCACCCTCACTCCTGCAGTCTTCTTCTCACCCAGCTTACACTCCCAGATACATGGATTAATAAACAAACAAACAAACAAACAAACAAATAAAAACACTAAGACCAGGTAGGATATTCCAAATTAAGCAATTTTGAAAAAATAAGGCAAGCAGAGAAATAACAGAACATATTTCCCTCAGTATCTAGGATCTATCCTCAAAGAAAAGACAGTATTAACTGTAAGTATATACTCCCTATATGCCAGGCAGACCCTTTTCTCAGAGAAGTCTGATGTCTCCCTGGGGCTCAGGTGAAGAATGTCACTAGGAAATTCCGTAGCTTGTTGTGGCCAACAGACTATTAAAGATTACTCTTTTTCTATACAGGGAGTGGTAATGCAGCTACATGCAGTTCAGTAGCCATC
Organism: Lagopus leucura; assembly: GCF_019238085.1. NCBI lineage: Eukaryota > Metazoa > Chordata > Aves > Galliformes > Phasianidae > Lagopus > Lagopus leucura. The sequence goes on from NW_024962272.1 coordinate 3,239,102, forward strand.
AAAAGGGACTTCAGAGCCTTGGGACATCAGCTAAAGGAATTAAGGCCAGAGAAATCTCCTCTCTGCTTCCTGCACTGGGTAAGGACACTGAAAGAAATTGAAGATTCTTATCTATAAGCACCTGGATTCATACTGGTGCCATCACCAAAACTTTGAGTATTTTTTTTTTTACAATGGATTGGCATTTTTTTACAATTGGACATGGCACTGGGCTTGCAGGCAGCAGATAGAGTTCACCTTTCTCAAAGCTAGAACAGGGTCCTTGGGGAAAAACTATCAGGGCTCATTGTCAGGACTTTAAAGAAGGTCCAAAGGAGGAAGACAGTTATAGTGGTCCTGCTCCTGATAAGCTGTGGAGTGGCACAGCACTAGATTAGATTAGAGGGGCAAGGTGCTATCAAACTGTTGTCCTGAGATGTGCTGACAATATTACAGCACACTTTAAATCTTAGGATGATGAGCTAAGGATCACTGAGACAATAGGTGAAGGCAACTGAGAAATTTAAGGAAAATACTTCAAAGAAATTGAGGAGTTATCCTCCAAGAAGATGACAGGGCTGGCTTCCCAGCTGAGTTGCCTGTACATTAATGCATGCATATTGAGAAACAAACAGAAGGAGCTGGAAGTCACTATGTTACTAGAAAACCATGATATAGTTGCCATCACTGAAACCTGGTGGATGATTGCCACCACTAGAACATGGCTATCAACAGCTTCAACCCATCCAGAAGAGAAAAGATGAAAGAAAGGAGGGGGAGGAGACATTGCCCTGTACATCAAAGAAGGAATAGAGTGTGAAGATCTGTCCCTGATGAGTGGCCATGAGCAAGTCAAAAGTCTATGGATGAAGGTTAGAAACAGAGGCAAGAAAGGGAGCTTTGTGGTTGATGTTGACTACAGGCCATAAGCCACAGGAGATGTTGCTGTCATAGGGTCTTGTCCTCCTGGAGGACTTCAACCACACTGTCATCTACTGGAAAAAGTAGCATGGCAAGCTGTGGGCAATCCAGGAGTATCCTGGAATGCATAGAGGATAACTTCTTGAGACAAGGAATAGAGAGCCCTACTAGGGAGGATTCTATAATAATCATCAATACAAGTGAACTGCATGATGAATCAGGATTGGAGGCTGCCTGAGCCGTAGTGAATATGCAGTAGTGGAGTTCACACTCTTTAAGAATACAAGACAAAGAGTAAAATCAGGGTACTAAATTTTAGGAAAGCCAAGTTCCAGTTCTTCAGGGAGTTAGTCAATAAAACACCTTGGGAATCTGTACTCAGAGACAAGGGAGCCAGGACCTGCCGATCAAATTGGGCAAGAGGAAGTGCGCAGCCAATGGAAGCAGGGACCAGTAACCTGGAAAGAGCATAGAGATGCTGCTACGCTCTTTAAGAATGGGGTCAGGAAAACCGAGGTCCTATTAGAATTGGACTTGGCAAGGGATGCAAAGAACAAGAAAGGTATCTACAGGCAGGTATCTACAGGCATGCAAACCACGAAATGAAAGTCCAAATAGGCTTCCCCCACCTAGTGAGTAATACAGGCAGGCTGTTAACAACGGACAAGGAAAAGGCTGAGATACTCAACATAATTTTTGCCTCAGTCTTCAACTGATGAATTTGATGGGTTGACTTCTCAATAGATGAGGAACTGCTTACAAGATTGTTCCCAGAGAGTGGTGATCAGTAGCTCAGTTTCCAGATGTAGATCAGTGATGTGCGGTGTCCCTTGGGAATCAGTGCTGGGACTGATGCTTTTTAATATGTTCATCAATTACATCAACAGCAAGATCAAGGGCAAACTGTGTTTGCAGATGATACCAAGCTGTAGAATGCGGCTAACATGTGCAAGGGACAGCATGAGATCCAGAGAGATCTACACAGGTTTGAGCAGTAGGCCCAGGAGAACCTCATGAGAACCAGTAAAACTAAGTGCAAGATCTTGCACACTGATCACAGCAAACCTGACTATCAGTGCAAGATGGGGGATTAAAGGATTGAGAACAGTTCTGCCCAAAAGGATTTGGAGGTATCTGTGAATGGTAAACTGGGCATCAGGCAGTAATGTGCCCTCACAGTCCAGGAAGCCAACTGTATCCTGGGCTGTACCAAAAGAAGCATGGCCAACAGGTGAAGGGAGGTGATCTATTCTGTGCTGTGAGATCTCACCTGGAGTACTGTATCCTTAGTACAGGAGAAATGTGGATCTGTTGGAGTGCATCCAAAGAAGGGCAAGAAAAATGATCCAAGGAATGAAACTGCTTCCATTCAAGAACAGGTTGAGAGAGCTGGAGCTGTATAGCTGGGAGAAGAGAAGGCTCTAGGGAGACCTGAAGTAGCATTTCAGCATATAAAGGGCATAAAGGAAAGAAGACAACGAGACACTTCAGAGTCTGTTGTAATAGGATGAGGGAAAATGTTTTCAAACTGAGAGAGGGAAGATTTAGACAGGATATCAGTAAAAAGTTTGTTACGATAAAGTTAGTGAAGTAAATTGTCCAGAGAGCTGGTAGTTGCCCTGTCCTTAGAGATGTTCAGGGTCCCTGGAGACATTCAAGGTCAGTCTGGATGAGGCGGAGTAATCTGATTTAGATGTGGATATCCCAGTTCATTGCAGGAGAGTTGAATGAGATAATATTTCATGGTCCCTTCCAACTCAATTTCTGATCCTATACTCTTCCTAATAGAGTCCGAATACACTATGTACCATCCATTATTTACTTTCTTTTTCCTTCTGAGCTCCATGTCCTCAAGACACAGCACAGCATTGTCTTCATATTGTCACTTCAATGCCTATGGCAGTTGTTTCTGTCTTCCCTAGCTTCCTCAGAAGACAGTAGTAAATAACTTCACATTTTTCTACTGAGAACAGCTAGTTTTGAAGCTTATCAGAACATTTGATTTTTCAATTAATTTGCACTAACTTCTAACAATTACATGAATATGAAGCTTCCCAGAACTTGCGTATTGCTACTTACTTCAGAATACTGAACTTATATGTGTAAAACTTCACAGTAATTCTATATGCAGGCACAGACACGTAGTATTGCAGAAGTTGGAAGGGACCTCAGAAGATAAAGTCCAACCCCATATCTAAAGCAAGTACACTACAATAAGTCACACAAGTAGTTGCCCAGTAGGGTTTTGAATATCTCTGTGTAAAGAGACTCCACAACCTCTCTAGGCAGCCTGTTCCAATGCTCTGTCACCCTTACCACAAAGAAGTTCTGCATGTTGTACGGAACTTCCTATGTTCAAGTTTTAGTCCATTGCTCCTTGTTCTATTACTATGCACCACTGAAGAGAGCCTTGCCTCATCCATTCACCTCCCACTTCCCTTTAGCTATTGGTAAACGTATGTCAGATTCCCCCTCCGTCTGATTTCCCCCAGGCTGAACAGGCCCAGGTTACTTAGCCTTTCCTCATACAGGGGATGCTTCAGGCATCTTATCATCTTTGTGGCCCTCTGCTGGACTCCTTTAAGGAGATCTCTGGTTTTTTTTGAACTAGGGAATCTAAAACTGGACTAAGTGTTCTAAATGTGTTGAGTTTATTCTTCTATAGCACTCAAAAGATAATACAGTACTGATGAACCTTTGGCAATTCTTTTCTACTTTTCATCTATTTTTTTCAACATCATTTGATATTTCTAGCAATTCCCCTCATCAGAAGAAAAATAATTTCTTTCCATATCCTTTTTAATATGCTTATTGAATAATTTTGTGATTAACTATAAACACTATAAAATAAAACAGGCTGTAATATCTGTCTGTATATAAGATTGTAGCTTATTCTTAGTATATCAGAAAGAGACTACATACGGACTACTACTAAAACAAAAGTGATCTGAAACTAAATTACTAAATTTATTTGTCCCACCCTCCTCCACTTTGACATTTATGTGATGTGGAATACCGTCACCTTTTAGAGTGTCTGTTAACACTGTTGAACAGTTCTTGTAGATCAGGTATGGTTACAAGAGAGAAAAGAAGGAGATAATGTACTTTAGATAAATTTTATGAGTCAAATTCACTTATAAGACTTATAGAAATTTAGCTTAATTTGGTTCCCAATTACTATATTAACAGGGATGTGAAGCAAAAATACTGTATACAGTTGTTTTCATCTTAACATCTAAAAAATGGTAAGTATATGAACTATAAAGTCTCTGAAGAGAATGTATTAGTGTTTAACATACTCACTTTTGAACTAGTGAATGATATTGTCAGTATGAGTAATATAATGTCACATTTTATCTCATTTTAAATTAAAACCAGATTTTTAATTAATCTTAATACAACCAGTAATTTTCTCCTCTTCTTGAAAGCACCAAGTATGAGAAGAGTTGACACTACTAAAACCACTTCCTCTGCAGATCTATCCCAATAAGAGTGAATGTTAACTGCTGTTTAACTTTATTTCTAAACCGTTAAGCTGTGGCTGATTCTAGATAACATAGTTGCAGAATCAAAACATTGAATTTTCAAGTTGGTTTTACACGTTTCAATTAGTCATAATGATAAAAACAACAAATAGAAAATTAAAACAAAGATTTCAGTAGATTATTTATTAATAGAATCTTGGTCTGCCTTCAGTTTGTGAATCTGAAAATGACATTTCATTATTATTTCTCTTCTTAATATATTTTTCTTGCCTTGTGCTCTTTGTCATCAGTCTTACTTTCTCCATCTGTGATGGTTCTGCATCAAAGTTCAACTAAAAAAGATATCCTCCAGATACTCCATGAATCTGAAAATCTGAAACAACATTACTAATAGTTTTAGTTATAAAACTGTACTGCATCTTCACTCTTATAGAGGTGCTTCTAGAGACGCAAGAAGAAGCCAGTGTACTTACGATGCTTTGTGCTTCTTTAAGATGCTTCTTAGAAAGAAAAAAAGAGATGCTTCTTAGAGAAAAAAATTAGCCTGACATTAATTATTTGCTTGAGAGTTCACACCACACATTCTTCCTTTTGTGAAGCCAGATGTTTCTGAACATACCCCAAACATCTGCTACCCCTTGTGAAAAAGTCATCTGGGTACAGTTTGTATCAGGCAAAATGCAAATTTGTATAACTATCTTTTCTCTGTCTATTTGCTACCATGGTTTCATGGTCAGTTGAGATTTTGCAGATGATTTGATGATTTTAGAAAGAGCTGGATTTGACACTAAATAAAAATGTTTAGTTCATCATTACTCCTATAACTCTGGCATTTGCTGGATTTTTATAGGGCCAATAAGCAAATTGGTCCTATAAAATATGGTAAATAAACTTATCATACCTTTATGCCTTTCATTAACTCCTAATTTTGTCTGTATGTGTCAAAATTTCAGCTGAGACAATTAATTTTCTTCATAGTGTCTCATATGACAATATGTTCTGTCTAGGAGAAAAAGTTGATAAAACACTGATGTTCTGGTTGTTTCTGAGCAGTGTGGTACAGAGCCAAGGACACTGCAGTTTTTTAGCTTCTCATACTGTCTTACCAGCAAAGGGGCTGAGCAGACAGAACTGGAACAGCTGACTTAAACTGGCCAAAGGGATATTCCCTACCATACAATATCATGCAGAAGTATAAACTCTGGGGAGTTCGCAAGGCAAGGGTTTATCACTGCTGAAGGACTGGCTTGCCATTGGCCATCATCAGGTGATAAGCAATTGCACTGTGTATCATTTTTTTTTTTTTTTAAATATAATATACATACACGCACACACACACACATATATATAAATTTATGTATATGTACATTGTTTTCATTACTTTCTTTTTTTTTTTCCTCTTGTTCTTCTGTTTTGATAAATAGTTTTTGTGTCAACACATAAATTCTACTTTGGCTTTTTGCTCTGATTTTCTCCCCCATCTTACTCAGAGGGGAGGAGTGAGAGAACACCACAAAGTTTAACTCACAACAAAGGCCAACTTATTTTTTCAATAGTTTTGTCTGCATTTCAACACTTCCAATTTCTCTTTGTTTTCATGTTGCTTAATATTACACAAAAATTATGTATTTTTAGTCAAATTTGAAAAAATAAATCCATTTCCCTCTCAATTTAAAAAAAAAAATAACTTCAGGCTTTTATGATGAAGAATTGCACAGTCATTAATTGAAGCTGTACAAATTATAATTTTGATAATTGCAGAATCACAGAATTGTAGAGGCTGGAAAGGACCTACAGAGATCATTGAGTCCAACCCTCCCTGCAAAGCAGACCTCCTACAGCAGGCTTGACAGATAAGCATCCAGGCGGGTCTTGAACATCTCCAGAGGAGAATCCACCACCTCCCTGGGCAGCCTGTTCCAGTGCTCCGTCACCCTCACTGTTAAGAAGTTCTTTAGCATATTCGTGCAGAACGTCCTACGCTCTAGTTTATAGCCATTTCCCCTTGTTCTGTCTCTACAGACCACTTAAAAGAGGTTGGCCATGTCCCTTTGACTCCCACACTTAAGATACTTATAATCATTAATAAGATTGCCTCTCAGTCTTCTTTTCTGAACCGACCCAGTTGGCTCAGCCTTTCCTCATAGGGGAGGAGCTTCAGGCCTTTTACCATCTTTGTAGCCCTCTGCTGGACTCTCTCTAGGAGAACTTTGTCTTTTTTTGTTGTTGTTTTTTGTTTTTTTTTTAGCAATCTCTAAGTCCACAGTAAGAAAACATACCACAGTATCATGTAATTTAAGAAAAAATGCATCCATGTTTGGTACAACTATATGAGTATGCATCCAATGTTTTTTTGTTTTTTGTTTTTTGTTTCTTTTTTTTTTATCTTATTCATCCTAAGGTGAGAGGAAGAAAAAACAATATAATCCATGTATGGAGCAGTTTCATCATATTAGGAAAAAAGTTATTATTTCCAACCTAGTGATAGGTTGCTATATATGAGTGCAGAAATAAAATAATAATAATAGTTTTGTACAGAAAAAAAAAGAAAAAAAAAATCAGGCATATTCTGTAGAGATTTTTTTAGTGTGTGAATATGACTCAGCAGAGATTCCTTTCTATATTCAGTTAGCACAGAAGAGTTCCTTAACAGTGATGACCATGATCTGAAGACAGAAATGTTTTACGCTCAAGACTATTCAAGATTTTCTTGAGTAATGGAGAAAATTAATAGGGATGCAATAGGAAATTAATAGGGATCAAAGGGCTTCTCAAAGGTCACAGGTTTTTTTTGTTGTTTTTGATGGTCTTTTTTTGTTTGTTTTGTTTGTTTTGTTTGTTTGTTAAATCATTAACGTTGGAAAGACCACAAAGATCATCAAGTCCAAACATCAATCCATGCCTGTAACGACTGTAGACCATGTCACTGAGTGCCATATCTACAAGTTTCTTGAAAAACTCCAGGGATGGTGATTCGACCATTTCCCTGGAAAGCCTGTTCCAATACCTCACCACTCTTTCAGAGAAGAAATTTTTCCTGACATCCAACCTGAAACTCCCCCAGCACAAGTTAAGTCCATTACCTTTAATCCTTTCACTACTTAGATGGCACAGGAGAACGATCCCCATCTTGCCACAACCTCCTTTCAAGAGTTATAAAGAGTGATAAGATATCCCTTGACCCTCCTCTTCTCTAGTCTAAACAATCAAAGCTGTTTCATCTGCTTCTCATAAGGCTTGTGCTCCAGACCCCTTACCAGCTTCATTATCGTTCTCTGACCACACTCCAGGTCCTCAGTGCCTTTTTTATATTGAAGGGCACAAAGCTGAACACAGTACTCAAGTTGTAGCCTAACCAGGGCTGAGTACAGAGAGACAATCAAACAGAATTACATTATTCATATTACCTTATTAGTATTTTCTGGATTTTTAAATCTCAGAATACACTGGCAGAAATAACACTTCTAAAATCCTAGGGGGAAAGAAAAAAAAAAAAAGTTTTTAACAGATGTAGAATCATAGAATCACAGAGATTGGAAAAGACCTACAGGATCACCCAATCCAACCATCATCAATAGTCCTCACTAAACCACGTTCCTCAACTTTCAAATGTTCCTTGAACATCTTCAGGGTCGGTAACTCCACCACCTCACTGGGCAGTCCATTCCAGTGCCTGACCACTCTTCCAGAAAAGCAGTATATCCTAACATCCAGCCTGAATCTCCTCTGGCGCAGCTTGAAGCCATTTCCTCTAGTATTATCACTAGCTACATGAGAGAAGGGGCTGACCTCCAGCTCACTACAACCTCCCTTCAGGTAGTTATAGAGAGCATTAAGGTCTCCCCTGAGCCTCTCTTCTCCAGACTGAACAATCCCAGCTCCTTCAGCTGCTCCTCATAAGGCCTGTGCTCCAGATCCCCCACCAGCTTTTTTGCCCTTCTCTGGACATGTTCCAGGGCCTCGATGTCTTTCTTGCATTGAGGGGCCCAAAACTAAACACAGTACTCAAGGTGCAGCCTCACCAGAGCCGAGTTCGAGGGGACAATCACTTCCCAGTCTATGCTTTCAGCACTGCTTCTGATGCAAGCCAGGGTGCCATTGGCCTTCTTGGCCACCTGAGCACACTGCTGGCTCATGTTCAGCCAAGCATCAATCAATACCCTCAGGTCCATTTCCTCTACACAGTCTTCCAGCCACTCTGCCCCAAGCCTGTTCCCTGGGGTTATTGTGGCCAAAGTGCAGGACCTGGCATTTGGTCTTATTGAACCTCATCCCATTGGCTTCAGCCCAGCTCTGTCCCGATCCCTCTGAAGGGCAATGCTACCCCCAGGCAGATCAACACTTCCAGCCAAATTGGTGTCATCCGCAAACTTATTGAAGGTGCACTCGATGCCCTCATCCAGGTCATCAATAAAGATATTGAACAGGACAGGCCCCAGCACCGACCCATGGGGAACACCACTCATGACTGGTCACCAGCTGGATTTAACTCCATTCACTACCACTCTCTGGGCCTAGCCTCCAGCCAGTTCCTTACCCAGCCAAGAGTGTACCTGTCCAAGCCACGGGTTGCCAGCTTCTGCAGGAGAATACTGTGGGAGAGAGTGTCAGAGGCTTTGCTGAAGTTGAGGTAGACCACATCAACAGCCTTTCCCTCATCCACCAGACAGGTCACTAGATTCATAGGAGATGAGGTTGGTCAAGCAGGACCTGCCCTTCGTGAACCCATGATGACTAGGCCTGAAACCCTGGTTGTCCTGCACTTGCCACATGATCTCCCTCAAGACAACCTGCTCCATAACCTTCCCTGGCACCAAGGTCAGCCTAATAGGAGTGTAGTTCCCTGGATCCTCCTTATGACACATCTTATAAATGGGAGTCACATTGGCAAGCCTCCAACCTTCTGGGACCTCACCAGTCAACAAGGAGCACTGACAGATGATGGAAAGCGGCTCAGCTATCACCTCTGCCAGTTCCCTCAGCTCTCTCAGATGAATCTCATCCGGCCCCATGGACTTGTGGCAGTCCAGTTGGAGTAGTAGGTCTCTGACTGCATCCTCCTGAATCATGGGGAGTTTTGTCTGCTTCCCAGCCAAGACTACCAGGTCCGAGAGTGGAGGACCTTGGGATAATTTGTCTGACTTTTAAAGACAGGTGTAAAGAAGGCTTTCAGAAGTTCTGCCTTTTCCTTATCCTCAGCGGTCACATTCCCAGCTTCATCCAGTAAAGCATGGAGATTCTCCTTGGTTCTCCCCTTACTGTTGATATATTTGTAAAAGAGTTTCTTGTTCCTTTTTACCCCAGTGGCCAGGCTGAGTTCAAACTGGGCTTTTGCCTTTCTGATTTTCTCTCTGCACATCTTAACAACTTTTTTGTATTCTTTCTGAGTTGTCTGTCCCTTCTTCCACAGGAGATAGATTCTGTTTTTCTCCTGGAGCATCAAGAATAGCTTCCTATTCATCCACACAGGTCTTCTTCCCTGCCTGCTCATTTTGCAAATCAGGGGACAGCCTGCTCCTGCACCTTTAAGACTTCCTTCCTCAAGAACAACCAGCCGTCTTGGACCCCTTTACTTTCTAAGACTGAAACTCAGGGGACTCCTCCTACTAATCTTCTGAACAATTCAAAGTCTGCCCTCCAGAAGTCCAAAGTAGCAGTTTTCCTGTTCCTCCTCCTGGCTCCACCAAGAATTGAGAACTCTACCATTTCATGGTCACTCTGTCCAAGACAGCCCCCGACCTCCACATCTCCCAACAGACCTTCTCTGTTTGTGAACAGCAGGTCTAGCAGGGCAGCTTCTCTCATAGGCTTTCTCACCAGCTGCATCAGGAAACTATCCTCCATATACTCCAGAAACCTCCTAGACTGCTTCTTCTTCTCTATGTTATATTCCCAGCATGTCAGGAAAGTTGAAGTCCCCCATGAAGACAAGGGTTGGTGCCAGCTGCTCATAGAACACCTCACCTCTCTCTTCATCCTGGATCCGTGGTCTATAACAGACACCCACCAGGCATCTGCCTTGTCAGCCCTTCTGCTGATCTTTACCCATAACGATTAAACTTTTTCATCCCCAGCCACAAGCTCAGTAACATTAAAGCACTCATAGAGAGCCACACTGCCACCCCTCCTTCCTTACCTATCCTTCCTGAAGAGTTTGTAGCCATGCATTGCAGCACTTCAGTCATGGGAGCATTCCCATCATGTTTCTGTAATGGCAGCTAGGTCATAGCTTGCCTGCTGCACAATGCCTTCTAATTCTTCCTGTTTGTTGCCCATGCTGCATGCACTGGTGTAGATGCACCTCAGCTGAGCACCTCGCCTCACCCCTAATCCTGTTACAGCTCCCCCAGGCACATCTCTAGTGGGCCTGTTTTTGTCCCCTTCCCCCTTCATATCTAGTTTAAAGCCCTCTCTACAAGTCCTGCCAGCTTCTGAGCAAGGATCCATTTCCCCCTCTGCGACAGGTGATACCCATCAGCAGACCTCAGGCCAAATGTTGAGTAGACCACTGCATGATCAAAGAACCCAAAATTCTTGCATTTGCACCAGCCTCTCAGCCATGTGTTTATAAGATGGGTTTTCATGATCGTCTCAGTGTCTTTCCCTGCCACTGTAGGAATACAGGCAAATACTACTTGTATGCCTGCTCCATCATCTAACCTCTCCAGTCCCCTAAAATGATTTTTACAGTCCTCAGGCTTCTGTCAGTGACCTCATCACTGCCAGACTAAACTATCAATAAAGGATAATAATCAGAGGGGTGGATCAGACTGGGAAGTTTTCTGGAGATATCCCTGACCCAGGCCCCAGGGAGGCAGCACACCTCCCTATGGGTAGGGTCAGACCAACATATTGGGCCCTCAGCTCCTCTCGGAAGGGAGTAATCTATGACTATCACCATCCTTTCTTTTCTGGAGGAGGCAGTCTTCAAGTGTGGAGCTGACCCCCTCACCTTAGACAAGCTTGGAGGCAATCTTCTCACCTCATCCTCACTCACTTCTCCATTGGTTTCAGGGCTTCAAACCTATTACATAAATGCACCTGGGGATCCAAGGTAGGTTGGGATGGGGGCTGCCTGCATCACTGAGCTGGGACCTGCTGCCATTCCTTCTCCTTCCAAGCTGACTCCCTCTGCTAGACTATGGCAAGGGAAAGGGTCCACTATGGTTTGGGAGGTGCAGCCTCTGTGTCTTTCTTGCAGAGAGACACTCCACTGGTTGATCTCCTGCTCGCACTCTCTTATGGTCCTTAATCTCGCTACCTCCTCCCTAAAGTGCCACCACCAGGCTGAGCAGTTTGTCCACCTGCTTGCACCTCACACAGGTGGCATCTTTCCCATCCTCTCCCAATAGCAGCCGGCTCAGACACTCCCTGCAGCTAGAGACCTGAACCGCCACATTTTTCTGTCTGGGTTGCCATAGTCTTCTTGTGGCAAGCCTCCTGTTTGGTAGAGATCAAGTTTGAACCTGTGGTCTCAGGGTCTGTCAGTAGCAGAGCTGGTCTCCTGAGCAAAGACAAAAGCACTCATGTCCTGCCACAAGATCCACCTCCCACACCTGCTGCTGCAATAACGTACGGGCACCGTGAGCTATGCTCCCACTCTAACTTCCCTCTCTGTTGTCAGGGGACAGTAACACTCTTTTCTCACCTGGTGCATTATGTAGGCAACCCTCCTGACGGCTGCTTTTAGACTTAGAGCCAAGGGTCATCAAGGTCAAGCGCAAGAGATTAAGAGTGGGCATTGCCAGCTCCACCCCTGATAGCTCAGCAGCCTGCCCACAAGCTGCCGGCCCCCTGGTACTGGCACAGTGCTTTTGCTGGCTTCAAAAAAGCCCTAAAAAGAGCTTTTTGGTTGGCCTTTTTGCTTTAGGTCCCTTACTCAGTGCAGTCTTACCTGACCTGAAGCTGGTCTCCACAGCAAACATATATATATATATTTCTTATAGATGGTATGGCGATCAAATGCATTTGGGTTTCTTGGAAAATAGTTTTCCCACATGAGACTGTTTCAGAGCCAAGTATACTGATTCACTGTAACAAGTCATCAGTCCTGCAGATGCTGGATTTTCTATTTACTTGGTTAGGTGGATTTTGATTTGTTGATTTTGGTGAGGCCTTTTTTTCCTCTCCCCACAAATGGTGGAGTAATATGTTGGCACAATATTACAGTACACATGCCTGACATGTTTTCAGTGTTTAAATATTTAAACTAGATCATGTTTCCCATCGATTCTCTAAGTTATACCAAATAGTTCTAAATGTATCCATGTAAAACTGCAGAAGCATGGTGAAGGTAGAGAAGAAAGGACTCAGAACACATCAATTCAGGCAAGCAGCCTGGCAAATGCAGACCACAGAACACTAGCAACTGCCCATGGATTGTGAGAACACTTCATTGAGGAATGGTATTCTACCTGCAGTGTTTCACTTCCAGGTATAGCAATTGAATGTAAATTACTAGTCCTGCAGATACTATGTCTGTTCCATCCCTTCTGTCCCCACACCTCCAGAATGATGCTACAGGGTGACACATTTGACATTTTATGAGAGAGTATTTCAGTAACTGTGCAGATTAATGAAACAGGCTACATATAAATAAGTCCTGTCACTATCTCATCAGAGATCTGTGAAATAGTTTGTCATAGAAGCTCGAACTTCAGAGCAATGGTAGAGCTTAAAATATCTAGCTTTCTTACTTGCAGGCCTCTAAGAAAAGTAAATATTTCATTTACTTTATTGAAATTACTCGCATTGTAACAATAAACTCTTAAGATCCTGTAAGAGATTCTTGTGCGCCAAAGCCCTTACATTTCCTAAAGTCATCTGCCTCACATATTTCCAGGGTATCTACTTCTACAATTTATCTACTTTTGAAGTGTCTTACTGTTTACTTTTCCGTTCCATAGTCAGTCAATGCTTTGGAAGCTTGTCAATTTCTTTACTGATCATTTCATTTTCTATTCTTGGACATCAGCCTGTGCTTCATCTTCTCTTAGTGCATATGCATTTTCTAATACATTCAGACACACAGCACGTGCACAGTTGAAGTATAAATTTGAAGTTTAAGGTAAAATTATCAAGGTTATTTCCTTTTCCATTAAAAATGCTCATACAATTATGTCAATACATTTAAATGAAAATCATAAATCATTTTCTGTCCAAGATAAAGCTTCTCTTTTTGTTCTCCTTCTCACACCTCAACAGTAAACATCCTCTACCCTTCCTGATGCTTCATTTTCATCTCGATAAAAAAATAGCTCATAATAAATAGCTCATTTTTATCATCTCAATAAAAAAATTTTCAGGTGAGATGTGATGAAATGTGTGTAATTTCTCTGCAGATTTGACATGAAATTCATGAAATTAGAAATTCCCAAGCCCTGGATAGATTCTACAGAATAATTATTTAATATCCATTTATTTTGCAGTCTAAATAGTTTAAGTTATTCTTTGTTATCTCCTGTTCTGAAATGTGATCTGTTCCTTTGCACGGTCACTTGTAATATCTGTTCTTAGAGATAATTGCAAATGTATACAGGCTGATAGCTCCCTGATGCATTCAAAGACATTCAGGATGTTTAAGTAATTAAATGATTATTCATTAAGAAAAAATGCTATGTTTATGCTGTTCAGTGATCTCAGTCACAGTATAATATATTATTTTCACAATATTTTAATACAAAATTATATATCCATAATTTTCTGTACTATTTCCCAAAATCCTCTAGTTTTGCCTTGAGTTATTCCATTAGAAAACCACAACACTTACTAATATTTATTTGTAGAACTAGTGAGATCAGAGCTTGAGACCATATTGCTGCACACAGTAGTGCATGCCAATAAATTCATACAATATTTTGAGTCCAATTTTCTCTTTGTGATTTTAAGTCAGTTACAGGGGTAGGAAGAGAGATGGGAACAAGGTAAAAAGGCATTAACTTCTCTTCTTTCTTGACTTACTACATTAATTACAGATAGAATTTTGTTTCAGATAACCAGTTCAAGTTCAAGCCAGTCCCAGAATTTTGTATCTTCAGAAAAATAATTCTAGGGAAAAAATCTTTATGCATGAAGGAAATCAATTCTGGCTGAATGATTTAAAAGCTTTAAAAAGGTAGAATCTAAAATTCAAGCAAATAGGCTTTATTGCATCTCCTTTATGTTTAATAAAGAAAATGGTAGCTCTCTGTTAGAAGCACTAGCATGAAGAAACAGTACCAACTTTTTATCTCCTTGAATCATTGATAGAGTGTGACTCAAACTTATTCTGCTGCTTAGGCACTGAAAGAAGTTGATCTCAGTCACTAGGACAAGGGTTGTTCTTGGTTAAGAAGTATAATTCTAATAGATTTCATAGACCATCCGTGGTACTGTAAATCAAGATTAGCAGCCCTGAGCTGCTGAATGGTACTCAAAGATTCATAACCAGTAACAGAATTCGGTGCACTAAGAGTGTGACATTTTCAAAATAGTTGAGAACAATAAGATTATGAGCTATTTCTTTGATTTAAATGATTATTTGACATTATGTATGTCATAGGAGTTCCATGGTCTTGCTGTGATCAAAAATGATTAACAACAAATAATGAGCCACGGGTAAAGGAAAATACAAATAAGAACTGAGTGTGAGTCATGGTACAGAATATAAAATAACAAGTTCCAAACCACATGAATCTGCTCAAAAAGCATGGCATCATCATGCTATGATGTGGACCAATACATTTAAAAATGGTGATAAGCCCCAGGGCCAGAGCATGCCATAAAGAAATTGGAGAGAGTGTCACATTTTCTCAAAGCTCAACAATGCCAACTCAGTGCAGTCAGTCAACAGTAAGTGTGTTTATGTTGAGTGTCTGTCTGTTCATCTGTCTTCTGTGTGTGCACTCACGTGTGTGTGTCTGGGAAGAGCTTTCTCCCAGTTGACCAGACCCTCAGTTAGTCTGTTTACTAAACTGGGCTTAGCACTGCTATATTGTCTGGTATTCCTTTTTACCTCACTACTTGAGATATTTAAAATGCGAATTCTATAGAATAAAGGAGAGTGAATAGGAGAGAACATTGTCCTGGAAGGATTTGTATTACAATATTTAGCTGGGTGATGTATATATATGCATTAATATCAACTATCTTGGGACTAGACTTTTGTTACTCTTATCCTCATATAATAGTCACTAATTTCTCTATATAATTAGTAAAGTTCTACTTAACTTACAAGCAAAAAGCCTGACATCTTTGGCATAAATATATCTTTTTCAGTAAGGCAGTTGCAAAGCTCTTGAAGAAACATCCAAATGTCAGCATTTTACTGTATCAACATCTAATTTCTTCTCTATGATATCAAACCATTTGAAGAAACATCAAAATATCAGTGTTTTATTGTATTGATATTTAATTTCTTGTCTAAGATATCAAACTATTTTTTTCTTAAAGGTAGTTTTATATCGCTGAATCCTGTTCAGAAATAAAATGAAAGAGAGCAGTTGGGAAAACAAACAAACAACAACAAAAAAGGATTAGGAATTCAGAAAATCTGTTTCATATATGATTGAGAAATCTGGAGCTAGAAAGGATATGACAATCTTTTTTTTTTTCACATTAGTGGAAGAAAGAAAGAAAATGCTTCTAGAATTTTCAAGATGAACATATTTTATTTTACTCTCACACTTGATTTGTTACAAAATTACACTTAATAAAGAGCTTTACTTTTTTCCAGGATATGCAACAATAAAACATTAGTGGGAATTGTTGCATAACATAGAGGACTGTACACTGAAAAATCCTATTTCCTCCAAATTTCTCTGTTCTGCTATCCTTGTTCGTTTTCCCTAGCTCCTTCTTTAAACATTTATTGATAGCCTTGAAAGTAATCTGTGTAGTTCATGGACAAAATCTTGCCGGTGCTATAATGGTCATGGCATCTCTGTTAAAACTACTGTGTAATTATCTCAGAGCAAACTCCCAGGTTAGATAACTTACCCTAATGTTACAAGGAACTTCCATTGATTCACTTCTCTTCAGTAGTCTTTGTCATTCCAATAAGCTATAGGATTCTACAATGTACTACAATCATGCATCTTTACCATGGATTTACACTTGGCTTGACAAATTCATAAGTTCCTATTAATTTACAAAGTATGAGGTGCTGCCTGATTTATAGGATCTCACTCTTGAGTTCTCAAAAGCAAATATACATGTTTTATGGGCACACGAATCCATGTGTTAACCATCATCAGGCAAAACATACTGCTTATAACAAGTGATGCATTCAAATTTTCATAAATCTTATGTAGCCTCTCCAGAGAAGGTTTTGGTCAATATTTGCTCAGGCAAAATTTCTTAGAAAAGTGAAGCTGTATTATTATGAATGTTCTTTTCCATAAACAAAAAAATCCTAATAACCTGAAAATATATACTAATTCTTTGTAATGACCACATAATTTTCAGGCTTTTTTGTCAAGGAAATGTGACTTATGTACTCAGATCTGTGACTCTATCTCTTCCTAACAATGCCTAAATGCTATTTAGCAACTTCAATTAAATCTAAAGTAAAGTTAGAGGTCCTAGAAATAATCTACGTAGATAAGAATTTGAGAAGAATCTGAATGATATATCTTCAAGAGAGAGAATGAGTGTCCTCACCAGGAGATGAATTTGGATACATATTCAATGTGTTAGCAGTGAGCTGGTCAGCCAGCAGTGACTTTCTAATCTACAATCCACAACAAGTGCAATCCCTGCCCAGAGGCAGAGGGTGAAAAGGCATCTTGTCTATTGTTTCTGAAGGGACTAGAGGACAAAAGATGCAAACTCACTGAAAAACAGACTTGATTAGTTCTAGTGCTGAACAATTTGATCATTTGGCTCTTGTATGCAATAAGCCCTAGAGTGCTATCATCCTTTCTTGACTGTTTTATTCCTGACTCCATGAAGTTATTCCTATATAATCAGAAAGGGGAGATAATTGAGATTTGACATCCCAGCTCTAAAGATCCAAAATGCTAACCAGTATACTCACCTTACAGTGCAGGCAGACTAAGCAGAAGTAACAGAAAAAGACAGCACAGCCTCTCTTGCTGACAACATGAACCTGAGGCATTACTATCGCTCTGTTACTATCCTTCCACATAACTCTAAAAGGAAAAGGCCAGAATCCATTTTTTGCAAGGTGAAAGAGCACCTGCAGTTTAAAATGGGAATATAGATATAAATCTTTACAGATAACTGTATTTCAATCATTTTCTGGGGGCAATCCATGGTTTAATAAGCATAAATATTAAATTTTAAGATAAATTTTTATAATCAAACTGCTATTAATAAAACACATATTTACTTCCAAAATATGGATCCAAATCAACTTCATGCTTAAAAAATCATTTGTATAATTCATAAATCAGTGGCAAACCTAGTGAATTAGTCACAGAACTGGTACATTAGAGACAGAAGTTTAAACTCAACCATTTTTTATTTAAAGTTTGATGTGCTGTATGAATAAGCCATGAAAATGTACTTCTGACTCAAATGGTAAATAATAATGTAAAGAGTAGCAGCCTCTAGGAAAAACGGGGGAAGAAGGGTGATTGAATGACCTTATGTTATTTGGCTTGTAAAGGCAAGAACCATCAGAAGTACTTCAGGGTCCTGATACTTTCTGCTAGGTTAAGGTAGTGACATCCATCTCTCAAAATTGAAGAGGTATGGATTTGAAGGATGGACTGTTCAGTGGATTAAGAACTGGTTGGCTGGATGTGGCCAAAGGGTTGCGATCAATGGTTCTATTTCAGGGTGGAGGCCAGTCACAAGTGGTGTCCCTTAGGGGTCAGTCTTGGGACTGGTGCTCTTCAACATCTTCATCAGCGACACAGACAATGGCATCGAGTGCAACCACAGCAAGTTTGCAGATGACACCTGCATTGAGCGGTGTATTGGAAGGAAGGAAAGTCATCCAGAAAAACCTGGACTACCTGGAAAAGTGGGCCCATGAAAACCTAGTGAGGTTCAGTAATGAGGTTCAATGCAGGGTGACACACTGGAACAGGTTGCCCAAGGAGTTTGTGGATGCCCCATCCCAGGAGGCATTCAAGACCAGGCTGGATGTGGCACTGGGTAGCCTAGTCTAGTGGTTGGCAACCCTGCACATAGCAGGGGGATTGAAACTAGGTGATCACTGTGGTCCTTTTCAATCCAGGCCATTCTATGATTCTATGTTCAAAGTTAAATATGCAATTGCGAAATGTATATGCCAAGCCACCTGATTACATTCAAAAGGGAAAAAAACATCTTATAAATAAAGCTTCCTTTCTCTACAGGTTCTTTTGCAACTTGAAAAAAAAAAAAATTGGAAGATTGAACATAAATTACAGAATTTCCTTCTGAAAGTAACTCCAGACTCACTCAGTGCTAGTAAAACATAGTAACATGCCCGTGGAAAGAAATGCCCAGACTCCCCTAATGTACAGCTGCTATGTGCTAAAAAACATACATCTACCTTAGGCACATGAATGGTGTACCTGAAGCCCCATTCAAATCTCTTGGGAACCAGATGGTTCTTTGTATGTGAAGATTCATTGGAAACATAGAAGGAACCCATATGCCCATCTACATGTTGGTGGATTTTGGAATTCAGAAAGAAATGGCATAAGTGATTACTTTGTACTCCACCAGGTAACCCAGCAGCATTCTAGGGAAGTTTTTAATTACTTTATATTTTACTCAAGAAAAAATGTGTGTGGTATGTAGAATATGTTAATTGGTGATTGATAGCAGAATTCTAACTTTGTTTCAAAGGAGATAGGTACCACCTAATTCTATCCCCCTTCATATCATGTTCTACACCTGTATAAATTTAATCTGATTATGCAATTCTCTAATTAACATATGTGATCTTTTCACAATTATCCATGGTTTTTATTTACAAGTCTTCTTTTTTTTCTTCTCCATGGTGTAATCTGCTGTCATCACAATCTAGGAATGTTGGCTCTTAGCTTCGGCACACAGCCCATGAAAGTTGTCTATTAATAGTCCAGAGTTCCACTTGTACATTTATCTTTTAATCATTCTTAAAGTATCTTCTTGATTTACAATGTAAGGCTGGAGCAGATATTTCTTTTTATGTCTCACAAGCCTGTGAAGATCATATATAAAAGAACCTTGTATGTATTAAGGCTGAAGATGAAGAGAGGAAAAAGAAACAAGATCAGGGATCTGTAAAAGCATGAGACATTATCTTCTTGACCCTTGTGAACCATGTGAAACCCTTTGCCCTCACTTCACCAGGATTCTTAGCCTTGCACTAGAAGGTGAAGTTGGAGAGGAAGCACGATATCCACACATTCAGGAGATAAAATCACTTGCTCTGTAATAATAATGATTGGCAGCACTCAAAGACAATGAGAAAGAATAAAAAGAAAGGGCAAAGAATCCAAAGAGAAAGGAGTAGTCTTCAGGACTGCAGCCTTTTCCCTAGAGACACATGCACAATTTTGAAAACAATAGTCAGAAACCAGTAGCAAAAAAAAATCAGAACTCATACTTGCATTTATAAAGGACTTACTGCTATAATGTCACATGACAAGGATCACTGGTGCTAGAACAATATTTTTTTTCTATTTTTCATTTTTTTCACAGTAAGACATTCATGGTCTGCAAGGAGTAGATAAGGTCTCCGCTCAAGAAGACTCTGTGAGGGTAAAACAGAACACGGACTCAAACTTCCAAGGTTTGTAAATGTTTCCATGGAACCCAATTTCTCAAGGAGTGAGATGAGGATTATCACTACAAATAGTAGACTAGAAGATTTATTGCTACTACATAGCATCAAAATACATAGATATGTTGCTATTGCATAGGAGTTGCACAGCTTGTAGCAGTAATGATAATTAGCATAAAAGTATGTATTTCTCACTTAAATCTTCAAAAGCAATAGAATTGAACTGTTGGTGTTTTTTTTTTCTTTTTTTTTCTTTTTTCTTTTTTTTTTTTTAATTCATTCATTTGATTTAATCATAAGAGTACC
This sequence comes from Lagopus leucura, assembly GCF_019238085.1. Lineage (NCBI taxonomy): Eukaryota > Metazoa > Chordata > Aves > Galliformes > Phasianidae > Lagopus > Lagopus leucura. The sequence continues at coordinate 3,259,499 of NW_024962272.1, forward strand.
CCAAATCCTTGAAAGTGGTTAAAAAATGATCTTTAATTCACATAGGAAGTAAGCAAACAAGAAGTTTGGAATTGAATTTAAAATTTTCTGCACCTCAAAAAAAGTGCATTATCAACAACAAACAGACAAGTGCAATCCTTGACTAGGGTGATGAGCATGATAGCAGCTGTGTAGCTATAATAAATTTGGCTTAAGAAGCAGCATGTACTTATCAAATTTTTGTAAATGCTTTTCCCAGTTGTTCGGAATGGACAGAGAAACCACACTGTACATCAAAACAAACATTTTTTTTATAAAAGACAATAATTACTAAACATGAGAAGTCACAAAACAGAAAATGCTAAGGCAGATGACACATCTGAGCAAGGGTGAGGGAGAAATTAGAATGATGAAAAGGTAGTAATCACAGTCAATCAGGAAAGAGATACAGAGGAGGAGAGATGTCAAAGAAAGAAATTAAAGCAACAAAGTAAGAGTCTTCCATGCATTGCAGGAGTAGAAGCCTGAGGGCAAGAACAAGATCTGCTTCTTATCATATTGTAATTGTGTAAGAAATGTGTCTTCCATGTCAAGAAAGACAACAGTATTCACAGCTGCATTAAGGAAAGTATTCCCATAGATTCAAGAGAGGCAATCTTTCCCTCCCTGAAAGGGAGGGATGGTGAAGGTGAAGCCATGCTATTTTCACTGGTGTCCAGTCACAGGACCAGAAGCAACAGGCACAAACTGAAGTAAAGGAGATTCCTTCTGAACATCACTTCTTTACTGTGCAGGTGGAAGCACTGGCACAAGTTGCCCAGAGACAATTGTGGAATCTCCCTCCTTGGAGATCTCCAAAAACTATCTGGGTGTAGATACAGGCAAACAGTGCTGTGTGGCTTGTGCAGGCGACTGAATCAGGTAACCTCCAGAGGCATCTTCTAACAAGAACTTTAAATTAGTTCTTTGGGCTAAACCTCGTTTTGGACCTTGCCTCAGACAGTCTAACAAAATCCTGCTTTCCCAAAATGGCGTCTATCTATTCATGGAAAACTCAGTGCACCAGGATTCACGCCCTTGAAAAACTGTACCATGAACCTACAGAGATAGTCTGCTATGTATTATTTCTCATAATTTCATAGAGAAAAAATAAGGTTAATGGGATTAATCACTGGAAAAATAATATATCGTGCATATATTTCACTATTTTTTAACTTTCAACTGATTGCAATATAAACCTGCATAATTTTTATCTTCCAGTCAACTATATGAAAAATGTAAACATTTATAGGAATAATTTCACACAACCCTGTAAACAATATATGAATAAAACATAAAATATGTGCAGGATGCTAGAAGGATTTATGATTCTGGTGATTGATTCGTTAGCTGTTTGCCATTTTTACTATTATCTATATTATTCAAATTTTATAATAGTTTTAACTATAGGTTTAAAGCTGCAAGTACTTGGCATGTAAATGCCCTAGATTATTCTATGGTTCTTAGTTTTTTGAGTCTTTTTTTCTTTTGAACATGCAATTTTTTTTTTTTTTACAAAAATAAAGAAGTCTTACTTTTATTTATTTTTTTTTTTTAATAACATATGATTCATGTTATGAAACCCAGGAAGCATTTCTAAAGCTTTTAAATTTAGTCTTGCTGGGGAAAAGAAAAAAAAGTTTCAAGATGACTCTAGAGATTAAATGTCCATAAACCTTCAAGTTAAAGCTTTATTTTTATGATATTTCATTTAGTAAACATCTACCAGTGACAAACTATGTAAGACGTAAATATGTAGGAACTACAATATCAAGTAACTCTTTTTTGTCTTTCAATCTCCACTGCTTTCCAGTGTCTTATCAAACAGAAGAGTTTTTCGTCATAAAAGTCATCACTGACTTAGGAAGTTTTAAATAGCCACCTAAGCTTATTTGTTCAAACAAATTATTCTGTTGATGTGAACAGCAGCCATGTCCTACTGCATCATCAGTTTCATATATTGTAGCATATTGTCCTTCCTTTGAAAAACAAATATAAAATGAACTACCTTACACAGGAAGTATTTTTGGAGTAATTCATAGATTGTACAAATTATCAGCCAGAACACTGGTTTAATCTAGTCTGAAATTTTGTGTATCACATGCTGCAGGAGGTCTTCACTTTTCATTTGAATGGGAGTTGCTTTTTCAGAAAAATATTTAATTGGTGTAAAAAGTGCTGAGACAGCAAATTCATCAACAAATCATACAAGCTGTAGTGTTGGTTAACAATGACAATCAAAGTGTGTTATACTAACTGTAAATTTATGTGACTTTTGTTTAAATTCTGCTTAAATTCAGATCCTGGTTAAAAAATTCTTCAATATATTTCTATTCTCGGAATTACTTACAAAATTTCCGGATCTATATGTTGTCATTTTATGTGCTTCCATCACATATTTAGTCATTTTATTTGTGCATATTTTCAAACTCTGATTTTTCTTGTTTTTATGAATTTCCTCTCCTAAATGGAGAATTGTTCACTAATGGCTCTTATCCCTGAAACCCTGATTTATCCAAGAATAGTCACAGTATTTTTAAATAGAGAGATAAAAGAAACTTCTTTCAAGACTGCTGTTTATACAGGTAAGGTTTACAATAGTCTTCTCTGGCACACTGGCCATATGCAGTCAGTTTTTATTTACTTACCTCCTATAGTTTAAAAGTTCATTCTTCTCAGATTGGAATTCTATTTTCCAAAAGAAAGTCAGTAGATTGACTTAAGATCTTAGTTTTCTACTTTATTGATAAAACCTTGAGTCATTTACAAACATTATTAAGATGTCTCACCATTTTCTTACATATCCCTAATTTAAAAAAATAAAAAAATAAAAAAGTTCAAAGTTGAAAGTCGAGGACAAAAGTGAAAGATATCAGTGGAAACGTGTCTGTATGTGTGTGGCTGTCTGGCACCACCTGTAGAATCTGCCAAATAACCTGACTTTGTCTTAAATGTTTTTCATTGTACTATATTACGACAATAAATATGGAAACGCTAAAGAAAATCATACATTTTTTCTCTGTTGTTGTTACAAAGTAGTGTTAAACTGTTTTCTCAGGTGGTATAATTTATTGTCATAATACGGTTGAGTTGAGCCATACTAGTATGGTGATAAAAAGCTCACAATTTCTCTTTGTGTTGATAGAAATAATTTCCTCCACTCAAGCAATAATAATCAAGTTGCTGCTTTAGAAACAAGTAAATATCACCATAGCAGATTTTTTTCTTATTTATTTATTTTAAATTTATTGAAGAATTAATCTGAATTTTTCATACTTCAAAAGAATGCCAAAAAGAACTTTGAAAATGAGATTGTATTAATTTTTTACCCTCAAATGTAATGCCTATGAACGAAGCAATCTGACACATTAAACAAAAAGTATATATTGAGTTCCTGATGTCCTATTTCTACTGGCAGCCTTTTTAATAATTTAGAGTCCTATTAAATTGTATTTTGGTATTTGATACCTGTTGAAAGCTCTGATTTAGAAAAGTTCTTTTCTGCAGATTTTCTGGTGCTGAGGAAATTGTTAGCAATCAACATTAATCCTGGTACCTCAGGAATAAAATAATTGAAGTTTATCTCATCAGTCAGTTTATGGTAGACTTGCACAGACATAAAACAGATTTCATGTAATCAAACATAGTAATGCATAGAAAAATTTTGCCTAATTAAGGCAATTCTTTTTTTCCTACTCATTCTGGGGTTATTATGAATGGAAACACAAGTGGCTGAGAACATCCTGTACAGATAATTTTCTATTTTGCCATTGCACCTCGTAACTTTTTCATTATTCTTAATATCACAGTGTGTCTTAGAAATGAGGTAGTAACTTTTGAACACACAGCATCTAAAATTAACTTTGAAATGAGTAATACAAATTTATGTTATTTTTTTCTTTTTTTTTTTTTTTTCTAATTTAAAAGAAACAATCGTTATATATAGCAGTTTACACCTATACTGCTTTGGCTTTGCATTTTATAGATTAGATAGATGTATATCTTCAGCTATTCAGTCATGAACAAGACTCTGTAAGACAAAAGGAACTTAGAGGATAATATTTTCGTAACTGGAGTACAAGGAAAGATAAAAGGAGATGTTTCTCTTTCCCTGGACAGAAATGAGAAAGATTTTATCCTTTGCTGTCCTTCACACAATGACGCCTTTATCACTTGTACTTTGTAGATTACTTTCAAAGGTGAAGGAGTTAGACTGTGTTTTCAGAAGGCATACAGTGCTCAAGTACTCTCCACACAGTGTTTTGTCTGTACTTTTGCATCTAGACTGCACAAATACCATTTAGCTACCTGAAGTGTATCAATCTGTGTAGCAACACTACATATTCAATTGTTCATATGCAGCAAGCACTCCATCAAAAATGCATGAAATTCAGTGGGATTTAAAGCTGTGGGTAAGCCTCTATATAGAGAGTGGCCGTAGTAGTTCTGCAATTTGTTTAGTAAGTCAAATGGCTCAATCTAATTACCATATATTCTTTAACACATTTTTCAACAAGTTAGTCTAAGGCTCAAAAGAAGACAAAAGAGAGAACATGATAGCTAGTCTATAATTTCATGGCATTTCCAATGCTTTCCAAATTTGCATAGGTTTTACTAAGATGAAATCATAGATAAATGAAAAGGTCATGTGTTATGTGTAGGTTATGTGTGACAGTAAGGCAACACCATTTTCTCTAATCTTATTTTTTTTCTATAATATGTGAACAGAATATAAATAACTAGTACTACAGACTCTTCAGGAATGTCTATTCAATATATGTGAAGCAATAGATATATATGGACATGTAATTTCCCTCTGGTTTCAAGTTATGTATTCCCTGAAATAGGAAGACTAAGGAAACTAGCCCAGGGAAAAACTATAATCTATCCAACATACCAACTTTGTAGGGGCAAAACATGATCATTTGTTTTAATAAAAAAGGCTGTTACAGCTGATGCAAAGGAAATCTCGGAGAATAACAGACAAGGAAGAAAATTCATTAAAAAGTAATGCTCTGGATATAACATTATTTCTCACTTCCCAAGAAGGTTTGTACCAGGGCAGTCCTAGCATTTCAGCCACAAACAGCCTTTCTCAAGAAGGCAGTTTGTATCCAATAAAGGCCACAGATGTTTTTTGTTTGTTTGTTTGTTTTGTTTTGTTTTTTTAATTTTACTTCTGAGTAATCCCTAGTAAAGTTCATTTATGTCTGAATAGCTATTATCACTTGCACATATCTGACATGGAGATAAACAAAAGAAATTATGAGTCTAACTTTCTTGTACTGTCCATAGTCTTTAAAAGCCAAGACAAATGACTGAACACTTTAAAAAGAGAGATGCAATTGGATTAAAAATGCAGGCAGAATGATTTAACTAAAAATGACAAAAATTATAAAATTTATAGTGTAACATGAAGACTGTCTTAAGAGCTGTTGGGTTTTTACTTTTACTTTGGTAACTGCATTTTCTGACATATACTCAGAGCACTTGCTGATAAATCAACTCATGAAAAATATTACTAAAAATTACACAGCATTATATAATCTCTTGGGGCCACGCTACTTGTTGTCCAGGGCTGCAAGCAGTCTATGGGCTGCAGGTTTGACATATCTGATCCAGATTATGAGGTTGACTGTACCCTCATCAAGTTTGCAGACAGCACTAAGTTGGGATATGTGCCTAATATACTGGAAGATCATGCCACCATCCAGGAACCAAAAAATTAGCTGAAACTAACATTGCCAACTTCAGTAAGAAGTGCAAAGGCCTGCATCTGGGCAGAAACACCGGGCAGCAGTACATGTACTCAGCTGAAAAGAAGTTTCATGGAAAAGGCCTTGTGGGTCCAAATGGACATAAATTTAAATTGTGAGACAGCTATGATGATTGCATATTCTTGGATGCATTTGTTTGGCAGAAGGCCAGGGTATGTGATCCTTCCTCTCTAGACAGCACTGGTGAGGCCATACCTGAAGTACTGTGTCCAGTTGCAAGTTCCCCAGTACAGGAAATATACAGATGCTCTGGGAAAAGTCCATTGCAGAGCCATGAAGATGATTAAGAGACTGGAGCGCCTCTCTTGTGTCTGAGAGAACTGAGAGAGCTGGGACAGTTTAGCCTGAAGAAGGAAAGGTTCAAGTAATCTCAATGTGTACAAAGAAGAGGTGCAAAGACAATGGAGTCATGTCCTTTTTAGTGGTTCTTCATTGGTTACAGAAGCAAAACAAAAGATTATGTCTTAACATCATGAAACACTTAATTGTGAAGGTGATGAAGGTCTGGAACGGATTGTCCGGAGAGCCTCTGCAGTCTCTCTTTTTCAAAGTCTTCAAAAACTGCTTAGACACAGGTACTGAGCCATGTACTCCAGGTGCTTCAGTGGTCCATTGTAACGAACAGCTGAAGTTGGTTCTACAACTCTAAAAAATATATACATACACAATCTGGAAGGGAAAAAAAAAAAAAAAAAAGAAAAAGAAAGTAAGAAAAAAAGTACATAATTTTATATTTTATGTACATGAGAGAAGAATATGTCATTAGGACAGAAAAAAAAAAGGTAGAAAACTGTGCTATAGCCATTAAAGGATTGTACTTCATTTTACAACTCAGTTTCTCTTTTCAGAAGACTCCCAGAGGAGATTGTAATGAATGTTGACTATTTTTCACTGGAATCTGTTATTTTGCTTACAATTAACAATATTATTCAGTGATGTGTGTATGGAAGTTTCTACTATTTGACTTCTTAAAAGCTTGTTTGTCAAATAAATAATAGTAATAAGCTGGTTTCTTTAGAAATGACAAAGTAAGAATAGAGGCACTTGTAGATATCATTTTTTGGCAAATTTTCCTTTCACAAGAAGCTGTAGATCTCGTAAGAATCTTGGTTTTCATGAAACTATTAACTTCTTACTCTCAGCTATTGAGACGCATTATATATAAGCATTTCAAAAATCAATTTTCATTTTAATCTAAAGCAGAGACTTACAATTAAATATCTGTACTTTTCTAACTAAGGGAAGGTTATGGCACACAAATGAGACCAAGCTAGATCAGTAATTTAAGAACAAAATTGGCCACTCCACAAACCAACATTGTATGTAAATAAACCTGAATGAAGAAAAAACACAAGTTTAGATCTCAGCACAGAATTCATGTTACATTAACAGACATGAATTGTGGAGCCTATCTGTGCAGGACTGAATATTTACATTTCCTCTCCACATAAGTGTCTGGATATTATGCAAGTATTAAGAAAATTTATCATTTAAATACCCGAAGCAGAGGTACATTATTACTTGATTACTTCCTTCAGCAAAGAGCTATCAAATTACTCATTACTCTTGGGATAAATCATAATCTAAAACACAGGAAATTTTATGCAAGCAAATGGAAATGGATGAGTTTTGTGGAGGATTCGAAAGGCAATAGAAGACAAAGAAATCTGAGATGTATTAAAAGGTCACTGAAAAAGTATGAGATGGCATCTTGGCCTGGGAATAGTCTCTGCTGTGACAAGAAAAATACAAACATACATCCACATGCACACACATGTATATGACCGCATGAACAGAAAGTTTAGCTTTGCCCTTTATCCAATTCCAAAAAGCTGAAGGGGACTAGATTCCTAATTAAGAATTCTAAGGAGATGTAAATATTGCTACACGGTGTTCCATGCCAGTCCAACTGAGTTACAGAGAGCAAAACTCTTCTTCAGATAGTTTGGTCATATCCCTGAGGCTCATGTCCTTTAAATGAACTTCCAGATTTCTCAAAACCCAACTACACTGAAGTGCTGCCAACTGACTTCCACAAGCTGGCAGATAGAAAAAGAACAACTGAGTAACTGATTGGTTGGCATTAGAGATAAATACAGAGTCTTTATACCCAGAAGTCATCATTTGGCTGATTAAATTCTGGCTTGCACTGAGACAGCCATGAGTATCTTGCAGCCAAAAGCATAAGAAAGAAGTACTGGCTGACTTGTCCAAATTCAGCCTGGAGAGAAAAGACTATTCTATGGCTCCAAAACTGAAACCAAACACAGAATAGCACCAAAAAGGAAACCAACTGAAAGACGTCCCGTCAAAATCACCCAGTTTGCAAAGACAGATGGTACAAAGGAAAGTATATGGCAACACATTTTCTCTAGTGAAAGTTCAGATGTTGAAAGAGAACTATGGTTGTAATATTTGGGAAAATCTATGAAACCTAACAAGATTATGGCTGTGCTGTTCTTTATTTGTCACATACTGAGGCATGCTGCTCCAGAGCTGACCGGAGTTCAGCAGCTGAACAATGGATCATGGTGTGTAGGAAACCTTTCTGAGCCTAAAAAACTAAAAATTAGGAACACTGCAAACAGAGCATGACAGTGGAACTCTGTGGAAGGGAGGGGATAGTGCACAGCTAACTTGAAGATGAAAAATGCTCATAGATTTAGCATTTTTGGTGGATTTAGATGAATCTTCAAGGTGAAAATCAATTTACCTGTACTATGTTTCAAACCATAACAATGTTCAAAATTAAATTATGGCAGGGTGAAGTTACAGCAAATAATTTTATGCATTTTGATACACTGACTAAACTCTGTCCTCTAAACAGTGAAATATATGAAGACTTTCTGTTTAGATAAAGGAATCTGAGAACAGATTTACAAGATTTCCCTCAGAATCATTAATTATTGGTATATTTTTTACTCCATTGTACCAGTTGATTTAAATACAACACCTGCAAATTTTCAAATGGAATGTACAAAGTTGCGGTCAGACATTCAACACAAAGAAAAAATTGATCATGTCTCTTTACTAGACTTTTATAAAACCTGTCTGACTAGAAAAAAATATCTTTCACTTCACAATCACACCTTATTCATGTCATTGCTTTTTGGTAGTACGTACCCTTATGAACAACTGTTTTCAAGGATGAAGCATGGAAAGAGTAAAATTTCCTCATAAATCTCTGATGAGCACCTTGAGAACTAATGAAGAATTGCAGCCACTGCCACTGAATGAAAATGATGCACTAGTTTCACAAAAACAAGGTCAAATGTCTCACTACTTCTATGTGTTTTTTTTTTCTTGCTCTCTTTTTCATGTTTTGATCAAAAAAGATAAGAATAAAGGTTTTGTCACTTAAATATACATTAATTACATATTTTGTATGCAGTCCAACAGAATTCCTCTTCATTGTGGCCGAGACAAGCCAAAAGGCCAGGCATTCATGTCTTAAAGACTGCAACTCCAGCTGGGATTTCTCCTCTACCTCCTCCACATCTATCTGATGCTACCCAGATAGTGCTGCTGAATGTAGAGGCTACAGTGCAGATTTCAAATTGCAGTTGATGGCAAGACATTTTTTCTTTGTCAGAGATGAGAAAAAACCTGCCTGCAAAATGTCTACACCAGCAGAAGGCATCCTGCAGTAGTTGGCTGAGCTGCAGCTGTATAACTTCAGGGGGTGAGGAGGTTTCAGGCACATTCTGCAGTGGATTCATAGGCAGAAACTCTGTTTCAAAGCCAAACAGAAGGAAGTGATATTCAAAACATAGGTGAATGGTAAACTGATAGAATAAGGACCAGCAGAAAATAGATTTCCCCCACTGTTTTCAACTGGGACATTGCTTTTCCTCACAGCGTGTGGTATGAGGCTGTTTTGTTTTAGGAGGCAAATGTTAACACACCAGTGTTTTAGTTGTTGCTGAGCAGTAATATACAGATCTAAGGACACTTCAGTTTCTCAACTTCTCATACTGTCCTGCCAGTGAAAGGGTTGAGTGGGCACAAGGAGATGGGAGGGAATAGAACCAAGAGAGCTGACCTAAACCAAAGGGATACTCTATACCATATGACATCATGAGAAAACACAATAAAACTGTGGAGAGCTAGCCAGAGAAGGCAACCAACATCCCCAGGTCCATTTCCTTCCAACAGTTCAGCCACTCTGCCCCAAGCCTGTAGCACTTCCTGGGGTTATTCTGGCCAAAGTGCAGGAACCAGCACTGGAATCATAGAATCATAGAATGGCCTGGTTGAAAAGAGCCATAATGATCATCCAGTTTCACACCCCCTGCTACAGGCAGAGTTGCCATCCACTAGACCAGGCTGCCCAGAGCCACATCCATCCTGTTCTTGAATACCTCCAGGGATGGGGCATCTACAACCTCATTGGGCAACCTGTTCCAGTGTGGCACCACCCTCTCAGTAAAAAATTCCTCCTAATATGTAACCTAAACCTTCCCTGTCTCAGTTTAAAACCATTCCCCCTTGTCCTATCACTATCCACCCTTGTAAACAGCCATTCCTCTTTCTGTTTATATGCTCCCTGTACTGGAAGTACTGGAAGGCCACAGTGAGGTCTCCCCGCAGCCTTCTCTTCTTCAAGTTAAACAAGCACAGTTCTCTCAACCTTTCTTCATAGGAGAGGTGCTTCAGCCCTCTGATCATCTCAGTGGCTTTCCTCTAGACTCGTTCCAAGAGCTCTGAGTCTTTCTTATGCTGAAGACCCCAGGCCTGAATGCAGTGCTCCAGATGGGGCCTCACAAGAGCTGAGTAGAGAGGGAAAATCACGTCCTCTCCCTGCTGGCCACTCCTTTTTTAATGCAGCCCAGGATATAGTCGGCCTTCCAGATTCCAACTGCACGCTGCTGGCTCATGTCCAGCTTCTCATCTACCAGGACCCTCAAATCTTTCTCCACAGGGCTGCTCTCAAAGGGTTCTTTGCCCAGCCGGTATAAACACTCTGGATTGCCTTAGCCTAGGTACAACCTTGCACTTGGCCTTGTTGAATCTCATTAGGTCCAACTTCTCCAGCCTGTCCAGCTCCCTCTGGATGGCCTTCCTTCCCTCTAATGTGTCACTGCATTGCTCAGCTTGTTATTGCTTGCTTATGCAGGAGATGGAGCTCCCTCGCTTTTCTAATAGCTCTTTTTGCAGTAATTTGCTGCAGTTTTACTTTTCTGCAGAAAAGTTGACTGGTGTGAATCTCCTTAATTTGCCAAGCTGACAAAGACAGCTTTAAAGTTGCCAGGGTTGGGAAATTGCAATCCATCCAGCTCTTACCACTGTGATATCAACACCTGCAGCAGATGTCCAGAGCCAAAAAATGGATTAGGGGTTTGCAAAAGAACTTCTGAAGAAAAGCACAAAGGAGTTTCCATGACTTCATGCAATAGAACTGTTTCATCAAAGACCCAACTTAAGCGTATCTACACAAATGCATTCAGCATGGGAAACAAACAAAGAGAGCAGAAAGTTTTAGTTAAGTCTCAGGCCTATGATATCACTGGCCTCAGTGAGACATGGTGGGATGACTCACATGCTGGAAGTGCTGTGGTAGGTAGTTACAGACTCATCAGTTGAGAGAGACATAGCAGGAGAGCTGGTGGGCTAGCGCTATAATTTAGATAAGGTCTTGACAACACGAAGCTTAATTAAGATAATGTAAAAGTTGAGTGTCTCCAGGAAGAGTAAGGAGAAATATCAATAAGACTGATATTAGGGTGGGAGTCTGCTACAGAACATCCAACCAGAATAAAAAGGAAGATGGTATAGGTCTCATAGTTTCAAGCCCTTGTTCTTGTGGGTAACATCAATTTTCTAGATGTCTGCTGGAAATGCTATATAACTGAGAGGAAACTGTCTAGGAGGTTCCTAAAGTGTGTGGAGGATAACCTCCTTTCACGGGTAATGAGAAAACCAACTAGGGGAAGTGCTCTATTTGAGCAAATGTTTTCAAAGAGGAAAAAAACTTGTGGATAATGTGATGCTTGAATACTACCATGGGCACAGCAATCATGAAATGATGGAGTTCATGATGTTTCATGAAATAAGGACAGTGGTTAGCAGAACTATTTCCTTGGATTCCTAGAACAAAAACTTTGGCCTGCTTAGAAACCTGGTTGACAGAGTCTCTTGCTAGGTAATGGGATCAAGGAAGGCCAGTCCTTCAAGAGCAAAATCTTGAAGATGCAAGAGTGGGCCATCTCACTGTTCTGAAAGTCAAACTGTCATGGGAGAAGACCAGAAAGACTGAATACAGAGCTTCTTCTTGCATTCAAGAAACAAACAAAAAAAAAAAGAGAGTTTCTGAAGTCTGGAAGAAGTGACAGGCAATTCAGGAGCATTAGATAAGATTGTCAAACTGTGCAGGGAGAAAATTAAGACCAAAGCCCAACGGATATTCAGTTTGAATAGTGTAATAGACATTTAAAAATGTTTTTATAAATACATCAACACTAAAAGGATGTTTAAGGAAAAACTCCATCCTGTATTGGATATGAGGGAAAACATAAGGATGATAGATGAAGATAAGGCTGAAGTACCTGGTGATTTTTATGCTTTAGTCTTTATTGATAACATTGTTTCTGGGGTACCTGAGCTGGAAGATGGTGACAGGCAGTGAGATAAAGCTCTTGTAATCAAAAGGGAAACTATAACTAATCTACTACAGCTTTTCAGTGTTCATATATCTATGGAGTTGGATAGGATTCACCTTGGAGCTCCAAAGGAGAGGGCAGAATTGATCACAAAGCACTCCCAATAATTTACCTTCAGTCCTGGCTAAGTGGGGAGATCACAGTGGATTAGAGATTAATTAATGTGACTCCAATCTACAAGGGGGATGGGAAGGAAGACTGAGGCAATAAGACTGAGGCCTGTCAGTACAACCTTGGTGGCAGGGAATCTTATGGAGCAGATCATCCTGAGTGTTGCACAGCACATATGAGACAATCAAGTTATCAGAAAGAACCCCAGTGAGTTTATGAAGGGCAGGTGATATTTGATTATTCTGGTTTCTTTCTATGATAAGAAGACACAATTAGCAGAAGAGGGAAAGGTGATGGATGTTATTTGCTTGTATTTTAGTAAAATATTTGACATTACCCCCACAGTATTCTCATGGAGAAACCATCTGCTTGTGGCTTGGAAAGATTTACAGCTCACTAGATGAAAAACATACTGAACAGCCGGGCTCAAAGAGTCATAGCTGGCAGACAGACACCAAGGATCACAACAGCAGTTAGTTTTGTTTACCAATTTTATCAGTGATCTGGATGAAGAGATCAAGTGTACTCTCAGAAAATTTGCTGATGATGCCAAGTTAGGCTAAACTAAGCTTTACTGATAATGAGTGGCAAAAGCACCTCATTGTGACTGCTTCAGTCTCTGTGCATCTTTGTCATAGACTGGCCCAGGAGAGGGTACTTCGAGCACCCAGAGGATATTGCTGGGCGTCTGCTACAGACACACTAGAGAAACTAAAAAGCTCTCTACCTTGTTCATTCCCTTGAAAAACAGTTGTGATTTAACCCAGCAGTTTATTAAGCACCTCATAGCTATTCTTTCATACATATACATCTTTAGTAGGATGAGAAAGTACAGCGTCTGATGCATGGATTCAGATGTGAATGATCTAAATTGTTTATTACAAGTTCTCATATCACTTCTCTACCTTCACAATTTTTTCTAGCTTTCCCATCCACCCCTACAACTTTCCCATCCACCTTTACATATCAACAGAGCATTCTACAACACTCAGCACTCTACAGTACTCAACACTCTCAACACTCAACACTCTACAGCACTCTTCAACCGTTCACACAGGCACTTATCCTATCAGACCTGTGAGATGTTTTTTCTTCTTCTAGAGGTGTCCTTGGTTCTCATGCTGATTGTCTTGCTCCACAGTTTCTGCACTGAACAGTTTTTCTTGTTTTCCCACAAGGAAGAGATTCAGAGAAAAAGTAAAACTAGTTGGCTGAGACAAAGAGGGTTTTATAGAACAGAAAGGGGAGAGAAAATAATTAAAAAAGAATATACAAAACAAATGATATGCAATGCAATTGGTCAGCACCCACAGTTAAATGGCAAACCCTTCCTTGAGCGGTGATAGCCAACCCAACCAGCTCTCCCCATTGCTATTTTTTTTAGTATGACATCATATGATATAGAATATACTTTTAGCCCATTTGAATCCAAGATTCCTTGGCAACTTAAGTTTCCTATTGAAGAACACTGTTTGATCAGTACAACCTACTTACCTGATATAGCATCAGCTGAGTCATGTATGGAAAAGACCCTCCTTTGAACATCCAGCCTAGCAGCACTGGCAGTCAAGGTACCAAGGAGAAATGTGCTTCACTATCAACTGCTTCCAAAATAGCTTGGAACACTTCACAAAATCTCCTTTTTTTAGTTGGAGTGAAGCAGGCCTCAGATCCCCAACTCCAAAATCCTATGGGTTGATCTCAAGTCTCCCTTGAAACATTCTGCCAGAAGCTCCAGATTATTCTCATCAGCTTCAGTGTAGAGCAAATTTTTTTGGCCCAAGGATTACTGTATGAACTATCTCCTGTTTAATTTGTTCAAAGGCTTGTTGCTGCTCAGAGTCCCATTATAAATTGTTCTTCTTTCAAGTGAATTGAGAGAGAGGGGAATATTCCACAGCACTTAAGAAAGCTTTTTTGCTACATAATGGAGACATTGCCTCAATTTTCTTGATCAAATCCATATGTATCTGACAAAACCCATCCTGCCATTTGGGTCCTAAAAACTGGATCTCCCATGCAGATCCCTTGGCTATACTTTGCTTTACGTCAAACAAGATTTCAGAAGGATTTTGACAATTTTCTTCTGATTCTCAAAAACTTCTACTGCTCTACTATCATCAGTGTACTGTAGACATTCAGGAACTTCCACCAGTGAAGTCTGGAGCAGCCCATGGCAGATTTTATGACAGTTTTTCCACCCCTGGGACAGTTGATTCTACTGGACACACCTCCAAGTGAAAGCAAATTCTGGCCTACATTCTGCCACCAAAAAGATTGAGAAAAACATATTGACAGTATCATCTGTGGCATATCACACGGCTGAATGTGACTTCAGTTTGCATTGAAGTTAATAGAATCATAGAATAACTTCGGTTAGAAGAAACCACAAACAAGGATCACTGAGTTCCAGCACCCCAGCCACAGTCAGGGTCACTAACCTCCAGATCTGGTACTTAACCAGCTTACCAAGGGCCCCATCCAACCTGGTCTTGAACATTTCCAGGTACAGAACGTGCACAACCTCTCTGGGCAGCCTGTTCCAGCACCTCACCATTGTCTGTAACGAATGTTCCCTTGATATCCAATCTAAACCTTCCCTCCTTGAGCTCTAGTATATCTGGCTTGAAGCATTCGATGGCAATTTGACTTCAGGCTGCATTAATTCACTACTACTCTCCATTCACTCTGTTCTCCATTACACTTTCACACTGGCCATATGGGGCTATTGGAAAGTGAGAAAGTTTTGTTAATCACTCCTTGGCCCTCCAGCTGACATATCAGCTTAAGGACAGAATCAGTTGCAGACAGGCACAAGACATCAACCATCTCTCTAGCAAGCCTGTACCAGTGTCAGACTACCCACTTGGAAAACAAAACTTCCCTTTTGTCCAATCTGAACCACCTCTGATGCAGCTTTAATCCATTCCCATGAGTCCTCTACATAACAGGGAGAAAATATGAGCATCTCTTTCCAGTTTTCTTCTTCAGAAAGTAGTAGAGAGAAAGCAGATCACCTCTCAGCTTTCTTTTCTCCAAACTAGATAATCCAAGCATTTTCAGCCTTTCCTCATGGGACAAGCCCTCCTGCCCTTTCACCTATTCTTTTTTTTTTTTAATTATAAAGCCCAAAGTTGCACATAATATTCAAGATGAAGCTCCACCAGTGGAAGAATCACCGCTTTTAACCAGTTGGCTGCACTGTGTTTAGAGCACCCTAGAATAGGATGCTCTCTTGGCTGCCAGTGAACGCTGCTGGCTCACATCGAGACTGCTGCGAACTAGCATCCCCAGATCACTTTCTGCAGAATTACTCTCCAGCTACTCATTTCCCAGTGCACACTAAGATCTGACATTACTCCATCTTAAGTGCAGGAGCTGGCATTTGTTTTTAAATTTTGGGCCATTGCTGATGGTCGAAAGCTCTAACCTCTCTAGATCCCTCTACAAAGCCTCCATCCCTCATGAGAGTCAACAGAATCTCTCCACTGAAGATCACTGGCAAGTATTTGACACCTGCATGCAAATGCCAATAAGAAAAGTTGAAAGAAAAAAAAAGTGGAAATACCCAAACAGGATGTCATGTATCAAAATTTTTACAACCACTTTTCATTTTGCATTACTCTTGTTCTTGAAGGTTTTATTTTAGAAATAGTCATAGAGTGATGATTTCTAAAAGCCACATTGATACTTCATGTATGAAAATCAAATTTATTAGATGTTACAAAGTATGCACTGAGAAACAGAATTAATTAAATTCACTAGTCACTTTTGAAAACCTCAAAATATTAGTTTCAGCAATTTAATTTTAGATCTCTAAATGATGAGCTATGAACAGGTTTGTGTTAGGTTTATTTCTAGTCAGTGTAAAAGAGTTGTCTCAAGACTGTGTTTCAGAATGCTTCAAACTATAATACCACGTTCATTACCAGTAGTACAAATTCATTAGCAAGTCATCTGTCTGGACAGCAGCTATAGTCAAAGTTTTGATGTATGTCTTTTAAGAAAAAGGATATTAGAGAATACTGAAAGAGCAAACAGGATTTTATAGATGAGATTTTAAAAGCACTTTTCTCTGTCATTCTCTTTGATGTCTGGGCAAGAGCTCTAGTTTCCATTGTAAGCTAAAAAAAAAGAATTGTATATTATTGGAGTTTCCAGGATCAAGAAACTAAGTACAGCCTATGAACACACACTTCTAAAACTGATGTTTAGATGCCTTTGGCGTAGTCAGTTAAGTTCTCCAGAGCAGCAAAGTGTGAGTGTAGAAATCTGATCTGGCTTTTTTTGGATATCTACTCTTTATACTTTAAGTGGAAGGAGAAGAAACTTCAAAGGAAGTTTTACATCTTACTAGTAACATCACCAGTTCTGCATTTACCTTTTCTACTACCATCAGCAGTTTAAAGGTATCCTTCTTGCATTTTCTTTCCAGCCTACAGATAGGATCCTTTCTGTTTTTGGCTCATTAAAGAGGAAAATTCTGGCTTTTCATACTGAAATTGACAATTGAAACAATTCTTCTTCCTAGTATTTTTTAGTGTACTTGATCAGCACTGTTTACTTCAACAATAGCAGAAAGATCTCAAATGTAGGAAGGCAAACAAAATTAAAAAATAGTAATAATAGAATTCCAAAGGAGGTACTCTGCAGGTGGTAAAGCCAGAAACAAGTGGTTTAAAGAAGTCCATCCCTCTCCTCAATTTAAGTCTATTATGCTAGTGATCTTCTTTTAATTGTTTGCAGTGGTTGTAATGCCTTACAAACTGCACAATTTTTTTAAATTTTTGAGAAAAATATTTTCCTGTGTGACAGTAAATTTCTCGTGCTGTTGTTGACCAAATTGCTTTATCTTAACATAAAGTAGTATGATAAATTGTTGGTGGTGGTGTTGGTGTTGTTTTCTGTTTTTGTTTATGTGTTCTGTTGACATCATGCATTTTTAAACAGCTCTTGTTCTATTAACAGTGCGGACAGTTGCAAATGCATGAGAATTATATACCACTGATATTCAAGTGAGTTTTTTAAATCAATTTTGTAGTGTTGTTCTTAGTGTATGATAACTACAGTAGTCATTCCAGCTAGTCTACTATTTTTCAAAAAATATCCACTCAGTAGTTTGGAGGATGAGGATTTATGAATGTGCATTGAGAACAGTAAATTTCAAAACAGCAAAAGTGAACAAGTCAATGCTAGTCAATACATGAAAAACAAGCAGAGCTGATAATTCAGGAGAAAAGTACTGATGCTGAAAACTGCCAGGATATTATAAGTTTGTTGTTATTCTTTTTTTGTTTCTTAACTTTTTTCCCCAGAAAAATGAAAGCATGTTCACATTTGCTTTCATGTATTTACATCTTTTTTTTTTTCTTTCACAAAGATATATTCACAGCGCTGTTCCAAACCCTGTTTGAGTCACCACTCTTCTGAAATTAAAATACAAGATTTAGCAATAATGCAAGAATTATAAACTACTACACATTACAGGATGGAAAACATTTGTCTAAAAATGTTAAATGTAATGACAGATAGACATAGATGCCCACTGATTGTCATTATACCATATGTGTCAACATCCTTAAACTACATGCCCTTAATAATGCAGGTTGGGTGAGCATATTTGCAAAATTCCTGGGAATCAGTCAAGCCATGACTGCAGAGACCTGAATCAGAATTAAATATGTTTTACTTCTCTCCAGACATATGTGTGTTTGGATACAAAATGAAATGCCCCGTGAAATATAGAATTATCTATTTGGACTGGCATTAGCTTTTCTATTTCAAAGATTTTGAAACAGTCCATGTGAGTCCATTGAAAGCATCCAGTGTCCTGGAAATAGAAAATATGGAAACTGGGACAGAAACAAAAAGCTTCCTGATCATTCTTTATTATTTTGAGTTAGTGTCACAAGAATAATTTAATACCAACAAACTTGTAATTACATTAATTATAATGCTTATTTCATATGTCATTTGGAAATATTCACCAAGATAAAACTGCTTGTAAACAATATAACATAACTGCAGTGTTTGAGCATATATAATGTGCTGTTATTTCATATATTTCATAAGTATTGTCTAATTGCTCTCAAATATGGTAGCACTTGTGCAAGGGTTTCCCAACAAAATGCTGTAAAAAAAAAAAAAAAAAAAAAAGAAAGAAAAAAGAAATACAAACAAGGATATTTTCTAAAGATCAACAATTTCTGCAACAGAAATTCAGACAGTCGTTCTCACATTATCCATTATGCCTTCACTTTTCCATTGTCTATACCCCAAGAGAAATGGGAAGCAGTAATAAACATGTTATTGAATGTAAAAATAGATTCTCTATGTGGATGCAAGATTTATTTGATCAACCAAAGATATGACCAGGCATCTATAGAGACTAATTTGTTAAACATAAATTCTATGGGGTCTTTAATCAATATTGAGAACTTAACAACTTTATCCCATAATATGAAGGCTGCTCCAAAAGTAATGTCTCTGATTTAATTATGTTGGTCCACTTTGTCAAAGGAAGATGTGGTGATATGGCAGTAGAAGCTGACCTTCCCATCAGTGTTCTATTATGTGATGCTGCTGTATGACTGTATGGAAGCAGAGGGATAGTTTGTTAAAATGGTGTCTGACACGATAGTGATTATGAAGCAAAAGTTGTCGATGCTCACTGAATATTTCTGAAGACACACAGTGAATGGTGAGGCAGTGGGTGGTACATTCTAATCATGGAATCATAGAATCACAAGGTTGGACATGACCTACAAGATCATCTAGTCCAACCATCCTCTCATTACCACTGCTACCACAAGCATTAAACCATACCTCGTAGCTCCTCATCCAGACACCTCTTGAATACTGCCAGGGATGGCGACTCCACCACCTCCCTGGGCAGCCATTCCAGTGCCTGACCACTCTCTGAGAGAAAAAATTTTTCCTCACATCTAACCTAAACTTCCTCTGGTACCACTTGCGGCCATTTCCCAGGGTCCTGTTCATCACTGGTGAGAAGAGGCCAAAATCCTCTTCACCACAGTATCCCTCCAGGAAGTTGTAGAGCTCAATGAGGTCTCCCCTGAGCCTCCTCTTCTCCAGACTACACAATCCCAGCTCCCTGAGCCCTCCTCATACGACTTGTGCTCCAGAGAACCCCAGGAACTCCAAAACCCCTTGCCAGTTTCGTTGCCCTTCTCTGGACACACTCCAGGGCCTCAACATCTTTCCTGTAGTGAGGGGCCCAAAACTGAACACAATACTCAAGGTGCGGCCTCACCAGTGCTGAGTACAGGGGGACGATTACCTCCCTGCTCCTGCTGGCCACACTGTTTCTAACGCAGGCCGGGATGCCATTGGCCCTCTTGGCCACCTGGGCACACTGTTGGCTCATGTTCAGCCGAGCATCAACCAACACCCCCAGGTCCCTTTCCTCTTCACAGTCATCCAGCCACTCTTCCCCAAGCCTATAACGCTGCAAGGGGTTGTTGTGGCCAAAGTGCAGGACTCGACACTTGGCCTTGCTGAACTTCATTCCATTCATCTCAGCCCAGCAATCCAGCTTATTTAGATCCCTCTGAAGAGTCTCCCAGCCCTCAGGCAGATCAACACCACCTCCCAACTTGGTGTCATCTGCAAACTTACTGAGGGTGCACTCAATCCTCTCATCTAGGTCATCAGTAAAGATATTAAACAAGATGGGCCTCAGTGCCGACCTCTGGGGGGCACCACTTGAAACAGGCTGCCAGCTGAATTTGACTCCATTCACCACTACCCATCGGGCACGGCCCTTTAGCCAGTTTCTTACCCAAAGAAGTGTACATCTTTCCAGGCCAAGGGCAGCCAGTTTCCCCAGAAGAAGCCTGTAAGAGACCGTGTCGAAGGCTTTGCTGAAATCTAGGTAGACTACATCAACAGCTCTTCCCTCATCTACCAGACTGGTCACCCAATCGTAGAAGGAGATGAGGTTGGTCAAGCACGACCTGCCTTTCATGAACCAGTGCTGGCTGGGCCTGATCCCCTGGACACCACACTCATGCTGTGTGATCTCACCCAAGATGATTTGCTCCATAACTTTCCCTGGTACCGAGGTCAGGCTAACAGGCCTATAATCTTTCCTATTTCTAAAAATCTTTTCTTTCTCTGTATCTTTTAGCAGCAGTGACAGTGACAAAAGATCACCTCCTCTGGAACAGACATTTACAAGCCTGGTATTCAGGCTCTTATTCATCACTGACCAAAATGCATAGTTAGTGGTGGTGACGATGTTGAGAAATAATGTTTTGCATCTGAGAATTTGCTCAACCAAAGAGTGTTATTGTGTTATTTGTCGTAGCTTCCATGGAAATAAAATGGAGGCATTACTTTAGGAGTGACCAATATGTTGTCATTTTTGGAGACATTTAGCTTCTTCTTATTCTTTTTTCCATGACAATCAGTTCTATTAGGACTTGGCTATCTGTTTACCTCACTGGACACAGCCACTTCGACCTTAAAGCAACTTAATCTAGCCCATTCCTTAACTCTCATGAAATCAAGGCTTAATTGTTTCAGGCACTTCAAATCCGAGTTAAGTGTAAGTTCTTTGAAAGACCATTTGGGTTTTTTTGCCTGATAGCTTCTTAATGCTTTAATGCCATCCTCTCTTTCTACTTTATTATTATTATTATTATTATTAACATGTAGTAATCTATAGTCACCTACGAATAAGATCTTGCATCTATTAATTTACCTATACAAGGAAATATGATGAAATCTGTGTTTAAGAACTACCTATGGAATTAGCAAGTAATGTTTGTAATACACTGCAAAGAGATTTCTTGCTGAATTTTCAACTGCTATACTTTCTGTGTTTTGCTTTTGTTTTGGTAAATCCATGAACACATTGCAAATTTTATCTTCTACATCCTGTCATTCATAATTTTAAGGGAGTTATCTATCATCTGAGCTACAGTATAAAGGTCAGAGTTCAGGCATTACAGCTCAGCATGTCGATCTATCCCTTATCTAGATCCAGGCTAGAATGAAAATAATGAGAGAACTGTTTTATTGGCAAACAAAATATGTTATTGTGTGCAGATAAACTCTGAAGAACTTGCTGAAAACAAATACTGATAATTACTGTCACTGGCAGTGAAGAGAGGGGAAGGAGAGAGGAGGAATGAGAAGTAAATTATGTATCTAGCCAAAAAGATTAGAAGAAAAGGAATTGTAATCTAAACCTTTCAATATTGAGGACTTTTAAGTAAAAATAAATAAATAAATGAAAATTAAAAAAAAAATCCATGCAAAAATACAAGTGTATAAGCATATGTGCCTGCATCTGTGATGTGTGTGTCTGAGTGCTTTATAACTGAAAAGTGCAGTCTAGGCAAAAATAATATCTTGTTCAGATTTAATCTGTAACAGTTTATGTAGCAGTATTAGTTTATGTATCTGATTCATAACAACAGTAGAAAAGACTGGCTTTTTTGTTTTCAAAGAATTGAAGAAGGCCTAGAAATTTATCAAAACAGAACATACTCAAGCTGGAGTAGAAAAGACTGGTACAAGTGGTCAGAGAAGCTATCATCTCTGCAATGATGATCTGATCAGCATCTGATCAGCCTGCTTCATTTCTTCATAGACCTCCCACGCATATTGCAGTAACTAACCTGCCACAGAATTATGACTAGGAATTGTGGTAGAAGCTGATAAAGCAATAAGGCTAAATTCCACCTATACTCAGTATTACATACAACTGCCGGCATGTAAGAGAAGTGATAGGACAATGCAAAAATGAGGGCTAAACCTTCATTTTTGAGATCTGAGAAAGAGGAAGATATTCAGGAAAAGAAAGAGGGCAAGGAAGAGCAAGGAGCTTGTATGAAAAACAGAAGGGAAGAAGTAAGTGTGAAGCTGTGGAACAGGACTTTAAAATTGCATATTCCCAATTTATAGGCACTTATTAACTACAGTTACTCAAGTATTATTCTGCTATTGGTACTAAATGTTTTGTGCACTGTCTATATTTGTAATCCACGCAGAAAATCCAAACTTCCTGTGATCATCTCATTTTCATATACTTTTCAAAGGCATTGATCCTTGTTCATTTGAGGATCTGCTCAAGAAGTATCTGAATAGAAAAAAAATAGGCTACAAAGGAAATGACAATGGAGCAAGAAGAACACAAGAAATTTTTTAATTTTCTACTTTTTGAAGTGTAAATTCAAGCACAGAATAGATCATTTTGCTTGGACAAAGATGGCACTGACAATGTCTTTTTTCCTACATGCTCTTAACAGAGATTCTGTCTGGATTTCAGTTCCACAAATTGTTTACTTCTCTCTGCCCTACGCTGCACTGACCTTTTGACTTAGTGTTGTGCTTTAACCCAGCAAGCAGCTCAGCACAATACAACCATTCCCTCTCACAAGCATACACCCAGGGGATGAGGGAAAGAATCAGAAAAAGATAAAACTCATGGACTGAGATAAATACAGAATCATAGAACAGAAAAGGAAGGGATAGTAATAATAACAACAGCAACAACGTGCACAACAAGTTACATACAATGCAACTGATCACCGCCCATCAACAAACACTCAGGGGGCTGTCCTAACCAGCTCCCCCAGTTTTCTCTTCTGGCAATGCTAAATGACATGGAACATTCCTTTGGTTGTTTTGTGTCAGCAGTCCTGGATGTGTCCCTTCCCAAATTCTGGTGAATCAATAGAGCAGCAGCATGAGAAGCTGAAAAGTTCTTAATATAAACACTGTCCAACTACATCTAAAGCATTGGTGTGCTGCTAATACCATTTTTCTCTGAAATCTTAAACGCAGCATTATGCCAGCCACTATGAAGAAAATTAACTCTATTGTAGCAAAAATCTATCATGCCGTGTATTCTGTGTTCACAGCCAGTGATCAAATTTTAAGTGTAATTAACTGGCCTGGGAATATCATCTCATTGTAGCTATTGTACAAAGAGAAATTTAACTTAAATAGTGCCTTAGAGAATAAATACTCCATCAGTACTAAGCCACTGATGTCCTTTAATTTCTGTCATTTCTTGGTGACTCGCTGATGACTGACTTTTGCAAGGGAGAGGTAAATTTTTTTTTTTGTTCGTTTGAATAAATCTGAAAAAAAGGCATAAACAGAGGTGCTTCAGAATTGTATATTTCAACATGGAAGAAGTAAAAAAAGAAAAGCAGCTACAATTTGAATACATTTTTCCTAGTAAAACTGCTACACATAATGTGAGAAGGAGATAATTATTTTTTTTGCATGCACTATTGGTAGTTTCCTTCAATGGGGTCCTTGCTGGATTTTACTTTTCAAAGCCACTGCAGCACTTCTGTTTTGACAAGATCTATGTGATTGTGCTAAAAAGTTTAATTTGATTGAAAGTGAGTGCAATAAAGATTTTAATTTGTCAACATCTTGACTGCTTGTATTTAATTTCATTCCATTCCTTCATATGAGTGTATTATTTGCATCAACATTTTATGACATTGAGATCTATTTATTTTCATTGCTCCAGCAACTGCATCATAAATTATCATTAAATTCCAACTTGTTCACAGAATAAAAATCTCTTTTAGTAGTATTAATCTATATTTTGTTAGCAGTGATAATTTCAGTAAAAGAAGTAAATTACATTACTTTTAACATATAAATCAGATTATTTCCTTCTTGTTCTGGAATCACTTTCAGGATTTCTACTATTTTATTAACATCAGCACTGTAAAACAACATATTTAAATATCCCTAACTCATTCTCTAATACACTTCACAGGTTTATATAATTTCTAAACTGTAATAATTATTTTCAGTGACTGATTAGGAAATGCTAATGCTTCAAGGAAAAAAATAAAGTAAATAAAAAATCTATCTAACAAATAGCAGTATTTGAAAGGAAAAGGAAAAAAAAAAAAAAAAAAGAGGCAATTTTTCCATTATGAAAATAAACAATTGATAAGATCATGGTAGTTTGTTCTGATGGCTAGTGACCACAAAATTTTCCTAAGCAGTTGTTTAGATTCAATCCCCTATGACCTCTGTGAGGAGACACGTATTCACGTTTCTGTTATCCACAAGCTAGATCATGTGCATCAAACCTTAGGCTTGCTTAGGCTGCACTGAATGAAGAATTGTCTTGGGCTGCATATGCATAAGTTGCACCAAAAGCAATGCCTCCAGTATACTTCCAATGATACTACAACAAAGAGCACAATAACACTATTTGTGCAAATTCTCAAATACAAAACACTAATCTTCAATTTAGCATCCACTGTTAGCCAAGAAATTTGGCAAGTGATGAATAAGATCCTGCATGTCATGCTTATAAAAATCTGCACAAGCAGAAGTGACCCACTGAGACTGTTGTCACTGCTGAAACGCAACACACACCAAGTCAGTATGCTCACATCTACTGCTTGGGCACCAGGAATGTTCAGCAAGCACTGATGAATGTCAACGGATGCTACACTTTGTCTTCATATGCACTTCCTCTTCAGATGCCATTTTGTCACATTGCCCCTTTACTGCCACCTGTCACGTGGCAGCAACATGCAACAGAGTACCGGTGATAAGGTGCAGCCTCTACTGCCACACCACCACCATCTGCCTCTGATTTTATAAACCTACATAATAAAATAGGAGACATTACTTCTGGAGCATCCCTCATTAATACTAATATTATGATATGCAACAAAGTGTATAATGTATGTAATGTATATAAAGTAACAAAATTTACTGTAATTTTATTTTATTATTTTTACTAGAATATACAAAAGAGAGCATAAAAAAAACATATAAGCAGTGGGACATTTGACTTTGTTTTTGTGAAACTAAGGCATCAATTCCTAGTTCAATGGCAGTGGCTGCAATTCTTACCAAGTTCTCAAGGTGCTCATCAGAGATATATGATGAAATTTTACTCTTCATGTGCTTCACCTTTGAAAACATGTGTTCATAAATACACATACTGCCAAAAAGTAATGACAGGAATAAGGCGTGATTGTGATGTGAGGAGTATTTCTCTCTGAGGCAAAGAGATGGCAAAGAGACACAATCAGATTTTTTATTACAACTCTATGCATTCGATTGGAAAATTCACACATGGTGTATTTATGTCAACTGAAAATGAAGTTGCAAATAAATTAAAAAAATTATGTTTTTTCAGAATTTTTTAAATCCATTCTCAAATTCCTTCATCAAAATGGAAAGCGTAGCTCCATGTTTTTCACTGCTCACAGGGCTGCAGTTAGCAATGTATCAAAGTCCATAAACTTATTTGCCATAACTTGAGCTGGCACCGCACTCCATGCTCTGATTTCAGCCTGGATGGGGCTCGGATGGTGCTGAGAGGCCAAGTCAGGCCACGCAGCTAGGCAGAGGTAGAGCTGTTGCCGTGATGGCATGGAGCAGGGGGCAGATGCAGTGCGAGCTGTGCTGGACCTTGTGAGGCCTGCAGGCCACAGGTTGGATATGCCTGGACTAGATGAAGTGGATGTGTTTTGCCCTGAGGCTTTTAAGTTCATGTCTTCTTAAAGTCTTGCAATTTTTATGATACATCTTAATGCCAACTGGACAATAGAGGAGGAAAAAAAAAAAAAAAAAGTATAACTTTGTAGATAATCGTTAGTAAGAGATTGCTGTTGAGAACAAATTTTCTAAAAATGTTTATAATTTAAGCTACAACACTTAAATATCTATGTGATTGGAGACTGAAATCCCAGTCTCATTTTAGTACAGGTGAATGACCTAATACATCTTGTCTTCTTTCTGTCTCTCACACAGGTATTATTTAAATCTATCATGTAAGGTACTATAGTATCAACAGGAGGACAGTGCTAAAAACTCTCTTTAGAATATGTTATTTTTAGAATATTTTATTTTTATTTTATGTTTCTCAGTTTAGAACACAAAGGAGAAAGCAACAATTTCATCTCCAGCCTTCTTAGAGTATTACTTTTCTCTGCTAGAGAGAAGCTTTATTTTCTGATCACTGCGTGGATTGAACATAACTCTTTCACATCAGGTAAGTAATGTGGTGGAAACTATCTGCTCTACCTAGTCTCTCAAACTGCCAAATTCAGGTACCTACAGAACATCTGTCAGGATTTACATCACTGTTCTGAGTCATGGCTGGCTACATAGGGATGCATGTGTGCAAAGGGCTCACAGAATCACAGAATCACAGAAACACAAGGTTGGAAACGACCTGCAAGCTCATCCAGTCCAACCACCCTCCCATTCCTATCAGTGCCACAAGCTACTAAACCATCTCTCGTAGCTCCTCATCCAGGCGCCTCTTGAACACTGCCAGGGATGGCGACTCCACCACCTCCCTGGACAGGCCATTCCAGTGCCTGACCACCCTCTGAGAGAAAAAGTTTCTCCTAATATCCAACCTAAACCTCCTCTGGTATAACTTCTTGCCATTTCCTCGGGTCCTACTATTTGCCTGGGAGAAGAGGCCAGACCCTTTTGCACCACAACCTCCCTTCAGGAAGTTGTAGAGTGCAATGAGGTCTCCCCTGAGCCTCCTCTTCTGCAGACTGAACAATCCCAGCTCCTTCAGCCGCTCCTTGTGGACTTGTGCTCCAGACCCCTCACCAGTTTTGTTGCCCTTCTCTGGACACGCTCCAGGGCCTCAATGTCTTTCTTGTAGTGAGGGGCCCAAAACTGAACACAGTACTCGAGGTGTGGCCTCACCAGTGCTGAGTACAGGGGGATGATCACCTCCCTGCTCCTGCTGGCCACACTATGAAATCAAACAGGTACTTTCTGAATATCTCAATACTGAGCTCCTTCCTGTGATTTCCTCTTGTGATTCAAGTTCTGTGCATTTTTATGAAGATTCTTACCAGTAAAATAGTGAAATAATTATTCATTATATTAGGAATTTATTTATAATATTTACTATATTAGGAATTTACACCTAACTGACATTGACTACTTTGGAACTTATACAAGCTAGAAATACCATTGCTAAGCTATGCCTGTGGAATAGAATATCTCAGTGTCATTATTTAAACCTCTTGTTTAATTTTTCAAAAATTTCAGTATGCCGAAATACTGATTTTATACGCCATGCGTAACATCTCTTGCTCAGTATAGATAAATGGAAGAGGGAAACCAAAGGAAGTAATAAGAATTATTTTTTGTTAAATACCACCTGATATCTCCTTCCTTTCTGTGAAGACTTGTTCGGTGATGCTAAAAATTTAATGGTTTGCAACTAAAGAGAAAGGGTTTATTTCCTTTCTTTTATTTTCTTCCGGAAATATACTTTATTTTGATCTGTTAAGTTACTCATACTAGCTACTTTCACAGGTGATTTAGAATCCCTTCACTAGATCTTTATTCACTCTTTCTTTCCTCAGGACATATCAACGCATAAAGAGTACAGAATGTATTCACTACATTTTTGTCCACGTGCTCCATCACAGTTATGATTCTGACATTTTCTGTTTTATCTACTCTTTACTCAGTACTATTCTGAAAATGCATGTTCACGGGAAGCAGAGACGATTTTTACTTTTTCATTTTTAAATTCTGCACTATTAACACTATCTCTTCAGGTGGTTGCTGGCACAGATAGCAGTAAGCAGTAGGCAGTAAGAGTCTTTCTATTAGCCCCATGTGTGAGTTTGCCCTGCAGATGATTTTATCTCATCTGCTTGGAGTCACACCATGTCGCATTACTAGGTCATTGTGTACTTACTCCCCTGTGGCAGAATAAATAAACACAGTCGCCAACCTCTTGGAAAACAGATTAGCAATAGATTATAGTTATTTATTTATATTTATTTCAGATCTGTGAAAGAAAGGGATATAGTCAGTGTCTATTTTAGAACAATAAGTGGTGTAATTGATATTTGCTACCCTGATTTCTATAAAATACTTTCTCATTATTACTTTTCCTTGACATAACAAAGCTTAGTGACAGCCAGTTATTTAGTGTTCAAAGACAGCCATTAAAAGCAAAATTCTGAGATTAAATTGGATAGAGGAAAACTAAATACTCTGTCATTTCCAGATAAGGTTTTTCACAGGCACTGCTGCACTCCCCTGAGATGATGTCTGAAGCCAACCATCCAGAGTCCTTGATTGCTACGTCAGAATGAGAAAACTAGCTTGATGAAGATAAGATTATAGGGTCTCAGATGTGAAACATGAAATAGGAGAATATAATTAAATAAAGTAGAATCTTGCACAGAAGACATTGAGATTGATTTAATGGCATGTTATCACTTTCACTGCATTTAATATTCTTATGAGGTTGCTCAGTTACACACATCATGTCTCTTCCATTCAAAGCAATCTTCATGATAACACAATGCGTAATTTTTGTTTGCAAGGTACAGTAATTATACTGAAGTATTGAAATAAAATTATTCAGTACACTCATCTGAAAATGCCATATTACACAAATGTGAGTTTAGTTTTTTTTGTTGGTATCTCAGATACTCATTCTAGGATTGTAAAAAGATGAGGAATTGTAAAATTGTTTTTACATCCCAGGAAATATAGCGTGCAGTTTTGCAGTTTGCAATCTACCACTCCTCAGAACATTTGCAGATCCTTTGTTCTCATCAAATGCATTCTGTGCTACATTTGGACTGATACTATTAAATAACAGTCTTTACTTCTTTTTTCTGAAGTGTACATGGACATCTTGAAATCCTCCTTCATGCCGCAGTAACTGAGGGTAAAGGTTAGGAAAAGAAAGTTCTGCTATTCGATGAGAATATTCTAAATAAATTTAAAATTATTAATGTTGTTTAAAGATCACCCTATTTATTACATAAAACACTGGTCTATGTGTTGAAATGGCTTAAGTGTATTGCTTCCTATGTGCGAAAATGGGTAAAATAAACTTTATAAAAATAAAAATTTTTAATATGGAAGTAAAAGGAATTAAATTAATATGAGATTAATATTTGAAATAAGAAATAAAACAGTTGGAAATTTTCAAAGTAAGTGTTTAGTATTTCTGATGATCTCATAGACAACTTTTTCTTTGAACACTAAATAACTGGCTGTCACTAAGCTTTGTTATGTCAAGGAAAAGTAATGAAGAGAGTTTTTCTTTTATGCTAACATAGTAAATAAAAAAGAAAATAAATCATATTTGTATATAATTTGAGGCCAGAAAAACTTTCCGAAACTATATCTGTCTCTATTTAACCAACAGGTATTTGACTATCTCAGAAAAACTGATATCCATGGTTCAACTCTGTATCTTGGAGGTAATATCCTGAATTTTTTGAAGTTAAAGTTCCACCATACAAAGAAGTGGTTACTTTTTTTCTGATTTAGACAGGCAGCTCATTTAGTCTTTGCCTTTCACATCCTAAAAGTATTTGAAAGCAAAAACTAAACGAGCATAATAGCAAACAAGCAAGAGAAAATTTCTGGTGAGGAACAATTGCTTCTTTAGAACTCTGGATTTCTGCCTCCTCTGTAGCTGAACTGCTCTGGCATGGGTAGAAAGAACAGGAATGAAAAACAGTATTTTGGTAATTCCAACTGCTCAGTTGTATTAAATCTGTGAACTCTTTCTGTTTTTCAATTGTATTATTCTATTTCTTGAATTGTACTTCCTTTAAAAAGAAGCAGTTACAAGAATTGGTTAATAAGATCCAGGTTTGTTCATTTCAGCAAAATAAATTTCCACGTATATTCATTTGTTTCTTAGCATGTAACTCTAAGTTCTCAGTGGTTGGGATTTCTGAAACACTCAAAGTCAGAGTCTGGTGCTTTAACAGCTGCAGGAATGCCTACTAAAGAGATCCCGATTCTTGCATGAATAGTTTATGTCTGATAACCACAGCAAAACAGTCCCCTCTCCTCATGGTTCTGTAAACAGGCTTGTTAATTAGTTGTCAATATCTGTCAAAGTATTAAACAAACAGTAAACACTCAATGGTAGCCAAGCTAAGGAACTGCTGATGAGCTTCTGATTTCAATAACTTGATATTTGAAATTTAGAGCATGTTTTCTCTTCCTGAAGTTCTGTGTCAGACTTTCCATTCCCTGGCTGCATAATCAGGTGATTAGCAGTGGAGAACTCCTGACTGAAGCATTCTTCAGTGAACATTCATCTATCCTAAAAGGCAAGGGGGGTGGGGGAATTGCATTTCACCACAAAACCAAGGTCTTCAATCACTCTTTCATCCCACAAATCACTGCATGAATTTAGTGAATGATTTGGCTTCAAAATCTGCTGGAAAGGAGAAAGAAGAGAAAGGAAGGAATATTTCCTCAGCATTTTTTTTCTCAAACTACTTTAAATATACAACAGAAAGCTGCCTTTTATTATCGATGCCCTGGGGGTGATAAGTTCATCAAATAGCAGTCTAATAAAATACACTTTTGGTAACCTTTTGCAAGTACGGTTTCACATAGAAATTAATCCTCACCTACCACTCTAGCAGTCATTACATGAAATCCGTTAGGAAGATGAAGATGATATCTTACTAGTCAGAAGTCTGTGCAGTTCTTCAGACATCCTGATATATTAACACAAATGCATCATATTATACAACAGTGAATTTATGATTAACTGTTGTGGTGAAATGTTTAGCAATGCTTGTAAGAAGGGTAGAGTGTCATTTTAAGTTCTGTTTTAAGTTCTGTTGCAATAAGCTATAAAAAGTACTTTCTGTTTAGGCACTGTAAAGCATGTCATACTTTTCAATAAACATCTAACTTCTAGCTGTATTCTCGAAACTGTGAGTTTTCATGTGAAGGTCTGAGTTTTCCACAAGGGACACACCTCCCATGTGAAAAACGTGTTGTGTGAGAAGTCAGGTTGAAATTCAATAGATCCAAAGGCAACTGGGCCATAATCTATGCGCTACTAGGGTAGGGGGGAAGTGTTCCAGTGACTGCAGCAAGCTACAAATTTGCTGCCTGATGAAATCTTGATGTCAAATATACGTCTGCATTGCTGATTTTTAAAATGGTGTTTGTGAGGGAAGGGGAAATAATAATGGCTATTGACTATGTTAAAAATGTCCTGTCTTACTCTCACAGCCATCTTACACAGTCTGTAAGGGAAGATGCTCAATTATTTTCTGGTGAAGTATTATGTGGCTGACCAGTTTTATAGACTCCAGCTAGACTAAAGCACACTAGAAGCCCCAAAAACATAGCTGCTTCTCTACACACATTTCGACCATAATGTAGTTCATGACATCTGGGATTCTCCTGTCAGTGTCTCAAACCCGGACATAAAAATATTGTTGATAATTGCAAAAGAAAACTGCAAAAGGAAATGTATTCTCTGTCTACAGACAGCACGCTTAAAAGAAAAAAGAAACACAACTCATATTTTAATAAGTTACCCAGGCATATTGTTATATTACCCAGACAAACTAGAAAAACAATGAATTGATCATTTACCAACTGATTATCTAGTCCTCTAAGTATGAACAAGGAACAGAATGTAAGGGGGAACACACACAAACACACACACACACACAAAAGCTGTTTTTCAAGGGAGAATAATACCTTAGTTTCAGGTTTTGCTTATATTTGATTAGAATCAGTTATTTTTCACTCACGCTGGAGAATATCACACTCTATAAAACA
Source organism: Lagopus leucura (assembly GCF_019238085.1). NCBI lineage: Eukaryota > Metazoa > Chordata > Aves > Galliformes > Phasianidae > Lagopus > Lagopus leucura. Next base: position 3,291,648 of record NW_024962272.1, read on the forward strand.
TCAGAGATTTTGATGCATTGTCAGAAAACCTCAGAGCACAATAATGTCATCCTTTTATGTGAGTGAATACTATTAACACTGATAAATACATCATCTGCAAGGCAGCACAGTTAGAAGTGGTAGAATGTCCTTTCTTAAGTGAGAAAACACTTATAATGGATTGTATCTTAGAATATGTGAAGCAGTGCATGAAGAGAAACTCACAGTTCTATCACAGAGACCACTGAAAATATGTGGAGATAATAATAAGTATAATAATAATTAATAATAAGTAAAAAAACTTATTTGTGTCTATTCAGGATGAATATTCTAGGCCAAGTTAAGTGTATATAGTAGATCACGAGTTTTTTTCTCTGTTTGAATTGCCTAAATTTTTTTTCCTTTCTGTCAAAATGAAACCTTTCACAATCTTAATGATAGTATTCTTCTGTGAAAATAACACATAACACATCATATCCTTTGCCTGATAAATATTGCTCTGTCAGTTAATTAACCGGGGAACGTACTAACAAGGCCAACCAAATCCTTCTGGATAAGATACATTATACTGAGATTACTTTTCTTCCCATATCTGTCTTCATCCATGTAAGTCACTCCAGAAATAATGCCTCCAGTTTATTTGCATGGGAACTACAACAGATGAAAGGAACACAATAATACTATTTGGTAGAGCAAATTCTCAGCTACAAAACACTTTTTCAACACAGTCATCACCATAAGCTGTGTATTTTGGCCAGTAGTGAGCAAAAGTCTGCATGCTGCACTCACAAAAATCTGCATGGCCATCTGGAATGAGGCTTGTCTTTCACATTGCTATCTTTCATGTCACTATAGGCACTGCATCACCCATTGCCTCACTGTGCTCACACTACTGTTTGGTGTCCAGAAAGATTCAGCAAGCATCAATGAAAGTCAATGGATCTGATTTTTTGCACACATAGAAATTCAGTGACACACCTTTGATTCATACATACTTCCATATCAAGTGCCATTTGGTCAAAGTGTCCCTCTGCTGCCATCTGTCTTATGGTGTCATGGAGTTAACTAGATCAATCTATGCCCGTGACAGGGAGGCATTAGGCCCGTGGGTCTGCTGGCCCTCAAAAATGGGAAGGAAAAGGGAAAAGGGGAGAAGGGGGAAAGGGGTAGGGAGATGGGAGCTGGGTTCAATGAAAAAAAAACAAACAAACCGAGAACAGTGGCCACGATCTAAGGAGGAAATGCAAGATAACACAATATAATACAATCTAATTGAAATTTAGGCTAATAAAACAAATAAAATAGGAGAGAGAGAATTTTCCAAAACCGAGCAAACCTGAAAGCAATGCCTTGGAAGTACCCCCGCACTTTCTGCCAGGTAGTGCATAAGAGTAAGAAAAGGAAGGATCAGATCTTGTGATTTCTGTGATATATCTTCTTCTCTGGCCATGAGGTACTCTGGGATATGCTGTTCTTCTTTTTTGAGAACCAGGTGTCTGGAGTATTAATCATTATCTACCCATGCTTTGCATGATGTTATGATGAGGAATACCAATAGTAAAAATTACAAAACCATGACACATGGGAACAAAATATGATGGATTATTGGTGGGAAGGTTCTACCTCTACTGCTATGCCATGCCACCAATACCTGCCTCTGACACTATGGGCCCAAAAAATTACTTTCAGAGCCTCCCTTGAGTCTATCATATCTTGGTAGAATGGAGGATTTGCACATTTGTAAGGGAGGAATGCCTTCAAAATCTGTGTATATTTTCATGGATATCCCAGTAGAAATCTAAGGTAATAGTTATGCAAATTGGAGATCTTTTGCATTAGATGAAATTATTTGGCTATAGCTGGTAGAAAATACTGTATTATTTCTATTCCAGATTTCTAGTGATAAAAGAGCTCACAATATTCTATTGAACCTCTTGACTGAGTAAGGTGAAATGAAGGACCTGTATCAATGTTATTCAAGAAACTGAAGTAATTTGAAATGAAAACTGGCTCAACAATGTGTAGGCAAAACTATAACAATTCCAGTGAGAATTCTACTAAGGAAGCACTGCATGTGTAGCTCTTCTTAAAGCATTTTCTTTATCAGAAGATAAAAACGTACAGAAGATAAAAATGAAATGAACAAAACAATCATGACCTTTTCAGCTCCTTCCAGAGAAGGTAAATATGCCTTCAATCTCTGTACTGAAATGAATTTCCTCCGCTATAATCATTTATTCATAGATATTACTTATATAAAATGAATGGAATAGGAGAAATTATATATAAGATACATCTAATTGACATGTCTAATGAATTTGATCTTGTTGAATATGTTAATGTAAGAAAAACTATAAAGTGATATGCAAGTTTTGAATTGAACTATAAAATATGTGCTACATGGTAAAATACTTGCTCATGTATTATTACAGCATCTATTAATACTATCACAGTGTAAGAGAAAAGGTGTAAGCAATAAAGTAGTTACTATCTCCCTAGTAGTTTGTGAGTATTCATTTTGAATATATTTAATGTGCACTGCAGGGGAAAAATACCTTTGTGGTTGCAATAACATAAACACTACTGCATGACATACAAAGCAACAAACTCTTAAGTAAAACGCATCAGAATGTCATAATATTTACTATCTTATATTTCACATGGGCATTCTTTAAAATATAGAAATCGGAAAAAGGACAGCATAAGAAAGTTTCCAAATAATTGATATTTTTAATCTTGATTACCCTGAATTAAATTTGTGTGTGTTATTCTCATTTGAGATGTGTGTGCAACTATTGTTCTTATTTTATAAACAAGGAGCTATTTTGTCTGTTTCTGCTGCCTTTTCAAAGGCTCGAAGAAATAGTTTTAATACGTAGAATAAGTAAATAACCATTTAATGTGACAAATGTTTTGTGAATCTGAAAAGAACAGATGTGTTGTTCAAAAGTTAAATAGTACCTTTCAGAAAAGCACTGATAAAAGGAAGAATTAAAGAGAAGTTATACAGAACCACAGATTCACTGAATTACAGTCACAGAATAGTTGAGACTGGAAAGGAACACAGGAGGTCATCTAGTTTAACTCATGCTAAGCATGACCACCAGTTGCCTGAGGCCATGTCAGGAAGGCATCTCAGAGGAAAGAAACTTTAAAACATCTCTGGACAGTTTGAGCTACTGCTCTATAACTCACACTGTATAGAATTGTTTTCTAATATTTAAATAGAATGTCATTTTTTTAGTTTGTCCCCGTTTCCTCTTTTCCTAGCATGGGCACCACTGAAAAGAGCCTGGCCCCTTCCTGTTTGGGCTCCTCCTTCAGATATTTATAAACCCTGATGAGATCGCTCCTGAGCTTCCTGTTTTCCAAGTTGCATAGACCTTCAGTCAGCCTCTCTTCACAGGAGACGTGCTACAATACCTTCATCATATTGATGGCATTCTGCTGAACTCTTTTCAGTGTGTCCATGTCTCTCTCGAACTGGAGAGCCTAGACTTGGACACATTATGTCAGGTATGTCCTCATCAGTGCTAATTAGAAGGGAACGATCACCTGCCTTGACATGATGGCAATATTACACCTCATGTAGACTGGACTGGTGTCCTTCTCTGGTGGCAAGAGCACACTTCTGGTTCATGGTTCACTTGGTGTCCTTCAGGAGCCCTAAAGCAAATCTGTTTGGCACCAAGTTGTCCCCAAGCATGTTAGTTCCTAAGGCCTGGTCCTCCCTATATTCACGACTTAGAATTTCCATTTCCTGAACATCATGAAGTTCTTGTCAGACCATTTTCCCATCTTACTGAAGTCCTTCTGTATGGCAGTGTAACTCCTGAATGCATAAATCACTCCTTCATGTTCTGTGTAATCAGAAAATTAACCCATATTCCAGATCATGAATGAATATGTTTAAAATGTTTGGATCCAGGGAACACTGAACCCCTGGGGACACTAATAACATTAGGGACAAATGAGTCAAAAGTTATATTAGGCAAGTAAAGAAGAAAAACTTCTGCAAAAATTTCAGCAGGATTTATCAAGATTTGAATTAAATAATCTTCAAATAAGAAAATGGCTTTTAGCAAAGCACTCTATTCCAAAATAAATTCAGATTTCTGTGTCTTATAATGTAATTTAATGCATTTCCTTAGCTTTCAAAAATCATTTTTTATTATTTCCAGCCTCCATTTTTAATATTTTCTGTGTTGTTTTTTATGCCCCATCCCTGGAGACATTCAGGGTCAAATAGGACAGGGCTCTGAGCAACCTGTTCTAGTCATAGATGTCCCTGTTTATTGCAAGGGAATTGTAATAAATGACCTTTAAAGTCCCCTTCCAGCTCAGAAGATTCTGTGATTCTTGATAATCCTGGGCACAGTGACATGCTGCCACAGAATTGCTCTGCCCTCATTGCAAGAGGACAGTAAATTGTAAATGGCACACATGAAAAAAAAAAAAAAGATAATTTAGTTCTACGGTTCATTCATGAGCCTGTGTAATCTCAGTAAACTCTGTGGAGCATATGAAAGTAATATCTTGCAATAATAGAGCCAAAGCCAGAATTCAGAATGAAAGTGAATTGAAAAAACTTCCTTGAAAAACAGAGCGTCCTCGGAAGGTGAATCCTTTCAAAGGGCAAAGGACAGCACTTTACCACGTTCTAAAATTCAACAGAATAATCATTCATATATTAATATTAATTCCTCAATAGTACATAATTTATATCTTATAATCAACAGTACCTAAGAGTATCAGGGCAGATATTATTAATGTTCTTTCTATTCAAGACAGATTTTTTCACAGATTATTTTCCCAAGAAAATGTCACTTCCATTAGAACAAATACTTCTGTAATTTATAGCAGATCCTATGTATGTATTCATTGCACAGCAAAAATATCCAGTTCCTCTTAGCACAACCATTTTTATACTATACCTTAAGTGGTTATTGAGTCACAAATCTACTATGACTCTCATGATTGCCTAGTGCAGAGTAATCTCTCTCTTTTTTGTAATTAAGCAAGATTCTGTTGTTTCGATACTGCTAGTTTCAGAGAAAAATGTCTAGATTGGGAACAGAGGGTCACAAGTACAGTATGGGGAATGCCATTATGAATTTTACAGCAGATTGCCTAATTTTTGGAAACAGAGATGGATGGGGATTTTTTTAATTTATTTTTTTGAGGGAATTTCCTCTTGTTGTTTGTAAGTGTACTGACCCTTACAAAGCCTTCAGTTGAGATACTAGTGAGATGTATGGGCCAAAGCAGCATGTCACCTCAGGACTCTTCTTTACCTGGCAGAAAGTGGTGCTATAAAACACTGCACTCTGCAAAAGCTGGAAGTTTTTTGTTGGCCTTGCTCCTACCTATTTCAGTTACATTGCATCCTAAAACTAAAATGAATAAATGAATAAATATATAAATAAAATAATAAAAATCAAGAGCTGTGAAGACCTTAGATAACTTTGTTTAAGAACTCATAGATCTTGATCTACAGCATAACTTTTCAAGGTCTACAAAGAAACTTTAGATAAAAATAAAATGATCCATAACTTAGGAATAGAAAGAAGAAATACGTTTTTTCCCCACAGAGCCCTGTAACCTTCACCTGTGAGTAGACTTTGTGATGTTATGTATCATTCAGCTTAGATACCCCATGATCAGTAAAAACACAGAAAAACAAAGCTTACATTAATCAAATATCATGGTTTAGTAGGAGCTATTGGGAATTTAGTAGGAGCTATTGGGAATAGGTGAACGGTTGGACTGGGTGATCTTTTAGGTCTTTTCCAACCTTAGTGATTCTATGATTCTATGATTCTATGATTCTATGAAATATCATTCTAATGACTGATTCATAATGGGAATACAACAAGAATGGAAATTTATTGAAAACACCATATACTTTTAAAAGCTGGAGAAGAATAAATGCTTAAACCTCAGAAAGAATAAGAAAATAAAAGTGAATATCAACATAAACCTACTTTTTTTAGAGATTTTCCAATTTACATAAAATTTTGTCCACTAATAAAGCGAGATAAAGGCAATTTTGACAGTATAAACCAGCTCCGATGAAAATTATCTCAGTGTTTGTGCAAGTGAATGTCCTCTTGGCATAAGAACTGACATATTCTGTAATAAATTGATTTTCTAAATGTGCTTAATCAGTACAGTCTAACTGCCATCCATTCTATCTTTCCTTTTGTAAAGATAGCTACACGATGAAGCAGGATTTATAATGAGAAGATTTGAATACTTCATAACATTTTGAAAATTGGAACTTTCATACTTTCCATACAGCATGTATTCCTGTGCTCTTCTGATGCAATAATGTATCTACCAGTTCCCTATATGGGAAACAGATATATTTCTCTCTGAAACACTACAATAGAAACACAACTTTCACCTTTACAGTTCTGTTTAAACAGACCACAGCTAAGAAAACTTCACAGAATTTTATTGGCCAGATTTCTAAATTCCACATTTTACAAAATATGTCTCTGTTCAAACTGCTACTGAAACAAACAAACAAACAAACAAATAAAATTTTAAATGTCTTTAAAAAAGTAAATCAACCTCACCTGCAGAAATGCATTTATTCTCTGTACTTTTTAGCCGCTTTATACCTCTTATGACTTTTTTCCAGCATCTGAAATCTATTTAAAATGTTTATAAATAAAAGATCATTTTTTAGTTTTATTCTTAAATATATTCACTCAATCTGAAATATTAGCACAGTTTATGTGCTAAGAAGAATCTCCTGCAATACATATGTATATATTATACTTTCACACCACCAAAGAAATCTTTCCAGTATCTTAAAACAAACACACTTTTTGATCTGTTTAAGATGAGGGACGCGTTCTCTGGCTCTGATTTTCTGCAGTGTCAGCACAGCAGAAACAGAGCAAAGCTGTGTGTGTTATTGTTGCTTATATCAGAAGAGCTCAAAAGATATGAGGTTTAGGTTAAGCTTATGAGGGCAGTTCAAATCTTACTGGCCACCTAAATTATATGACTCTTTGAGGTTTCTTCATCAGAATTCCTTAATCCTTATATTCCTGGAGTGAGGAAAAGCAGAGATCTGTTGCCCTCACAATTCTTTAGCTATAGTAGTAGATAAAATAGATTTTTTAAAAATGCTTTTAAAAACACATGCTTTTCCCTTTGGGGAATAAACCTGAGGCAGATGAAGTATGGGCTCTACAGAAGTAGTATGCAATTGTACAATTAAAAATGATATTAAAGAAAATGCAGACAACAGAAGACCTGAATGTTCCTGGGAAACACTGATTTTTGAATTTCTGAACTTCTGAATGCTTTACTGCAAGATTCAAATTCTTAATTATTTCAAAATCATTTTCATGTACCCACAAATAAGAAGGGACAGAAGAAAAGTTAAATAATATGCCATGTATCACAAAAGTAAATATGGCAAAGCTATTTGTGTTTTTGTACAGTATGTTTGGTCTTTTTTTCCCTCAGTTTGTAAGCAAAATGAATGCCATAGGCATATGTTTGTGATGGGACAGTAGCAGGGAAATTGTCTTAATTCATTTTTACCCTCTTTCACTTGCCATGTGACGTTTATGTAGGAAGAGAACTTTTCTTAGGCACATTTTTCTTTCAATTTTTCCTCGCCTATTCTTAAAATGCAACATGTTCTTTTCTGCATGTCCACATATGTACATGCATTCTATAGCTCAAAGGGCACACTTCCCTGCAAGTTTCTTTTCACAAAAGGAAGATATGATCATACAGGAGGTGAGTCAAGAAGAAGACAGAAAACAGAAAGAAAAGGGAAGGCAAAAAAAAAAAAAACAACCCTCAAGATACTCACTGAAATATAGTTACTTAGTAAACTGCTTTGGTTAAGCTGCTGACTGTACACTTCTGGCTGTATTTTTGCAAGACTGATGTTCAGATTTTAAGACTAACATTCAAATTAATTTCACTTAATAAAGGATGGAACCTTTTTTTTTCCATCCTGTGGAAAATAAAACAAACCTTCAAGTTCAATTTTAACCATCACATGTAAAGGAGATAACTATACAGACCTACTGCTGCAGTCAGGTCAGAAGTCAGGTCTTCTGGATGAAACATTTTCTCTCAGTAATTCATTGTCTGAGGAGAATGATGGAATCCTGGAAGACACTGTAGCTTCATGAATATTTGCTGAGTTCAGGTCCCATGTCATATTTCACTCTTTCTAGGATTCGCTGCCTAAAGATATGCTGTAGCTAACTTTATTAGGCAACCGAGCATACAAATTCTGTTGGGAACTCTTCCTGGGCCACTGCTGTGCTCAGCATGAGAAAGTGGATGTTCATCTTGCCCTATCTTGCAGACAACAGAACGACAAAAGCAGTCAAATGAGCACCCTATATACCTACTGATCTTACGGAGCTCTACAAATATGGCTAGAAAGCAAGAACAAGCTGCAGTAAACTACTGGACTTTATGCAAAATGATATTCAGAGACCTGTTTTGATCAGTAAAAACCTAGTGACAAAGCATGACAAAGAGATAAAGCAGCCAGCCTGTTCACACCCATAAAATTGTGTATGTTTAACTAGTAAAAAGAGTACTTTATGTGTGGAATCTATAGAAGAGCTTATGTGGCAGCAAGTATATTCAGCATGCTAATTCTCATGAGACAAAAGAAAATTAACCCACACACATATGCACATAATTTTAGTGAAAAGTGTTCGAAGCAGGTACGCTGCTGAGTTATATTCTGTCTCTGAATCTTCATTCCTGTTATGAATGTTCCCTGCTGGCTTTTCTATACCTAGTTTCAAAGTCAGACAAGTCTGTCTCTTTACTGGATTAAGCAAGGTTTGAAATAATGTCTTACATGAACTTGCCTATAGTTCAGCCACTAAGCCACTGTGCAAATTATTTTTGAATCCATGAATTAAAATCAAACATTGATAAGGTCTATTATCTCTTTACTTTCTATACCTGGTCATGAGCTCGTTTTTAAAACCTTGGGATTTTTACTTTAACTGTTTAGTAATTAAATAAGATAACAAAAATGTTATTAAAAAAAACTGAAATCATTTCAGGGAATAATAACGTTTTCTGAAGGATTTTGATAGCAGTACACTAAGCTAGACATTGTGCTTTTCATGTTGTATATTTATCAAGGATATATAATCCCTTTCAGCACACATACTGACAAATGTTAAGACTATTGTCTTCAAGCTACAACAAAACACTGAATTTAAAAAATTTCAAAAAAATACTAAATTTTAATTGCCACTCAGTGAAGTAGTCTTTGTCTATTAAAACAAAAACAATCTTGACAATAAATTATTTCATTACGCAAAAGGATTCATGATACATTATTATAACACATTGCTTACATAATTTACTGTAGAAGCAGTTAATTCATATTTCAATGCCCTGACCAAGGTGATCTGCTTTCTTGGAGATATCACATAGGTGTAGTTAGAGGTTATAAAGCATCTCTTTTCCACTCATTTTTTCAGCCTATTCATCATTATTTGATCACAGATTTTGCTATAATCAGTATAGACTTACAGCAAATATATGTATATAGATATGTAGTAGATATTGCTACTAGCGTAACATATAGGTAATATTTATATAATCACCTTCTGTTTGTACTTTAAAAGACCAAACCAATACACTGAGGTATGTATAATTCCAGCCAATATTCAATTCACAAAGGCAGGATGAATATACAAAGTTACTGTGTACATAAACATAAAACATTTATCTGTATATGAATACACACACAAAAATGGTGCATACATACTTACACCCACAAAAATTAATGCCATGTATTTCTCAGCAGAAGCCACTTAGTAGTAATTCGGCCATTCTTTCTAATCATTAATTAGCAGACTATTAGTTTTAATAGCAAATACGTGAGATCTGCTATTTAAAAAAAAATCCCATGACTTTGTGCAAAGAAATGTAGTTTAGCAGTTGTGCTAATACAGTCAGCTTTGTCAATCTGCTTGTTGACAGAACTTTGAACTGGCTCTATGTCAAAATCATAAATCAAACAGCAGGTTTTAGTACATTTGCTTTTAAGAAACAAGGATAGCTTATTTTAGGGTTCCTTCTCTGCAGTTATTCAGTCCTCCTTTCCAAGAGCATTCACAGCCATATGCCCAGGACTAATTCTGGGAGCAAGATAAAGTGTAAGATTCATTTGGTGTTCAATGACAGTTCTGTCACTGGATGACACCCTCATTCGGAGACCCAGCAGAACATTACAGAAGGCACTGCTTTCAGAACAAGATAAATTCACAGTGAACTTCATCTGAAATATAAATAGCTTTTTAAATTATTGCTTAAGAACAGAATTGTTTTATTAGAAGTTTCAATGTCAGATTCATTTGCCAAGTGAAATTTTCAGTTTGAGATAATAGAAATATCAATAGTCTTGTCCAAAAATTCTTGAATATTTCAAATATATTCCCTTCCATAATTAAAATTAAGTCTAAATCTTATATAAAAGAATTATCAGATAGATAATTTTTTTGTTATCTTGAGCAATATTTCATCTCCTGAATATTTGTATTTCCGAATTTCAGATATACTTTAATATTTTGTATCTAATATTATGGCAGCTGTTGGACTTTCTCAGCATTTCTCACAGATGGAAAGATATTTAGCTGAAACAACATATTTTATGAATGTTTGCAAACAGGCTCTTCCAAAGCCTGTCCTGGATTTATTTTAAAGTAGAAGTATTTAAACTGAAGTATTTAAGTAGAAGTTTTTAAGTAGACATATTACTTTTTAAACACAAGACATACTCCTGAAATGAATCAAATAAAGCATGTCCTGACCCAATTTTCAGTCCACAGCCAATTTTTTTATCTTAGAAAAATTATCAAGCTTTTAAATTCTTATGAAGACAATAGAAGTATAGTAAAATTGAAAAGAATCCTGAATATTAAGGTTTAATGCATGTTAGAGTTTAGTTTGATTAATGAATGATTGAACCTGCAATATTTTCATTTTAAATTTTGTCCACTCAATAATATCAATAGCAAGTTTTCATTCTACAGAAATATTTTTAATTTTTTTTATTTTTTTTATATTTGGTCAATTTTACATGTGAACATTATAGTTATCTTTGATTCCTCCACTTTGCTAATCTGGGATGTTCTTATTAATGTGAACACTCATATTGATATTTTGTGGGGGTCTTCTTGTGACACCAAAGAAACCTGCATGATCATAACCCAACCACAGATTTTTCTTTCCTCCCCAGTTCTTTTTTCCTTTTTTTTTTCCCCTTTTTCTCCTAGGTTACAGTTATTCATGGCTGACCCAGTATTTTAGATGCTATACAAGAATCAGTATTCTAGACATCCCAGGGATTTGAATGACTGTTATGAGTATATAGGAAATGGGAAACAGAAGGATATTGTTGAACCTTAAAAAAAGGTTGACATTTTGCTGGCCCTGAGCAGTTCTCTTCAATGTTGAAGCTTTTGCAGCATTCAGTCCTTTGATTTATTAGCAAAAGTGTAACGCAACTTGGCCATTCTGAAATCACAAAAGTTGCCAGTACCTTCCTATTATATTTTAAAAAATTAAAAAATTAAAATTAACCTCTCTTCTGTTCTGCCTCTTTCTGCCTTTTAGATATTTTTCAATTTTCTCATTAAAGGACTATTCAAGTAAAATTTCATTATTAACAAAATATTTTTAAGACCGTAAGATGTCAGCTGTCATGTGAGATGATTATAAAAATATTCCTGAACAAGGTTTCAAAATTTGAAGTCAGCAGTTCCCATTCAAATTTTACTACACAAATGGTTAGACTGATCTCAATTTTGCTGAGAATAGAAGCCAATATGGAATATTTTTGAAAATCACAAAACAATAAACATGACAAATATGAAAACATACTGAATTCTTACTATTTTGTAGGACTTCACATCTCATGGAGTTTCCATACAAGTAAGAACAGAGAATCATAAATAGATTTAAGCTTACCTTAATGGTTTATTACAACCCTTTCTCCTCAGATAATCTACAGACGTCTTAAATTTATTCATATATATGGTTTATTCCAATATTTCCATCAATTGCAAAATGAGTCATGTCTTAGGAAATCATCTCAATGTAGATATTTTGCAATTACATTAATAACGTTAATTACATTCATGCACCTATATCATTGTTCACAGTAAAAATACAAGCTGCTCTTGTCTCAGAAATTTAATGTTTAATTGGACTTCTGTTAGTAAATAATTGCCTACAATTGGATTATTTGTTTTGGTCCAACTTCACACTAACATTGAAAGTAGGCTAAGAACTAAGTCAAATTCTACAAGTACATAAAGACCCTGGTTGGAAGTAGTTTTTCTTCCTTTTTATGTGAGTTTTGTGAGTACAAATAGAAAACAAACAAAAACAGAAATGAAAAAACATCACACTTTATTGATTTACAGAAAATACCTATTCCAAGTCATCTCTTCATTATGACTTGTAAAGCAGGATTAAAAATTTGAAGAATAATTTTTTACATCACATCATACTCTCTTAATATTCTGGTTCTAACCATACAATAAGAACTCAGATGAAGACCCTTAGAAACAAAACAACAGAAGTGTATATAACTTCCAGATGTACCTCGTTGATTTTTGAATGACTGAAGACATACTTCTGACCTGACATTGCACCTCCAAGCAAAGACAAAAATGTATTTTTATATATATATTCAGATTCTCCCCACTTCATACACACACACACACACATTGGAGGTATCCTATGAAAACTGGCTTATCTTAAAGCTGTTGAGACTGAAGGATATAAGAATTGATCAAATTTGATAGAGAACATAAATACATCCATGTTCTCTAAATGTTCTTAAATGGTGTGGGGCTTTTTTTGTTTGTTTGTGACTTGGCCACACTGAGAGTGTAACTACATCAATGGAGAAGGGAAGAGCCACTGAAAAATTGCTCATATATCAGTCATTTAATTATTCAGGAATTTTTTGAGATTAATTCATTTTTGAAGCTTTGAGAAAATTATTGTATCAAATAAAAACTAATAATAAACTAATAATAAAAATATTATTATTTGATATCTTAGTTGCTGTTAATTTTGAACCACAAATTTAATATTTTAATCTCTGATTTAAATGCAGTTACTTGAATGTCATCTAAGATATTTTTCTTCTAAGGAATCAAATCATGAAGATGGAGAGAAGGGCAACGATGTCAAATATAACATCTTTCCATCTCAGTATCTTCTTTAACTATGACAACTTGTAAAATATAAGAAACCAACAAAAATATGGTGTTATTGCTCCAGAATATTCCTCCGTCAGCAAGCTTCCTTTCAGGACATTCCTGATCCAGATAAATCCTGTCATTTTATGTAACAACTCTTGAATTCTTTTCAGCATGAGTTTCTCTCATTATGTCTTCTACACTTATATTAATTTTTAGTGTCTGAAATGTCTGTTGACAAGAAAAACCACCACTTAAACCTTCTTGTGATACAGAGAAGTACCACTTCCTTTTTTATTACGTACATGTTATTTTCTAGTTCTAGTTTATATCCACTCTTTATCAAATCTACAGAATTACAAAGAATGGTTTGTGAGGGACCTTGAAGAACATCTAGCTCCAACTTTCCTGTGTGGGCAGAGACACTGTCTACAAGATTAGGCTGACCAGGGCCACCTTCACCCTGGCCTTGAACATTTTTGGGGATGGGGCATCCACAGCATCTTTGGGCAACCTATTTTGGTGCCTTACTACTCTTATAGTAAAAACTATGGACATGTTTTTTTCCTTCCTTACACTATATATAATCTTGCCATAACCATGCTCCTCCCTCTTTGTCTTCTCTAGGCTGAAAAGTTCTAATCCATCCATTAACTTTCTTAATTATTCCCAATGTGGAAGATATTTTCTATCAGCGATTTGCTTAAGGCATCTCTTTACTTTTCTCTTGTTTCACTAAATTCCTCTTGAGATAGGATGAAAAAGAAAGAGAAAAAGATGTGCATTGCAGTGAACACATGTGAAAAGATACTAACAATTTGATTCTGTATTTTCTTATAATACCTACCCTCGGTTTGGTCTTTGAATGATTATGAATTTTGAAAGAGTAAATGAACACTAAGGGCTGGAAAGTTATGGCTTCTTGGGAGTTAGATCTTGTGATTGTTCTGGTAGTGTGTGTCTCTGTTGCAACACTTAGGCATCCTCACAGATACAATCTCAAGATGTAGCTTCTATTTTAACTCACCTCAGCCTGGTCTAAAACTCAGTTAAAGAGCAACCTAAACATTCTTGGGTCTTTTTTTTTGCCAGTGTTAACTCTCTCATTTTGATTGTTTTAAAGGACTGAAATCTTACCATCCCTAAGTTTTCTGAACCAATTCTCTTGCTAAAAAAAAAAAAAAAAAAAAAAAAAAAAAAAAAAAAAAAAAAAAAAAAGACACTTTCCTCTTTTTCCTCTTGATAGTGAGGAATGTCTTTTTTGTGCACACTGGCACACCAGAAGGCTGTGCTGCCATTCATTGAGAGCTGGACAGTGGAAGAGCTGTATGGAGAAGAATCTCTTCTGAGGTTCAATAATGGCAAGTGCATAGTTCTGCAGCTAGGGAGGAATAGCCACATCCATCAGTGCATGCTAGAGGATGACTGCTGAAAAGGAGATGCAGGGAAGAACCTGGGTGTTCTGGTGGACAACTTGTTGACCACTAGCCAGCAGCGTGCCCTTGTGGGCAAGAAGGTTGATGGTGTCCTGGGGTATGTTTAAAAGACTGTGACCAGCAGGTTGAGGGACGTGATCTTTCCCTCTCTGTTCTGCCCTAGTCAGGCCTCATCTGGAATACCGTGTCCTGTTCCACACTAATAATTTATCAAGCTTCTATATGTACACTGTTTGCTACTTTTAAGGAAAAATATGATTTTCACTTGACAAAGTAATAGTGAAGAGAAAACTAGATCAACCATTTAGGCATTAGAATTCTTGTTTTAGACTCTAAGAAGAAAACTATTTCTGACTGAGATGCTGTGAATTTTTGCAGCAATAATTTTACACCTAAGGTGTTGTTTTCTTCATGCAGAGACAGCAATGAGATTGAAAACAGAGACAACAGAAACTTATAAACTTAGAAGAAAAATAAGCCCAAAGCTACATTACCACAAAATGATTAATGTTTTAAGCAGTATTCAGAAGTTTCACAATTAATCACTTCCTCGCCGGATTATAGAATATATAATAGCCTCATCGGATTATAGAATATAAAATAGGAGATAAAATTGTTAAGAATAAAAATAAGTAAAAAATATGTTTGAGTTAATATGATCTATGTCTGAATAAGAACTATTCTGTAAAGGCAAATCTCGTCATTTAGTGGATTCTTCAATATAATTCTTCGTACCTCTTGTTTGAAGAAGATACTACAGATTTGGTTAATATTTTCTTATTAAATTTAGTATTTCTGGATTAAAGATTGGGTTTGTGGATAGGATTTGTAGAGACACATAAGAAATATCTTTTGTACCAAACAGATAAACTTGCAGCTAGGGCTGGACTGCAAGATTTCATTTTACTCAGATACTAATTTGCAATCTATTTCCGTAACACCTCATTGCAAACCACTCTCACTGATATACCTCTTCTAGCCTTCTTTTCATCTAGTTTAAATATTTCTTTTAAATTTATGTGATAAGTGTCCTTATTCTAACTTTCATCTGCTTCCTGTAGCTTTTGGAAGCTCTATTTGTCTCATTTTCTTTGGAAATGGTAAAGAATCCCCATTATTCATTTACAGTGCTGTCTTCAAGATGATTGAAGAATGGAATCATACAATTCCAAGTTTTCTTCTCTGAATGATTACACTTGCATCATATTCATTGGTATTTCATATTTGCAATAAGTACTTATTTTTTGTCTTTTGAACTTAAAAATAAATAAAATAGGTAATGATAATAATAATAATAATAACACCCCTATTTTCAATCTCACTGTTCTCTTTCTCTTGCAGACTTATATTACCATGATGCATCCCTAGGTAATACTTTTAATTAAATGTCTAGAATATCACCTTGTTTAACTTAATGTTGTCAAACAATTTCTTTGTTGTATTTCACTTTTTTCTTCATCTGAAAATTTATTCTCCTAATGGTGCAGATGTCCCAGCCATCAGAACATGGAATTCAATCCTATTGTAACTAATGTGAAAAACACTTCATGTATTTTGTAGTTTGAAGGAAAAACAGAATGCTAAATTAATCAACTAAGAAAATTGCCTTATTTTTTTAATAAAAAATAAGAAAGTATAGACATATTTATAACAGAAGGAAATCAGCACAAGAAATCTGAATCTCCTAACTTCTGTTTGTTTTCCCCTTGGAAAGGTCAAGTTATGACAGATTTATGCCATTTTGAGTAAATGCTGTTCATAGTGAAAGCAAAAGAAAAAAAAATGAAAAGAGAAAACAAAAATTGTTTATTTTCAAGGAAAGGAAGCTTATATGTACCTAAAATCATAAATTGCAGTTCTACAACGTGACTAAATAAGTGGGTTTTTTTTCTTCTCAAGAAAAACTTCAGTTGAAAAGTTATAGTAAAAACTTATTAATACAGAAAGTAATATTATCATCTCCAAAGAAAAAAATAGAGGTCTATTTGACATATGTAATTACTTGCAATGTCAGGAAGAAAGTGTTTTTCCAGGATGATGTGAGAGAAAATACATGACAGAAGTTTCCGAGATTGTGTTGCCTTCCCACCACTAGTATCACTGGCATACCATCTCTGACAGTTTACATAAGCTTGTTTCCCCTATTTACTCGTTTGCTTTGAGGCACTGACTTTGTAATCCCACTCTAAACCATGAGGTTTTTTGACTTTGTTTCCAGATGGAATACAGTAAATTTTTCAAGAATAAGGAAAGTACATTTTAATTTTTATATACTCTGAAAATAAATAAATAAATAAAATAAAAGTAATGAAGTAATGATGTGCTGTTGCTGGGTTTTGTTTTTCTTCTTTTTTCTCTGAAGGAGACTCACTGAATTTATCTCTCTTTTCCCGCTTTAAGAATCAAAATTGTTCCTTTAAGATCAAAATGACGTAACAATGAAAATTAGAATTCCAGAAAAGTCACCAGAAAGCAGAAAGTAGTGGGACAGGTTTCCTAAAATCTGCATTTGAGGAATTTTTTGCCAGATACACATCTCTGATTATCACATAAATCATTTTCCTGATAGGGAAAGACAGTGTCAGAAAAAAGAATCAGAATTAATGTTCCACCAAGAGATTTTTGTTTCAAATGAGAATTAATACTGTCAGCTCAACTGACGAGAGGCACATGCATACTTCACATGCTAAAAGACAACTTCCCAGTTGTGTATGAGTTACTCAAATTGTGTGTGAGTTACTCAAATTCATGTCCTCTAGAACAAATGGCCAAGTGAGGAAAATATTTTAAAAACAAAACAAAACAAAAACAAACAAACAAAAAGAAAACAGAAAAAGAATTTGTAATGGTCAGGATGTAAATAGAGCACAGAAAAGATTTAAGGTTCTCTTCACTCAGAAGGCAAGTACAAAGATAACAAGTTTTGAAGCCATAAGATTTCTATCTGGTCAAAATTCTAGCACAAAATAAAATTATTTAATAGTTGTTCCAGCAGTCTGAACCACCTCAATATTGTTCAGTGAGAAAAAGCACAGCATCAATTAAAAAAAAGAAAAAAAAGACTAAAGAACAAACTGGATAAGGATGGACTAGAAACTTAACATGGCCTAAATTAATTTCTGACGTTGAAGTGAGTTAAAATTGTGCAGATACTAAGTTAATATACAAACTGACTGGATGGACTTTCATTACTTCCAGGTCGGAGGTGAAATCTAAGAATAATCACAGATCTGTTATATTTTGAAGGTCAAATAGGAACCTAACCTAGTGCCTTTGCTGAAATTATTCATTTCCACTAGTTTATGAAAAGCCTCAGCTCTGAATATTCATATTCCAGTGATAATAATTCCTGAAGTTAATATAAATCTAGCTTCTAGAAACTAGAGATGTAATTATTAGATTTGGATATCTCAATTTCATGCATCTGAATGTATTTCCCAAAGCTTACAGCATTCCTTTACTTTACTGCTGTATTTCTGGCATGCGGTTTACAGGACTGTATTTACTTTTTCGTAATTTGCATTTTAATTTGAATCTTCACGATGCTTTTTCCTTCCAAATACATACAAACAAAAGTGCAGTGTTCTTCTATGAACTACATGGAAAAAATCCTGCATCAAAAAGAGGTCAATCAATTAATTTTTCAGTGTGTTCTTGATTAAATAGAGCAAGGAAAACTAAGTTGTTTAAAGACTAGAAAGCTAAACCATTAAGAAAGTGAGTACATTTGAGAGTACATACTGAAGAATAGATACACAAAGCAACCTTTTAAAGAGTTGATTCTATGGCAGTTAATCTTTACCTAAGTTCCCCAAGTTGTATGATTTTGCAGTGAATTTTTAAATTTTGTTTTGAATTCAAGTTTTCTGCTCAGAGAGTAATCTAGATTCAGATAGAGCATATAGAGTTGCTTGATTCCGTTTCTGATAAATTCATTCTCTCTTTAGAACATGGCAAGTGCAACTAACTGCCTGCCTGAGTTCATAAGCATTATCATGGGGGTATTTTTTTCTTTTCTTTTCTTTTCTTTTCTTTTCTTTTCTTTTCTTTTCTTTTCTTTTCTTTTCTTTTCTTTTCTTTTCTTTTCTTTTTTCTCCTCTTTTCCCGAACTGAAAGTGAGAGCCTAGACTTCAAATAGTACCTTATACTGAAGTCTTGATGCTCTTTCTAGTAGAAAAGTCCTAAAAGAAAAAAAAAAAAAAGAGAATCTAAACTGATTTGATTATAAGTTTTGGATTTAAGACAAGGGCAGTAATTAGAAATACAATTTTATGGATGGTAAAATTTACCTTTTGAGTATTTCTACACCCTGAAGTAGAAAATCAAGCTCTGTGTTGACATTTTATATACTGTTGATTTCCATCAAAATAAGCTTGAGCAGAGAAGAATAAAAGCGGAGACCTAATTGCTCAATGCCATGAATCTGTTCTTTCCCAGTAACAGCATAGATTCCTGCAACCTAAAGACCTTTCCTCCTTTTTACTAACGGATTTCAAGTTGATTCAAAGTGAAGAACACTTTAAGTGCTAAGAATTCATTTGGATTATATGTGCATTTTTATGGGGGCCAATATCCTTCACTTCTAGTTTTCACTTATTTCTTATATTTCCTGTACTTAAAAATGAGCTCTGTTCAGAAGCTTGCATAGTACATTATGTACTTGATAGCTCAGGTTCATATTGAAGGTAAAGGATTTGACTCCAGGGAAAGTGATAAACATATTTCCAATACAAACTATGATGAACACTCTTGCAATGACATAGTTCAAATTCCTTTAAAGATATTAAGGAGATAACCCATATCTCAGACAACCCAAGAACCTTTGGAAATACCAACATTTAAAAAATAAGTCCTCAGTAAATCAGTATCATAAAATGATCAGCATAAAAGTTGAAACTTGCAGAGCTCTTGATAGATTGCTGGAGCAGAAGAAGCAAGTTTGAGGGAGAAAAGTAAGAAATATAGATGGGAAAGTTACTGAAGTAGAGAAAGGAAGCTGCAGTCTTCACAGGAGAGAAAGTAAACCCTTGGATAAATTTCTGCTTTGATTAGCCTTGTATTAATTTAATCTTCAAAAGTTCTGAATGGCAGGCAACTTTTTAATTATAAGCAGAAGTTATAAATGCAAAACAGGTACATAACTGAGGATATTTTACACTTTTGTACTTCAGTAAAAAAATTGATAACAATCTAATACTAATTGCATTACTGAATTCAATTCATTATGTATTGTGAGGAAACTCCTTCACCATCAATGTCTCACCCAAATCATTGGGTGATGAGGAATATCAATTTTTGAAATTCCCCAAATAGGCACTCCTTGCAAAACGGGATCACAAATGCAATATAGTTATGACAGTAAGTTAGGGCAATAACATAAGGCAATTCATTGAGCTTTCTAACAACAACTAATCCACTACTTTGGGGCAAAATTATGCAACTTTCTAACAACAAGTAAGAAAAACATGTTATGGATAACAGTACTTGGCACATGTGTTATTTCCTTATTGATGACTTTCAGGTAAATTCAGGCAAAAGTTACTTTATAAAAATGAGTACAAAAAGATGGGGGGAAAAAAAAAAAAAAAAGAGAAGCTTCATCGCTTCTTAAATCCAACATTTCTTGAGTCCAGAGTCTTGATTCATTGGTGATGTGTTGATAAAGGTAAAAGTGCACTCTCCTTTATACAGTCTAGCTGGTTTGAGACCACCCACAAGGCAGGAACTCCCTTGCATCTGCATAGTTAAACATACTAGAAGATTTGGGAGTTTTCAGCAAGGAACTCTGGTGGTTGTTCATGGTCTGTTGTGGTTGTGCAATCTCCCCTCATCCTCCTCTGCTTGTCAGTCAGTTATATGTGCAGTATTGAATAAATACTGAACAAAGACAAAGTTAGGAAACTGCTAAGTCTGCAAAGTACCAGAGGACTAAGAATTTTGGCCTCTGTCAATCAAAAATCAGAGTTCTTCTCCTAATAATTTAGATACATATCAAATCACAGAATCATAGAGTTACAGAATCATAGGATCATAGATGATCTTGAGTTGGAAGGGACATTAAAAATCATCTAATTCCAACCCTACTGCCATGGGCAGTGACAACTTCCACTAGATCAAGTTGCTGAAAACCTCATCCAACCCGGCCCTGAACACTTCTAGGGATGGAGTGTCCACAGCTCCTTTGGAGGATGTGTTCCAGATGATATAGGCAGGTTTACTCAGCAATAGGGATTAGTATATTATAGACTGGTTTGTTTAGCAACAGTGATCAGTATATTATTTTAAGGACCAATATATTAGTTTACCAAAAGGAATCACTGAGCGCTAATTCTAAAACTTTCTATTTCAGCTTTGCTTGGTGGATGAACAGCCTTGTTTTCTCTTAATTCTGCTTCACAAGAAGCACTGGAATCATAATAAGCTACTTTTGTCTTTTGCACCCACTGGGTGCAAGGACATCTTGCATTTCACATATACTGTTTTGGAAGTTGCTCATTATGGAGTAACAAGCAATGGATATTTGCCAAAATGGGGAAAAACAGCTAAAGGTCATGCAAAATTCTCAGTGATTAAGCTGATGGTGGAAAAATGGGGATAAATTAAGTGGGCATATAACCACCCTAAATGCAACTGCGCATGCCCAGAGGGACATTAGCATAGCATTTATTTGTCAGATCTCCCAGTATGTATTGTGAGGAATAAAGGAAGGCCGCTTTCTAACACCACATTGGAGTTAGAGAGTTTTCTTCCTGGATTTCTGATAACACAGGGCCTCCTCACTCTACGAGTAAATATAATCTTTTTAATGTCTAATATAAATCTACTCGCTCTTAGTTTAAGGTTGTTACTTATAGTTCTATCCCTCTCCAGTGTGACTCTGGATGATTCACTTTATCTCCTTGTGCTTTACTTTCCCTCCCTATCACATCTTCTGTAAAGTGGTTTAGGATGTTGTGATAGAAAGAGTAACCCAGCATTGCTACAAGACTTGAGACCCACTTCAGTGTTTGAAATAGAGTTGGGATATTTTTATTTCTGTGTTATTGTAAAATGAAGACTTGACTGAATCACTTATTTACCTGAGGCTTACTTGACTGACTTTCATATACTGAATTTTGTGAAATCTGGAGGAAGGGCAGAAAGGTCGACATTGATTGATTGATCCTTTGTTGGTTTCGTTTAATTATATTTTTTATTGTTTTGTGTTTTTTTGTGTTTACTATTATGCTGTCTCTATTTTTCTTTTGCTGTATGAATCCCTTTAGTAGCTCAAGATATTTATTTTTGGATGGGACTTCTTTTCAATCTTGAGGCTCCAGAATGGCCAGCATTCAGATGCAGTGCTGTAAGATGCAGTACTGAAGATTCAGTATAATTTAGTCAGGCTGAAATCTGGCAACAGATGGCAAAGTAAAGAAAACATTTAAATATGCAACAAGGATACAATTTTCTGTTATGGTATAGTAAAGGACAAAACACAATACGGAAGAATAGTCATGCCTCTTGCCAACCTCAAATCTGAGAGGAATGAAGAAGCTTGACAGAACCTACTAACGGCAACTTTAGAATTGCTTAAATTAATTCAGTATATCTATTCCAAGTTACAGAGTGTAACTTCATTCTAGTTTTGACTACTGAACATACAAAATGGTAGAAAAAAGTAGAAAAATTTTGCACAAACTCTGTGACGCTTCAAAACACAAGTTTGTATTTATATTGCCTTTGTGTGGAAGATTATCTTTAATTCTGAATGCTTGAAGTAAATTACTTATTTGTCTCAATGCTTTATCTACATATTACTTCATCCTCACTCTCTCACAAGTTCTTTAGTTCCAATTATTAATTTCACTTGCACAGCTAAATTGCCTTTTCCATTAGATTTGCTATCTCAAACTTTGCTATAGCAAGGTGTAGGACCTCAGATTGACTGCCATTAACTTTTATTTAATTTCTCATCCTCTTGCCTTCTAGGGAACTGTAAATCATTCCGTTTTTCATTCCTTTCAAGCGCTTCGTTTATTCCCTGTATCGTTCTTAAACTGTTAAGTCCTTATTTAGATTTACATTCTCACCGTTTTCTTTTCCTTTTATTTGTATACACAGCTCCTAATAGTTTTGATCCTTTTACTTGATGAAAATTGCAGTTTTTTTCTTGTGTAGGTCCTTGAGTTCTTTAGTTCACTTGACTTTACTAACGATTCCTTCTGTTCATCAAAGTTTTCCACAGTTCCCTCCTTTTTTTCCCCGGTAGCTCAATTTGACCTCACTGCTGAATAAGCCCTGCTCTCTTTTCTGTATTTCTTCTGCTTTTTAAAAACTTTTTACTATATGTCCTTGAGTTTCTCAAAGTGTTATTTTCTTCATGACTGATAGTAGTGTAAAGCGAGAACAAAAAGGGGTCAGTTGTCCTTTGGAAAACTTTTCAAGGAGAGCACAGAGGAGTTCTATTTTCAGAAGCTTTTTTTTTTTTTCCTTTGGGTATCTTTGAAGACAGAAACCCTTTAGCTAAAGTTATGGGATAAAGACAGAAGATTTTTCTGTTGCAGTATACTGGGGTTTTTTTTTTTTTTTTTTTTGCTTTTTTTTTTTTTTTTTTTTTTTTTTTCCTGGTTGCACATCTTCCCAAAGATTAATTTTGTATTCCAGCCTCTTTGATTTCACACATCATGTAGATACTGCCAGTACTACGTGTTCAGCAATGGAAGAAGCTACAAATTGAAGCCTATTCTCCTAAACATGTATCTTGATGAAGTTAGAGTTTTCACTGCAGATTTCACTGAAAAATAATTGGAAAATAATTCAGAATATAAACATATGCTTGTGTTTATAGGGGTTGCATCCTCTCCTCCTTCCCCCCTTACAATAAATAAATAAATAAATAAATAAATATATTAGTAAAGTGCACATTAATTATTGTCTGGGAACCTGACCTCGTGATGATCTTTCAGGACTCAATTTTATCTCCTTTGGCAAGCCAGACTCCTAGAAAGGAAAGTCCATTACTTCTCTAGCTGATTGACTCTCTCTGGAGTATTGACACAAATAATTTACTATCTCTTGTATTGCCCATTCTCAGGCACCATTTTATGTCTTCTTAGCAAAGAAAAAGAAAAACACCTGGCTAAATCATTTGAACAAATCAGCAGTCATGCGAAGAGCTACACTGAAATTTATGATTTCTGTGTATACCTAGATGATAGATGCTTGTTGCCGTCACAGATTCCAAAGGCATTGTCATGTCTCAGATGAATATGTACTTATCTTGTCTCTAAACGTGTATGTTGTGAACTGAGTAGTTTCTGAAGAAAATTCTAGCCTTTTTATTTATATTAAAGCTTAATGGCACTGGATTTACAGCTCTTATGCTGAAAGATCTTTTTATTTTTTATGACTGTATGTGTGAATAAATAATTTTAAGTTATTTTTCATAGTTTTTTCTTACTTCATGAACATGCAGTATGAGCCTAGTTATGATCGAAGACAAGGACAGTACTTTTTCAAAATGGTCTAAAGCTGCCACCTTCTGGTTGTCTCCATTGTTTTCTATAAGAATCCTGAGAAGGGCTATGTTTGCTATTTATTCATTGCCTGGGAAAACTTATTGTCAGTGCAATTAGTTTGAAGAGTGAAATGCACACAAAAATAAAGCAGGCTTGTAACTTGTATTGTTAGAAGGAGAAAAAAATATTTCAATTCAAAAGCTCTTTGGTGCTAAAAATCACAAGATCTCTCCTACAATAACAGATTCTGAATCTGTTTTTCTGTTAGTATACATTCTTTTTCTCTCTTTAAAAGTATTACTAGCACCCCATTTTTTTCTGTTCTCAGTGTGATGTTCTTTCAATCATCTTAGACCATTATTTTTTCCCTACAATTACTAGGTTATGTTGGGATCTGCATTTCTAGAGCTTTGTCTTCAGGTTTGCACAAATAGTAAATGATAGAAAACCTTCTAATTTCCACAGTGATATCAGAACTGGCAAGCAAAGAAAGAAAAGTACCTTCAAAGAAGTTCAGAATTGTCAGAAATTTTTGTAATGAGCAGCCACAGAGAACTGGGGTACTCCTTGTATTTGAGAGTTCTATTGCTCTTTTCTGGAGAGATAAAGCTGAAACCCTAACAGCACTAGAATTTTCTTGCATACTGTTGGGATGGCAACATGGAAAAGTCATTAATCAGAGTCTTTTGGCTTTAGGGTAAGAGCTATTGTTGTATCAACCTCGTTAATGGAGTTACCCTGCAGTATAAAACAGAAGTCCTGTCCTCGCAGGTACGTACTCAGAGGTACATACTGAAAGGCCTTGGGCTAGTCATATCATCTTCCATACAATGATTATCCAGGTTATTATCTAACCGATTTAAGTGTGGTTTGTTCCTTTTTTTTTCCTCAGACTTTGGAAAGACTGCTGCATTTTGACTTTTAGTTACCAAGACAGTAATACTGAGAGATGTTTAAAAAATAAAGAATAATAATGTATACAGCAAACAAGCATAAGCTACGTGAAATTAGCTACTTTCTGCATTGTGTATTCTGCTGAATCTCACAAAGCTTTATGATAATTTGCTGCAAAGTTGAAAGAACAAAAGAAAAGATAGATTACACATTACTCATCTTCAACTGATTTGACAAAATTCTAAAGGAGAAAAAAATGAACATTAATCATATTTTTCAGAAACTTAATGTTTTTGCCAGAAAGCCTTGAGGCTTTCTTAAAGTTACATGCCTTAAGGGTGAGAAAGTAACACCCATCATATTTTTCACTTTAAGTACACATCTGCTCCATTTAGTGAAATATCTTTTTCATGACAGAAGTTTATTAATAGTAGTGTAATTCATTTGAAATTTTTAACAATAATACAATAATAGTTATTATTTTTTTTAAAGCAACCTATGGTTTTCTATTTAAATGAGAGAGTTATTTTGTAGACATTTCTGTCTCTTCAAGAGCATTGAGTATTAAGGTGGAACAGAAAAATCTATAGATTTTAAATATCTACAAAAAAGAAATGTCTGATTCTCCGCTTTTTTTTTTTTTTTTTTTTTTTACATTTGTTAGAGCTTAGTTTATTTCGTAAAAAATATTACATGAAAGTCATCAAAAGATGTAGGTACTATCCTGTGATGATGTACTATGAAAATACACATTCCATTTATTTTACATGATTTTTCTCTCAAGAAAAGAAACTGAATAATCTACTATTGAACACTGGCTATCTCTAAACACATATAAGCAAACGATAACACCTAAAGAAAATTACTTCTTTCTTTCACAATATCCAATAATACATGGAAGCCTACTGGGAGGCTAATGTTGCTAACTGAATGTTTTGACTGTGAAACGTAAGTCACATTTCACAATATGAAAATGTATTCTGTCATTCACAGAGAGATGGTAAACACTGAAAACTCCTGTAGCAATTATACCTGCCTCCTATAAAAATAGAAGGCAGTGCAACAGAAAATACACAAAAGCATAAAATCTCCCATATTTCAAATGACTTTCAATTAATTTTCTAAAGTAGGATAAATTTTAATGTTCACTTACTACTGTTTCTCAGCATTTGTAAGAAACAACAAGGCATATCCAGGCATGGAATATATAATGCCTGAATGCATGGTATGCTAGTAGGTCTGATATGTCTGATGTTTTTCTTTCCTTCCTGTTTATGATAAGATAATGCTACAAGAGATTTTAAAAGTAAGCTTGTCACCATAATTAAGCCAGATAAATAAATAGCATAAGTTCTAATGTTAGTAAAATAAAAGATATCTAGTTCTGTGGAGAACTGATTTCCATTGATTTATCTAGCAACAACTAGTTTAGATTTGTCACTAAATTTAAGTAGGTAAGTTTAGATTCAAGACAGAATATTTATACATCAGAGTCCAGACTAGAGTTCTGTATCCATGTTTTCTATAAATAAAGTAAAATAGCATTTAAAAATTAACACGTAGAAGGTTTCCCATTATCCAATTATTTGAATGTGTTTGTTGGTGGTGTTTTTTTCCTAATGGCAAAACATTTTCCAGTTTTATGATTCCTATGGATAGGAGTGCAACAATTATCCAAAGACTGTATATAAGACCTTTGGGAGAATATAGCAAAGAGCAGACTAGACATCTCTAGCTTAACTTTCTGTTGATATGCCTTGCCTAGCAGAGACGTAATCTAAAGAGGAGTATTATTTAAGTTCATCAAAATCATCAAAAATTATTTATAAATTGCTCATAAGAAGGATACAAAATTGGTGAAGGGTCTAGAGGTGAGACTTATGAGGCGCAGCTGGAGTCCCCGGGTTTGTTCAGCCCAGAGAACTGAAGATTGAGAAGTGACCTCATAACAGCCTTACAGCAGAGGGGCAGTACTGAGCTCTGCTCTCTGGTGATAGCAAGAGAACACAAGGAAATTGCATGAAGTTGTACCAGGCGATGTTCAGATTGGAAAAAGTTCTTCATCAATAGGGTGAAAAGAGGGCACTAAAAGAGCCTCTTTGGGGAAACTGTAATGGCACACATCTTATGGGAGTTCAAGAATCATCTGGACAATGCTCTTGGATGTATGGTCTGATTTTCAGGTGATTCTATGTGGATCCAGAAGTTGGACAACATGATGCTTGTAGGTTCCATCCAACTGGGGTTATTCTATGATTCTGTGATAAATTCACTTGCATTTATCACAATGGAAGACTGCTGGATATTCATCGAATTTGGCCATGTTTATTGACATTCTTCCTCTTTTAGATACTCAAAACAACGCTCAGTACCATGATGAGATTTGACTAGCTCTGAGCAGAAGAAGAAGCTGCTGCCCTTCCCTGGCTATCAGGACTGGGGTTTTGCTATGCACTGAGGTTTCCTCAGAGCCTTCTTTTCTCCAGGCTTACCAATCCCAGCTTCTTTAGACTGTCTTTGTAGGAGAGGTGCTCTAGCCTTCTGATCATCTTTGTGGCCCTATTCTAAATGAGGTCTAGCCATTTTGTATTTTTAATTTTTTTTTACTGGAGGCTTCCCACTTGAATGCAGTATTCCAAACAGGGCCTCAGAAGGACAGAGTAGAGGGGAATAATAATTTTCCCCGCCCTGCTGGCCACCTCTGAATACAGCCCTGGAAAATTTTGGCTTTCTGGGCTGTAAGCACAAATACACACAATGTTCAGTTAGGTTTGGTCTAACTGAAGGACGATATCTAAAAGAGGAAGTCTGGCAATGGTGAACTCTTTGACAAGAGTTAAAGAGGACAAATGAGCTGTAAAACTTGAAGGGAAAATGATCTGCAAATGCTCTCCGGAGGATGGATACCAGTGTTTCTGCTAAATTCATACCTCTCAGCCAGGTCCACTTAGGAAAATATGCTATCTGTTCTTTGCCTTCTGGTAAGGAATTCCATCGCTTTGTTTTTATGGAAGATTACCTTTCAGAAAGGTGGATCCAGGGATTACAGGCCTGTCAGCTTGACCTTGATATTGCAGAAGATCATGGAGCAGATCATCTCAAGTGCAGTCATGGAACATGCAACAGGGAGATCAGACCTAGCAACATGAATTCATGAAAGATGGGCCCTACCTGATCAACTTCATCTCCTTCTGTGACCAAGTGATTCACTTAGTGGATGAGGGAAATGCTGTAGATGCAGTCTATCTAGACTGCAGTAAAGCCTCTGTCACTGTGTTCAACAGTATTTCCTGAAGAAGCTAGCAGCCCAAAGCTTGAATACATGTGTACTCTTTGCTGGGTAGAAAACCAGCTGGATAGCAAGGGCCAAAGAGCAGTAGTAAATGAGGTTAAATCCATTACTGGTCATGAGTGGTGTTCTCTAGGATAGTATTGGGGACCATCCTGTTTAATGTCTCTATTGAAGATCTGGACAAGAGTATTGAGGGATCCTCAATAAATTTGCAGATGACACTAAGTTGGGAGGAAATGTTGATCTACTTGAGGGAAGAAAAACCCTATAGAGGGATCTGGATAGTCTGGAATCACTGGACTGAGGCCAACTACATGAGTTTCAACAAGACTAAGCTCTGGGTGTTGGCTCCTGTCAGTACAACCCCCTGCATCACTACTTGGGGAAGAGTGGATGGAAAGTGTGGTGGACAACATTCTGAGAGTGTTAGCTGACTACTGAACATAAGCCAGCAGTGTGCCCAGTCACAGTGGTAGGCCAATGGTAGGCTGGCTTGTATAAGAAATTAGATAGTCAGGAGGAGCAGGGAGGTGATCGTCCCTTTGCACACAGTGCTGATGAAGCTGCACCATGTGTACTGATTTCAGTTTTGGGTGCCTCACTGCAAGAAAGACATTGAGGCCCTGGATTATGTCCAAAGAAGAGCAATGAAGCTGGTGAAGGGTCTGGAGCACAAGTCTTATGAGGAGCAGCTGAGAAAACTGGGATTGTTTAGTCTGAAGAAGAGAGCTGGGGAGATCTTATTGCTCTCTACAGTTACCTGAAAGGAGGTTGTAGCAAGGTGAGGATTGGTCTCTTGGTTGGATATTAGGAAAATTTTCTTCTCAGAAAGAGTGGTAATGCACTGGAACAGGTTGCCCTGGGAGGCGGTAGAATCACCATCCCTAATGTTTTCAAGAAAAGGATAGATGTAGCATTGCATTATATGGTTTAGTGAGCATGGTGGTGGTGGGTCAATGGTTGGACTAGATGATCATAGTAGTCTTTTCCAACCTTAATAATTCTATGATTCTGTAACAAAACAGTGCTATGCAAGATAGAAGCTCTTCCAAGAAAAGGAAATGAATACAAACTTGCAGATTTATTGTTGATTTCTGTTCTTGTTCTAAATAGCTGAATGTACAAGAAGAACATGATCCTGCCCAACAGATAGACTCTGAGATAGTGCTATTCCTATATACTAACTTCTGGCCGTTGTTGCATCTGCTTTTTTTATGCTGCTCTTTCCTGTGAGAGTGGCCTGCCTGCTTTGTTTCTCATCCAGCAACTTGTGTGTAACTATATACTCTTCCTGTGAAAACTTCTCACAGAGCAGTTAGATTCAGTGAGCATAAGAAAAAGAATTATGACAACTTTATTAAGGGCATTTTAGACATATAGGGTCAATTGGTTGGTTTACTTTAAGGTGTCATAGTCAGTATTTTGTCACCGAAACAGAATTGCTAATGGCAAAACCTGAACAGTTTGAAATTGTCTGCACTACGTAGCAGTACAGATGTAGACTATGACTCAGTAAAAAATGAAACTCTTCAATAGAAGCAGGAAGAACACATTTACTTTAGCAAAAATAAACCATGGATGAATTTCAGGTACAGAAACAGCAATTGTGTGTTGAGTTTTCAAGGCTAATGGGTTTACTTCATTGCAATTTATTTAAGTCATAAATTCCTTCTACACAGATCAAATAGAATCTTGATATAAGGAGGAGAAAGAGAAGGAAAAAGGAAAAAACATATTTTATTACTAGATCACATCATGTTGCATGCTGTACTGTGACCAGAGATAAAGAATAAACTAGACTACTTAGTAAAAAAAGTAATAACTGGAAAATATTTTTTAATAATTGTAAGATACACAAATAGCATTGTACCTTAAACATTACACCAACTGATAAAATTTAGTTTCTTTTAATTTTTCGTCAATGAGACATACCCTGTCTTGGGTCTCAAATTGCAGATTCTTCTTCAAACTCTCATTTTGCAGAAGAAGTCTTTCAACTGTGATTGTGATTGAATGCTGGCAGTGGCAACCAAATCTTCAGCCCCGGAGATATGCAAACTGAACCTGTGGTGGGACCACGTTACTTCCAGGCAAGACAATGAGCCCCAGCCATAATGTAGATGGCAGTACTGCAGTACACATCATCTGTATGTGTCAGGTTCATTTAACCTTTTTTATTTTCTACATTTCATGTGTTATTTGTCAAAATTTCATATTAGTATGAACTCCGAGAAAGATTTTAACTTTTCATGGCTGTGTAACAGAGAAAATAATAAATAAAGAGGCCATTATCAGCCCACACATACCTCTTATCTATGGCATTTATGCAGAAAAAAATGTTTTTTCTTCCAGATCCTGGATTACTGTATGCATTACAAGAAGAATTACTATGAAAGGTTGAAGTATAATTTGTACCATTCACACTTCTACATGATTCTTTTTTATTATGTTCTTGTAGTATTTTTAGTGACTTTCCTGTCTATGACACATACTTTATCAAGACTATATGTAACATCAAAAAACATCAGCTAAATCACCACCCTGCAAAAAATGCAAGATAGTCTTATCTTCTTATAAAACCTCTCTTGGGAGCTCATGCTTCTTTTCCTTCAAGTCTCCTATAAGTGAATGGAAAATGAAACATCATCCACACTCCTCAGTATTTTTCCTCTAAAATTCTATTTTGTTAATATATTTGTCTTGTGATAGTGAGGTAGAACTCATCTATTCATCAATGCTCAAACTTTTTCTATAAGGTAAGGAAAAAGGCCTACTGTAAAGAAGTTAGCTGAACCAATAGACTATATTTCTTCCATTTCATTATGCATATATATTGATGAAACAGTTTTTCTTCTCTCCTTCCTCCTTCTCACACATATAATGGGAGTTCTCCAACTTTACCTGAACAATAAATCTCAGAATTAGTAGAATATTCCTGTTTTGCACAGAGGAGTATCAGAATTGGATGGTAAAAAGAATGGAAAAATATTAATAAATTGCAGAAATAGATGATGAGTTCCTAGTGTGCATAAGAAAACTTCTTGAGAGTTAAAGACAGAGTGTCAGAATAAGATCAAAAAAAAGAAGAAGAAGAAGAAGAAGACAGCTATGGATAATTTCTGAACTGCAAATTCTAAAATACTGAAGAAATATTTGTGCACCTTAGGGGAGTGTGATGGAAACACAGAAGACGCTATCTTGTTATGAGTAATTGCAGAGGGGAAAAAAAGAAAACAATCAGACTGCCCCAATACTACCAGTAACTGGGATTTGAACTTTTCCTTCTCATTTACACTTTGATTGTGCTTATCTTCTACCTTCTATTTTCAATAATCATTACAAACAGAAATGAATTTGATCAAAAGTATCTTGCATAAGGGCTCAATGTTACTGGAAGGCAGAGGGTGGCATAACACAAAATTTCACATCCAAATGAAGAATAAGACATTGAGACTGAGGAAAAAAATGAAGGTTCAGAGAGAGAAAGAAAGAAAGAAACTAAAGAGAGAGAGAAAATGTGAAGAAATATGAATCTACAGGGACTAGGAAAAAGAGAATGTAGAGAAAGTCATCCTCCCCAACATGAGATGGAATTAAATGGTCATAGATAAAACAGGTCATAAGACAAAGTTATTTAACATTTTACAGTTGTGTAATATTTGTACAAAGTACAAGATGTACTATGAAGAGGACTATCTGCACTTTCTTTCTTACCTAGATTCGACTGAAGACATGGAAAATATTGAAATCCTTGGCAATAACACAGCTGTGTTTTTCCAAGCCTAAGACAGAACTTTCTGAGCTATTTCAGGCACTGTTGAGAAGTATTAGACAAAAGTACTAAAAAAATGGAGAAGCTTTATACTTTCTGAAAAAATGAACAGAATGGGAAAAAAAAAAAGTAAAAATTAAAAAAAAAAACCAAAGACACTGAGGTGGAAAAAAGGACCATAGCCTGAAGAAGCAAACCACATTTAGTTGACATGAGTTCCTGTGTTTGGTGTTTCTAGTTGATTACTCTTAAGATTTCACAGGCACCTAGTCAATATAAAACACTAAGCAAAAACATTTAGGTGAATGTTGGCTTCCTGATCCATTTGACTTCCAAAGTTTGTGTTACTATCTGCAGTTAAATTTACAGTTATGAAAAAGCTATAATTGCTATTAAAAACAAACAAACAAACAAACAAACAAAAAAAAAAACCTGTTGTTGCAGTAGTAACAATAATCAAATGCCCTGGGTGACCAAGAGTCCCAAAGGGATCCTGGGGTGCATTAAAAAATGTCAAGAGAGATGATTCTCCCTCTCTATTTTGTGCTGGTCAGGCCTCACCTGGAGTACTGTGTCCCGTTCTGGGCTCCCTGTTAGAAAAAAGGCAGGGATCTCCTGGAGAAGCGGTGTACCACCTCCAGCGGAGGGCCACAAAGGTGATAAAGGGTCTAAGAGGAAAGGCTAAGCCAAGTGGGTCTGTTCAGCTTCAAGAAAAGAAGATTGAGAGGTGATTTTATTAATGTTTATAAGGATCTTAAGTGTGGGAGTCAAAATGACATTGCCAAACTCTTTTCAGCAGTCTGTGCACACAGGACAAGGGGAAATTGCCATAAACTGAAGCATAAGAAGTTCTGCAGGAATATGCAAAGGAATTTCTTCATGGTGAGGATGACAGAGAACTGCAACAGGCCGCCCAGAGAGGTGGTGTATTTTCCTCCTCTGGAGAGGAAATTCAAGACCTGCCTTGACTTGCATACCTGCATAGCCTGCTGCAGGGAGCCTCCCTTATAGGGTGGTTGTACTTGATCTCAAGAGGTCCCTTCCAGCCCCTACAATTCTGTGAAATATTGTATCCTGGAAGTATGAAATGAATGGTATGAGAACTATGAGTGCTGAGCGAATATATCCTTGTGTTTCGCGCTGAAAGTTATTTATTCCTAAAGGCTCCAATTAATAGGAAACTAATACTTCCTTCTACTTGTGTCTTAACATGTATGTCTGCAGCATAGAAGGTAGGCATGGTTTATCCCTTACTTTTCAACTTGGCTTCTACTTTGTTTTTGCATAGTCAGTTTATCAAAGGTAACTCTGATGACATTAAGTGTATTCTTTGACAGCTGATAGTATTCTTTTATAAGAGATTACATGCACATATATGCTACAAAAATAATGCCACCTATTTTACTGCATTGGCCCAAGATGTTAAAGGAAGATGCTGCTCATGTGGCTGTAGAAGTTGGGCCTTCCCACCAGTATTCCATTAGATGTTGTCACCATGTCTCGCTCCAATTTCTAGGAGGGAGATGAGGTTCTTTTAATATCTGTATACCCAGTGTGAGATTAAGAAGCAACGGTTCATAGCTGCAGCTCATCTCTCTCTCCTTGCCCCTGCCCCCAGACAAAGGATTTCACAACCCTTGCCCAGGACTTGCCCATCAAAGTTCTCCAGATAAAGGATTTCGCAACCTTTGCTCAGGACTTGTCCATCAAAGTTCTCCACGCAAAGGATTTTTCAACCCCTGCCCAGGACTTGCCTGGACTTGAAGAAGGCCATCTGTATCCCCAGCAAGCTTTGAGACACTGATGTTAACAGAATAATATCTTATGCCATGTGACAGATGGCAGCAATATTTCAGACTTTTAAAAATGAATTTAATTTAGTTCTGTAGATGTAAATCATATAAAGTGCATTAGATATCTGGCCATTTATAAGGAAGTTACCTGTTAATCTTGTTGTACTTAGTATGAAAGCAAAAAGAAAAGAATTTACAAAGTCCAGCATAGTCTGGAAAAATGTTAAAAAGCCAGTAGAGTTACAGGCATTCACCATTTCCATCACCAGTTGTCCGCCTCAGTTCTCTTAACAGATGGATGCCTTTTCTCTTCAAACATGCATTTAGAGCAGGTAGGGCTGTTGCCAGTTTTAAAATATATATTTTTTAAAAGTTTTTTTCTATTTGTGCAAATCGTATTACATTCATTACAATATCACAACCTTTCCATCTTTATATCATCGTAATTAAAAACCAGTAATTTCATTCCTGGTATAGGAAGCATACTGGTTTTGGGTGTAGTATAAGTATGATGTCATGTAATCGGATGATGCACCATGTGTGGCAAAGACATTATCTATGCAACAGAACAGAACTTTGACTATGGCATGCTTTTGCATTTGTACGGTACATAAAACAGTAAGTACAATCATTAATAATGTTCTTGACTAGTGTGATCCACTCAAAAATTTATAGTTTCTATTTCTCCTAAAAAATCAGAAAAACAATTTAATGGCAAACAAGAACATGCTTCAACATTTTGTTATCAGATTTCTTTTGATAAACTAGCTCATGAGCCTATGCAAGAAAGATATATTTTAAATTGACCTGTAGAATTTAATTTATGTGCCAGGCATACAGTCTAAAGTGCCAAGTAAAACTGAGCAGAGAGATACAAAAATGGAAAAAAGAGGTATTAATATGAACGTGAATTGCAGTAGGCCAAATACATAATGTCACGTAAAACTCTCCTTTGGAATCTAAATGTCACAAACATTCACTTGACATATGAGAGAACATGCCTTGCTACCCTCAGAACACAATAAAGGATGAAAATGAATGTCATTGAAGGGCAAAATAGTCCAAGAAAAATCTATGTTTTCCTTAAAGATAACCAGAAGGACCTAAAATAACACACTTTATAATGATAGACATCTTTTCTTCATGAAAATGCATAATGAATCCTAAAAACAACAAAAACAAATATAACATTTAATAGTTCTTGAATCTGTGGTACGTCACCCATCTTCAAAGCTGTACAGTGTGGAATAAGTTATCTAGAATTATTTTAGCACTCTTTCAGTAGGTAGTCAGCTGAGCTTCATTATTCCCTTCATGGAGATGGTGTTTTATTAGTTCCCACCTATAAATTTTCTTAAAGACTTGTAGCAAAAACATGTAATAGAAGTAGAAATTATTATTTTAAAATGAGTTATAAGTTCATGTACCATGGGAGTTTGTCCCATATAATTTTTATCATCTGTATGATTTCTTATTACTGTGAAGCCCCAGCATATTTTATAGTAGACATGCTCATCCATATCTCATTAAGTAAATAAATAGATGTAAATAACACTATATTCAGTGTTATGCTGAGTTACATTTTATTTCATACTATAGCATTTTCTTTGATTCTCTGACTTTCTATACAGAGAGGCTGTAAAAGAAAAAAAAAAACAATATTCTTTTACTCAGGATTTTTATTAGACAGTTTACAATTACAGTGTACAGATATAATAATAAATATTTTCACAATATTTCACAATATTTTTCAGCAGAATCATTTTTAGGCCTTCCTACTTGTAAGAATGTGATGGATGGAATGTGATGTCCCAAGATTTATTGTGCATTTTACTAAATAGAACTATCACATTTATTTGAAGAATCTGTGTGTTTTGTCTTTAGTAGCATATTATACTTTAGTTGTGATAACATACAGTCAACCAGTTCCATCCAGCTAAAAGATAATGCGTGTTTTTGTTGTAAGCGACACAAGTAAAGTTGTTCTTGATGACTTTTGTCCCTTACAAATATCCTGTGGTTTTTTTCCTCTCTGATCAGGTATAAACGGATTATTTTGCCAGGCCTCTTTTCATCCCAGCATACTTCTGTGATCCTCCTACTCTCTTGTTGTCCCTGTTATTAATCAAAGTGCCTTGCTGTTTAGAATAAGTCCATATAATGGGATGAACATTTAACCGTACTCAGGTAGACATTTCAGAACTATATGAGGACTTGTACTGTCATGAGGTCTGCACAAGCCAGCTGTCACTTTTAATGTGGGTGGAGAGTACTCACGCGTAAAAAAAATTCAAATCAGACCTCCTAATACTTCATTCACTTATAATTTTATCATTCACCTCTTGAACTGCTTCTGGTACACTAATATTTACTATATAAACACTGCCATGGCAGGAAGATTGTAATCTTTAAAATCCCTTTCAACCTAAGCCTTTCTATGATTCTATTATGTTAACACTAATTTTCTTTCTTAAGTATTTTTAATAAGGACTGTGATTGGTCAATTACTGCCTTACAAATTGTTCCAGAACAACTACAAGAAGGAATAGAATTGAAGAATTCAGAATTAACAAGTTTTTAAAATATATACATTTCTGTTTTGTTTTAAAAAATATAAGAAAGAAAATTCTAAAGCCGGCTGTTGATGTTCATTTGTCAAATATATGTAGGTCACTTTGAAAGTAATACCTCCTATTTATTTCCATAGAAAATACAAGACATGCAAAAAGTACAATAGCAGTGTTTGATAGAGCAAATTTTCATCTACAAAACTGTTTTTCGACACTCATCACTATTAGTGAGTTTTTGCAGATGAGCTGATTGAAACATTCTTCATTTCCTGACATGACAGCTGACCATGAATGTCTGGAACATAGCTGGTCTTTCACATCACTATTGCTACTGCTGAAATACAGCATCTACTTCCTCACTGTGCTCACATCCGCTATTTGGTCTCCATTTGTTCCATATGGAGTAATTCTATGAGAAAGCATTGCTTTATATGCAGTTCCATGTCAGACACCATTTTGTGAGACTGTCCCTCTGCTGCATCCATCATGCAGCAAAAAAATGTAAGGGAATACTGGGGGAAGGTTGAGTCTCTTCTGCCATGTGACCAACATCTGTCGCTGACATTGTGGGCCAACATGAAATTTAGGAGGCATTACTTTCAGAGCAGCCCTCATAGTTGTTTTTTTTTAATATTATGCGAAGTATGCACCTTCACTGAGATCAAATGTATTATATGTGTTTAATTAACAGTGAGTTAGTATTAAAGATAAGACACATTTCAATTACATTTTCTCCTTTAAAAAGAATGAAGTACATTTGAAATGATAAACAGCCTTTCAACAGTTTTCATGCAACACAGCTTCTAAGGCATACAGTAACAGTTAATAGAGAAAGAAATAAAAGGATATATGAAGAGCTTTGTGAAAAGTATTAAAGCATAAAAGTTTTACAATTTGTATGAATACACTTTTTTAATTTATTTATTCCATCTAAAGATTTTCTTCACTGAAGTTTATTCTATTTTTTTATGCTTTTCTTACTTGTATTCAAGCATTTGTTTCCTTGAGTTTCAGTGTGCTGTGTATGCAGAATTCCTCTTTGAAGACTGCTGAAAAGTAAAGCAACTTTTAGGGGAAAAAAAAATTACTGTCAGTAAGAACAAACCCTTGTACAAATCATTGTGTATCTTTAGATAGAGCAAATATGAGCTTTGATCTAAGTCGAGGTGAGTATCTTTGAAACTGCTAAAGTGATTAGAGAAATTCCTAATCACAATGAGATGACAAAAATTGTCTTTGAAGATAGGAATATCTTGAGAAAACATAGTTAATTAGTGTGTCTAGCTGGCCTGCAGGAAGGGAGACTAGTCATATTTAACTGACCAATTTAGGGAAGCTGTACCAGGTTAGTGGTCAAGTGATGAAAATGATAAAAAATTTATTGCTCAACTTTGCAATAAATCTGTATCTCATCTGAGAAATTGGCTTTTTGCACATCAGGTAGCAAATCTGCCTTTCAGACAGCAAGATTTATAAATGACTCAATTAAAATTAAATTAAGAATGTATATAAATGAAAGAATGAATACAAGCTTCCCATTACCTGAAGAACAACAGTAACTGTGCAAGCTTCGCTGCTGAATTCTTCAGATAAAATTCTTCCCCAAAATAACCAGCAAATAAACTCTTTAAAAATATTTCTACATGCACCTTCCTGATTCCATTCTCCTCTTCTCTAAAACAAACAAACAAACAAACAAACAAATATTTTTTAAAAATTGCTCAGAACAAAATTAAAATCAGTACAGTAACATCTGCATCAAAATAGTACAGGGTATATGAAAACAAAATAATATACTTCCCAGAGATAGCAACCTGGGCATCAAATGTCCAATCAATTCATAAATAATTTGGTTAAAAAAAGTTTTCTAGCAGTAACAGTTCATAATTTTAGACAATTTATTTGCAATATAAAGAAAAGAATATAGGAGCTGAAGCTATGCTAAATTTTCACCTGTGGGATTAGAGGCAGCAAGGAAGAGAATAGAAAGGAGACTCCAGACACATAGTAGCCCCAGGGCAATGTTTAACCAACTCCAGAAAACTGACAGAAAGGCCAAGATCCTTAAGAAATGAGGCACTTTTCACCATGCTTTATAGAACCACAGAAAACATTACGTAAGGAAGAAAAAAAAACATTTCAACTTGAAAGATGGTACAACATGATCCATGATACTTATGGGATCCGCAAAGGAGCATAATGCCAGGCATGTGAGTTAAAGTTCACCTCCCAGATATGTCAGGTGGGCCAGAAGCCAGAGACGTGACATATCATTAGAGGGTGGCTGCAACACTCAAGGTACTAGAGGGCATCCTAGTGTCAGGCAACCTGGTCACGCATTCAACTCACCATCTGAACTGACATGCTAGCAGAAAGCTGTACAGTCAGAGACCCATTCCTTCTTAGCATATGGCAGAGAAACTAAACTACTGAAACACTGAGACATTTTGTTTGTAGTGCTATCATTTCCCAAACTGAATTCCATTGAATCCCCAAGAAACACCAAAGCAAATTGTATTAAGCATCATGTCCCTCATCCAAATTATAACAGTGGCACAAAGGAGTCACTACATCTGGGAAAGTCTCTGTCAAAATACATCCATTATGCAGGTTGTCATACTCAGATCTGCTACTGGCATACAAACACTTAACAGGAACCTGAAGTTCTTCATACAAAGGCCACACTGCAACATGGGCTAGCACAGTTTCTGTTTGCAAGTCTTTCATCTACAGAATCTGTGTGAAGAAAAAAACACAAGAAGAGTATCTTAGGACATCAAGAAGATGGCCAACTATTTATCACAGCTTTTATCAGTTGCTGTGTGATACAACAAAGCTAGTCATTACCAGCTGCCCTTTAAAGATGAGGCAGGTTATATGACTAAGGCCTCTCAGGCAGTAAAAAACACAGCAAGAAGGAGTACAACTAAGTATCTGCTTTATAGGCAAACCATGCTGCTCAGAGGACAAAAAAATATCTCCATAGCAAGAATGACATCAACTGGAGTGAGTCTCTATCTGCTTTCATGTTATTCTCTTTTGCAGGGAAATTGTCCCTCCTTCTTCCCTCTTCAGTGTATTTTCTACTGTGAAAGCCCAAAGGATGTCTATATGAAGACAATCAAAGAATGCCTTGAACAAACTCTCAGCTGAGTTCTCTTTGCTTGTCAGCCTTTCAGTGTAATCATCTCATGATTCTTAAGAACTAGCAAAATCCTGTGTAGCGCTGAGATTCTTAATCAGAAGCATTTAGTTTTTGTCCTTTTTTCTGAGTCTGTGTAAATGAAATAAATTTAAGCTTAAAGTCAAATAAGAACAAAAAAATATTTCCATAAGGTCCGTAAAAGTTTTCTGCTTACAGCTACCTTGATTATGCAGTTACATAGTCCTGTACTTATGAGTCTGTCTTGGGACCGGTGCTCTTTAGCTCCCATGTTTATCAATGACATCGATGATGGAATCGAGTGCACCCTAAGCAAGTTTGCTGATGACACCAAGCTGAGTGGTGTGGTTGACACAGTAGAAGGAAGGGATGCCATTCAGAGTGACCTTGACAGGCTAGAAAGGTGGGCCCAGATGAAACTGATGCGGTTCAACACAGCAAAGTGCAAGATTTTGTACTTGGGCCAGAGGAATCCTAGGCATCCGTACAGACTGGGAGGAGCAGTCCTTGAGAGCAGCCCTGCAGGACCTGGGGGTCTTGATGGATGAAAAGCTTAACATGAGCCAGCAGTGTGTTCTTGTGGCTCGGAAGGCAAATGGTATCCTGGGCTCCATCAGAAGAGGGGTGTCCAGCAGGGACAGGGAAGGGCTTGTCCCCTTCTAATCTGCTCTTGTGAGGCCCCATCTGGAATACTGCATCCAGGTCTGGAGTCCCCAGTACAAGAAAGACAGGGAGCTGTTGGAAAGGGGCCAGAGGAGGGCCAGAAAGATGATCAGGGGACTGGAGCACCTCCCCTATGAAGACAGGCTGAGGGAGTTGGTCTTGTTCAGCCTGGAGAAAAGAAGGCTGTGGGGTGACCTCATTGCAGCCTTTCAGTACCTAAAGGGAGCCTACAAACAGGAGGGGAATCAACTCTTTGAAAGGGTTGATAACTGCAGGACAAGGGGAAATGGTTTTAAGTTGAGAGAGGGAAGATTTAGTTTGGATGTCAGGAGGAAATTCTTTACAGAGAGAGTGATGAGGTTCTGCAACAGGCTGCCCAGAGAGGTTGTGGATGCCCCGTCCCTGGAGGTATTCAGGGCCAGATTGGGTGGGGCCCTGGGTAGCTTGTTCTAGTATTAAATGTGGAGGTTGATGGCCCTGCATGTGGCAGGGGGGTTGGAGATTCATGATCCTTGAAGTCCCTTCCAACCCTGGCCATTCTGTGATTCTGTGATACATCTGATTATGGAATCATGAACTGGAAACAATTACTCATGTTAATTCACTAAATAGTGACCAAACAATTAAAGGAAGCAAAAAGAGTTTTATATTCTGAAAACACTACTCTTACTACCAACATTGCTTTTATATTTTTTTATATTCTAGACTTCTACTTCTTGCCATGCACTGCTGATACTAGGTACTGAGTAGAGTATTCTATAGATGATTATTACCTTGATCCTGCAAATTTCAGTCACGTTAATGCTACCCATAACGTGAAATCTGTTAATCTTACGTATTCTGATCTGCTTCAGCCATACAATGTACTAAGACAATTATTACACTCACTGCTTCTTTTTTCCACTCAGTGATATCCATAAATAAAGTGTACAGTCAGGAAAGCTTGAAAAACTGGGATATGCTTATCTCTAAGTGGGTGTGAAGACTGCTACAATATGAAAGAAGTATGGTGCAGACTTTATTATTGTATGAATTTGTCTACCCTTTATTTCTACTCTAGAAGATGACTTAGAATTTCTTCACTTTTTCTGTTACTTCTTCCATTATTAGTTTCTGTCCTTCCTGCCTCTTCCTGCTTCCCTGCGGTATAGCAGCTTCTGCAAGCAAATGCCCAAGGATAACATGCTTGCAAATCAGCTATGTTCAAATCTGAGGAGAAGTGTTTAGCCTTTGGTCTTTTTCTTTTAAATTGAAAAGAAACTTGACAAAGAATGTTTAATGATCATATCTGAAAATTATTTCTTTTTGTATTCCTTCAACCTACACAAAGGCCAGAAAACAAAGCACCAATTCAAATTGTAAATCTCTTGTAAACTTACAAAGCTCTAAGAAGCTTAATCTTCCGTGTAGACTTCTCTGTGTGCAATGTGTTCTCAACTGAAAAAGGAGTATTGTTTAGAGAAAATGAATAGCAAAAAAAAAAACCATCACACTCAGAGGAAAAAAAAAAAAAAAGAAAAGAAAAAACACGAAAGTCACTACCAGTATGGTAATAAACTAGAAAATCAAAGAGCCAGAATATTACATATCTGTCAAATCTCTGGAGCACTGTCCATAGTGAATGATATTGGGAAAATATTATACACAAGGATGAATTTAAAAAAGCAAGAGAGCTGTTAAGAAAATCCTCCCTTGCTTTCCTTTCTGTGTTCCTCCGTTCTGCCTTTTTTCATTCCCTCTGCTCCTCTCTCTCTCGTCTCTGACTCCCTTTCTTCCCTTCTTTCCTTATTTTTTCTTCCACAGGCTACAAACCTGAATGGAAAATCACATTTGATTAGAAACTCCCATGTGAGTTAACATGTTTTTAATGAATGAGAAGCTCAGAAAAAAAAAAAGAAAAAAACTGAAAAGTGCAAAAACAGCATCATGCTCACTTGCAACAGTTGACATAGGAGGATCTCTCAAATATATTTATGTCCATGTCTTAACAAATATTGACAAACTAACATAAAGTGTTTTTGTTATATGAAATCAATTCTTTAAATTAAAAACAGCAAAAATTTTTTTTTAAGAAGGCAAAGGTCATGAATTCCTTCAGTCTTGTGGTGTCACATTAGGCAAATTAACATAGGCTGTTTGGCCTTCCTTTTAACTTTCTGCAAAATTACACCAATTTTCCTTAACACAATATTCTTGCTGTGTAGACTATTATGAGTTTTTTACTTATTCTTCATATTAAAATGGAACTTTATTGTCTTTAGGTGGTGATCTTCCTATCATATGAGACAAACACAGTATGCTCTTTATTCGCATAGCAACTCATGATATATTTTCACACTGACTCTGTTATTGCTTTATATCACTTGATCAGTCACTCAGCAAAATTGGGTTGCTAATGTCATCAGCAAAGACTTTTCAGTGCTGCTCAGTAGCTCCAATTTCTCTTACCAAGTTCCTATCAGTCTCCTTTCATCATTTATAATAAGTTTGTATAGTACTTTTGTATAGTATTTTTCCCTCCTTTTGTTTCTCTCTTTTATTTTTTAGTTTTTGCAAAACAGAAATTTGAGTCTGTTTCTCTAAGCTGGAAAGAATAATTTTTGAATAAAGTAGAGGTAAATTTCTTCAGCTTCATGAAATTCAGTAGGATATTTTTTATTTGACAGTGTGTTAGCTAAGTCCAAATCTTAATGTTTCAAGTAATAACACTTTTAAAATTATTCTATTTCTCAAAATATGTCAATAAATTTTATTTCAATTCTGGTACCTCATAGAATCATTCCTGCAATGAACTCAGAATGGGTTGTACATTTGAACTGATTTCATCCATCATCAGCGGCACACTGGTGAACTTATTTTACTTAATGTATTGCCAGTTAACATAAACCATAGAATCATAGAACCGTAGAATGTCTTGGTTTGGAAAGGATCTCAGCAATCATCAGATTCCAACCACCTTGCCACATTTAGCCAACTCCTAGATCAAACATTACATTTAGCATGCCCAGAGCCCCACCCAACCTGGTCTTGAACACCTGCAGGGACAGGACATCCGCAGACTCTCTGGGCAGCCTATGCCAGTGTCTCATCACCCTCTCAGTGAAAAATTTCCTTCTATCTGGAAATCTTCCCTCTTTTAGTTTAAAACAATTCCCCTTTCTCCTATCACTATCAGAATATGTAACATTTGATTTCTCCCCCATTTATAATCTTCCTTTTAATATTGGAAGACTTTAATGAGGTGTCCCTGCAGATTTCTCTTCTGCCAAAAAAGTAAGGCCAGCTCTTTCA
This sequence comes from Lagopus leucura, assembly GCF_019238085.1. Lineage (NCBI taxonomy): Eukaryota > Metazoa > Chordata > Aves > Galliformes > Phasianidae > Lagopus > Lagopus leucura. The sequence continues at coordinate 3,335,233 of NW_024962272.1, forward strand.
GCTCATCTTCATTGGAGAGGAGTTCCAATCCCCTGGTAATCTTCATGGACCTCCTCTCAACCCACTCCAAATGCTGCATATCTTTCCTGTCCAGATCTGGATGCAGTACTCCAGCTAGGGCCTCATGAGGGCTGAGTAGAGAGGGAGAATCACCTCCCTCAACCTACTGGCCACCACTCCTCTTATGCAGGCCAGGATACTGTTGACCTTTCAGGCTCCAAGCACACACAGCTCTCAAGACACCTAAGTCTTTCTCTTCAGGGCTATTCTCAATTAGTTCTTCTCCTAGTCTGTACATTACCTGAGATTACCTGGTCCCAAGTGCAAAACTTTGTGCTTTGCCTTGTTGAACCTCATTATATTCTCATGGGCCCTCCTTTTGAGCTGATCTGGTTCACTTCAAAATCTATTCTTTCAATTGTATAAACTGCATTACTCAGTTTGGTCTCATAAACCTCCAGTCATCAACTCAGGAACTGTGAAAAGTAAATCAAGTGGATAAACATTTATATAAACACCTATTCCCTCTTCAGTTGTAAGGCTTTCCATAGTTTCACTGCAGTTTATTATGCATTTCCAGTGACAGTGATGAATGCCACAGATGATGGGACTATATGCCTGATGTCTCCTGTCACTCCACATTGGAGTCTTACATCCCTTTAATCCCTAATAGTTATCCTTGCCCCATCATGGATCCTCCATGGGCTAATATTATATACATATGTATGTATACATACATAAAATGAAGAACTAATTGGGAAAACATCAACAGCATTAGCAGCATCTCAGATCCAAGATCTCAGCAAGGAGCAAACCTTCCTAGACAGCAACATATAGGTCAAGAGATAGCTTTTCTGCCCCTACACAGAGGAATTCTCCCTCCACCATTGTCATTCACCCACTCCTCTTCAACTATGAGTGGTTTGAGTGGTTTGAGCTTGGCCAGTTTTGATGTTGCTCCACACTGAGCTTTTTCTCACTTATCTGATAGATTCAGTGCCCTGAGAGCAGAGAAGGAAAAAGATCATTCTGGTCTGTATAAGACTATACTTCTGTGTTTACCAACAAGGTTTTGGTTTTTGTGGTCTCAGATGTCTCTCAGAGGAGCAGGGACTGCTGAGGAGAGACATGGTAGCTCGAAGGGAAGAGAAGCAAGCGCACTTTTGACCAGAGGCAGGCCTGGAAGAATGAGAATGAAAACCACAATCAAGTGAAATTATAAACTTTGTAAATGAGTGGAAAGAAGGCATGTAAAGCAGTGGCAACAAGAGGAACTTCAGGAATTATGAAACAGCCTGAAAGAACATGTTTATGGAATTGTGCGTCCTGGGAAACAAGATAGAGGAGTACATCTCCAGCCACACAACTGGGATATGGTTTGAAAAACTGACAGCTAGAAAAAGTGCAGTGAACAATGGACAGGTACAATACCTGCAAGGGAAACGAAAAGAGATGCTGTCTTCAGTGTGAAGAAGCAGTTTGGATGGATGGGTCATATTTCTTAGATAGGCAAAAAATGAGGTATTACCACAAAGGAATATGTCTGAAGATCAGAGCAGTGAAACTGACATCATAGTCAGAATGTGTTCGCTCAACCAGGATGCAGAAGCAGACAAAGCTTATGTCAAACCACGAGAGAATGTCTGTCTGTCACAAACTGTGTTTCTCAGGGAGGACTCCCTGATGCCTAGGATCAGGGTAGGATAGTGGGCTGAAAGAAATCAAGAATTTTAGAAGGTGCTGGAAAGCATTTCCGTGATCCAGGGAGATATAAACTGGTTCTACTGTTCACTAAGAAAGAAAGATATGCTGTGATGAAAGAAAGATATGATGTGATGATAAGTGGCAGATTGGGCTGCAATGAGAATGATGTAGCCAAATAGTTATGAAATAGGCAGTAAACAAATTCAGTCTTCCAGAGAATCAAGTCAGTGCCAGAAAATAATAAGACAAAGGTATGTGTTAGTGTAAGACTGAAGATTTTATACTTCAAAAAAATTGCCAAGTGATTACATAATTACAATGATGCTCTCAGGTCATGGCTTTCAAAATTTCATAGGAGCCACATAAGATTTAGCACAGTGAAATACAATTCATTCAGCTTGAAAGGAAGATTTGTTTATATGTAACCATTACATGAAAAGTGCAGCGTCTACAAGATACTGAAATAACAGGTCTCATTTCTTGCTCTGCATATGTATGTGTATGTTGAGATTTCAATAATTTTCATCTTAATAGCAACGGTAAATATCTTGAGATGACATCAGAAGCATGTGATGCAGATTTTCATTTTCTTATAGTGCATTTAAAGTCTAGTCCAAATGAAATTTAGATTCATTTCTTTAGAAATGACCTGAGATAACTGTAAAGATACAAATAATCCATCTCTTTTGCAACAGAAATGACAGTAAAAGAATATTTTTGAACAGAAACATTGAAATGTAGGAAGAGGATTAGAAGAAATAAAGCAGAAACAGTGTAGATGCTGAAAAGAAAAACATACCAAGTTATGAAGTGTTAATTTATTGTCAGTAAACAAGTTATTTAGTACCCACATCAAATCATAAGCTATGATTTATTCCTCTCTCCAGTTGACAGGGTTCTTGTCCATACATAAAATATTTCCTACTCCAACTACTTAAGATGGATCAAATAATTACAGATGTTTAGAAATGATTATTAAAATTCATAAAACACAGAACTTTAAAAAGAAAGAATATGCAATTATTTTTATTTAACTACTTAATATTCTTTTTTTGTTCCTTAATTAAGAGTGTTTCTTCCATGTAAAGAAAATAATACTAGCATAATATATTCATTAGAAAGTTTTAAACATAAAGCAAATATGAAAATCTGTGGAACATAACAAGAAGCTCTGTTGGGGATATTAATGTGAAGAAATCTGTCTCAAAGATGAAGAAATATACAGACAAGTTTGAAGTAATTTGTTTATTATTCAAACTCTTTAATACCACACAATGGGAAAACGTGTTAATGTGATTCTACCCCAAAACATAAGCATTTGAGAAATTGATTAACAGATTAACTTATTTTTTAAATTTAGATCTAATTATTAAATGAAAGTTATCTTATATACTATATGTTACTTTAATAATTTTAGTTTGTTTTCAGAGTATGTAGTTAAATATTTTTAAAAATCGGAAACTTGCTGGTTTTTTTTTTCTCTACATGTAGATCAAGAAAAGAGGCAGGAAGAAGGAGAAGGAGGATATTTAAATTGCTATCTCTTATCCAAAGCAAATTCACAAAGTACATTATTCATACTTATGCATACAATTTGCACTAAAGCCTAAAAAACTGTGAAAAATACAAAGTAAGATTATTGTCATTTGTAAAGAATAAATGTTAATGCTGACAAAGAGAAAATCAGAATAAAATATCTGTAATGTTAAACACAATGCTATTCTCTGTGTTCTTTAAGTTAATACATTTGTTTTTACAAGGATTCAGGAAGAGTTTGAGTAAGAATGAGTTGTAAGTATAAACAACGAGTGTAATCTAGCATATGTTCACCAACAAAGCAAATTAAACTGTTTTGGTGAAATCTTACCTATGTAAAGGAATGAACTCAGAGTATGAAAGCATCTCAATTTTGTAAGTATTTTTAACTAGAAGAAGAAAAAAAAATCCATGTTTTTTATAGCTCCCATAAGCATAACTTTTTTTCCACTACAATCATATCATAATTCTGAATATTTATATTCAGAATTCATATAATAATTCTTAGTTTTCTTATTCTGATTTTGAAAATGCTTTCATTTGATGTTGACTTTTTCTGGTTCATAGGCATAAAGGTATTCTGGGTCCAGATAACAAAGTTATGGTGTTGCTTGCCTGTACAAGAATTTCCGATTTGCATTTGATCTTGATCTCTCCTACACCATTTGCTTCAGGCCACTATCAGACTGAGCTCCGTCTTTTTGTTTTGTAGCAGGTCCCATAAGAAATTACATGAATGTACTTTTCTGTGTGTGTGTGTGTGTGTGTGTGTGTTCTTGTCAGGAAATCTGTTTCCTGGCTTCTATGAAAGATTATGTTTTGAGGAGGATAAGCACAGTACATCATTCTATTCCCCAATTAACTCATGATCTTGAAAAATTCTCGAGAAAAAATGAAAAATCCTACATGGTAAGATTAGAAGAAGTTATGGTCAGTTTTCTTGTTTTGCCCTTTGCTAAAAATTAGACTTCTATTATTACAGTTACTGTTGTTACTTTTTTAATTATACTTATTTTTTTATTATTTTCTATATTCTTTCCTTTATAATTATTACACTGCAAACAATATATTACTTTTTTTTTTTAACCTTTTTTAAAAGTATTTTTGAGACAAGATCTTTTCATTCATACATTTGACATCTTCTAATGCTAATACAGAATTCTTGAGTACAATATAAAAATAGAATCGGCCTGCCCAGGGAGGTGGTGGATTCGCCGTCCCTGGCAGTGTTCAAGAGGAGTCTGGATGAGGAGCTGCAAGGTATGTTTTAGTAGCTTGTGGTAGCAGTGGTAAGGAGAAGACAGTTGGACTCGATGATCTTGTAGGTAGTTTCCAACCTTGTGATTCTATGATTCCGTGATTCTATGAACCCTATTTCATATGGGAATAGGATCTCAATATTTAACTAGATTTTACTGTGAACATTTTTGTAGCGTTGTTTAATTTGTGTCTCAAATATATGCAGGCCCATTGCCAATAATATACAATATTTGCATTGCAACTTTATTTAAAGGTTGCTTAAGAAAGACATGGCAAATCAAACTACTAACTAAAAAAATTATGAGCTCAATATCTCTGAAAATCAGGTCCCCAGTGCCATTTGAAGAAAAATAGTGCAGTTTATGGATTGAAATAAACTACCTCCAGATAAGAAAAAGCCTGTAATCATAGTTTAACCAAATTCAATTTTATCACTTAGAAATCAGTTTTTATTTTCCACCCCTGAGATGACCTGGGTTGATGATAGAGACCTTTTTCATGAGGAGCATGTCAGACCTTATCATAGCGCATAAAAGAAATATCTTTGCCTGAAGTGCAAAGTAAATAACAGATAAAGGAAAATAACAATAGCTTCTAAATTGCTGTGCTAAAATTATTTTTTTAATGTAAAACCCTATTTCAGATGTTTCCTGTTTAATGTTCTGCAATAAACTTCTTCCATGAGATAAACTCATGACTGGTGTCAATGCCTGCCCATATTTGTCTTAATACCTGTAAGAATGCCAATCTCCTGCTCCAGCCACCACATGATCCAAAAAAACCTCTGTTTAATTTCTACAGTGAGCACTTATATTTTCTGTCTGAGTTCAGTAGTTTAAAACATAGCGTGATATATTGACATTTGCACACGCACACAGAAGGCTAAAGATGCTGTGGAGCAATCAGCAGTTGCAATTTTAAAATTCTTCAATTTTTCATTATGGGAAATGAGGCATGGCTGAGCACCAATGTACAAAACATGTCTTTCTCCAATTCAAATATATTGTAATGGCTTTAATGTAATGTTTTAGCTTGTATTCGATTCTGTAGCTGTTTCAGCATAAATCTGAATCAATTTACACAGAAAATATACATGCTAGAAGAGGGAAAAAGTAAAAAATCTTGTCAGTGTATATGAGGGAAAAGTCTTACTTATTCGAAGTTTGTTATGCTCATGTTTTATGGAAATAGCTACCCAGATTCTTCTACCCTTATTATTTGTTACATATTATTAGAAAGCTGTTTTCAATGTTTATTAGTTCTAATGTTTTCTCTGTATAATTCCTCTTTTTCAGGTCTCAGTTTTGGACATGGGAGTGATCAAGAGCAGAAATCACATGCAGAGTGGGTAGATGGGAGAGCTGAATGCAGAGACACATGAGGTGCTGTCAGCTGTTAAACCAGTGCAAAGCCAACATGATTTTTTGCTTACATTTTGATTTGAAGGGGTAGATAAGGCTTAGTCATGTGCTTGCTTAGATAACTGAGAAAACTGCCTGGGAGTTTGCGACTAAATTGTTTGTGAAAAAGAGTCTGCATACATTAATTAATTATTCAGATTTGATTTTTTGCTACACAAGCCAAGAACAATACATTTTACAAATAAAACAGTGCAGGACATTAAACAGGTGATTAAATTAGCCTTGTTATTTTTTCTCTTCTTGCTTTTGCTAAGACAAGCAGAGAATCTCATGTATTTATCATAGTGCTTTCATATGGTACACATTATCCTATCCACATTTCACACTTCTTTTCAATAGTCTTCTAAGATTTTGCTATCCCAAGAGCAGTTCTTTCCCTCATTTAAATATATTATTAATATCAATCATGGTCCCTATTATTTACAAATATATTCAGTGTAATGTTCAATTCTCCTATTTATTCTTTCCAATCTTTCTGCTATTACTAAGTGTTTTAGGTAAAAATAATGATATATATTTCACTTCTTAAGGTGAATAGATTTAATTCCTGAAAATTATTGAGAATTAAGTGGATATTTCACAATGAAATTACATTGCTAATCATAATTTGTTAGGTCATGATTGCTTTGGTCAAGGAGATATGAATGTAATCTACTTCACAAATTAAACAAAATTAAATCACAAATTAAATAAAAAAAAATAATAATACAATTTTATAGTTGTGTTACCCTACTACACTGAGGGCTGGAGCTAGTCAGTCCTTAAGGTCACTTCCAACATATTTTATGGCTCTAAGAAAATGTGAATGTTCTACACCTTTGCTAGCCAGAGAAGAGTTTAGACATGCTGAAAAGAACAGTCTGATAAAATACTTAATAAGTCTAATAAAGGATATTACCTGTTTTCCCTAGGTATTACTTTTTTTATTATGTGTAGAATGTGATAAAAGTGATGCTTGTGTCAAAAGTGTGGGAAAAAGACTAAAGCAGTCACTTTTTTTTCTATCAACTCAAGCACTCTCAGTTTTTAATATGCTTCATGTGACTTGGTATAAAAATGAGAAATGTTCAAAGGAATGTCTTCACAGTTTGAACTATGTATATTTTCTTATTTTAAGTAAAGCAGCTCTACATTTATTGATATTTCTAATTCAATACATGAATTTGGCTTAGAAAACTGGATCTCTCCCCAGTCAAGGAAACTTGCCTGCATTAGTACCAGTCCCAGATAAGCGCTTTGTCGATTTTCTGTAGAGAGATACACACAAAATACAGTAGACTCCAGTGCACAAACTGGGCATCTGTAACACTGAGGACTCATCCAGGACACCTGATTCCTCTTTGAAATCTCTGGTACCACTTCCTCCATTAGAAATCATCTTTTATCCTCTAAAATTCAAGATAACTTTTCTGGACCTTTTAACTCACAAGATAGAATTATAGAATTATAGAATGGCCTGGGTTGAAAAGGATCATAATGATCATCTAGTTTCAACCTCCCTGCCACACCAGAGTTTCCAACCACTACACCAGGCCGCCCAGAGCCACATCCAGCCTGGTCTCGAATGCCTCCAGGGATGGGGCATCCACACTCTCCTTGGGCAGCCTGTTCCAGTGTGTCACCACCCTCTGAGTGAAAAACTTCCTCCTAATATCTAATCTAAATCTCTCCTGTCTTAGTTTAAAACCATTCCCTCTTCTTCTACCACTATCCACCCTAGTAAACAGCCATTCCCCCTCCTGTTTATAAGCTCCCTTCAAGTACTGAAAATCCACAATGAGATCTCCCTGGAGCCTTCTCTTCTCCAAGCTAAACAAGCCCACTTCCCTCAACTTTTGTTCATAGGAGAGGTTCTGATCATTCTTATTGGCCCTCCTCTGGACCTGCTCCAAGTTCTGTCATGAATTATTTCTAGTATGTACTACTTAGCAACACTTGGGAAAGTCTTGGAAATTCATATGCAATATCTGTAAAATAGCTAACTTATTTTGGAGTTCATGAGTTAATATACCAGCATATTGCCTGGCTACAGGTAGATCACTGTATTTAAAGTAAGACAGTATAAACTGCAGGGCTATACATAACACATGAACACATTAAAGAAAGTCTTTAAAGTTTAAACTGTGGGTATTATCAGTCATTATTAGAATTATAAATTATTGTCTGAAATAAAAGAATTTGTTAAAAGATTGTCATCTATTGCTTATATTCATCATTACATTTTTCAAAGAATGCATTCTCAGGACCTGCTAAATTGTATTTACTAGCAAGTCTGATGTAATCATTGATTTGTCAATGGTAATCCAAACTATTACATTATGGTTATGATACAAGTCTTAAACATTCGCCCATATTGCCTCTGAGGATTGGGAGAAAATTTCTAACTTTTACAAAAATGCTAAGAATGTGTCTAGGTTTACACCTTATACAAAACATATAGAAAATGTTGCATGGCTTTACTGAAGGTAACATGCTCATGGATCTTCTTGAATCTCTGCTTGTACTGCAGGGAAAATTATTATATCTGATAAAATATATATTTTATTAGATATAATTTATTCTATAATAATCTATTAAAATATCTTCTAATAGAAGGAAAAGAAAAACACTACCTTGCAAAAATTCAATTTTTTTAATACGTTCAAAATAATGTCAAATGTACAGTGCAAATAAATGGTGGATTTCTGGGTAAAAATGATAGTCAGTTCAAGGCTGGTCTAATTTTAGTCTACATCCAATTACCTGCATGCAGGTCTCTTTGTAAGAAGTGGGGGCGGAAATGTGTTAGAACATGGTTCATCTGTCCCATTTTATAACTTTATATTAGAACACATTGCTTCTGAATCTTTCTTTTTCTTGTGAAGTGAGGTACACAGTTCAGGTACTAGTTCAACATCTGCAACTAGATGTTATAAATCTCATCCCTGGTGCCTGTTCTACATTGGTCATTATGTTGAGCTTAGCTAATGTTTTTGTTCTCGTATGTACTCACTCTCTTTCAACCCTTAAAAGAAAGAAAGAATCTGAAGAAATAGATGCTCTTAGCAAAACAGACAAAATCAAAAAACTTCAATCCTTTCAAACAGAAAATTGCCTTTTTTTCTCATCCATAATACAGAATCTCCAAAATTCAAGCATACTAGTAGCTATCAATTGTTAGAGCCTTCTCTGCAGAAATTGCTGTTCACTGATACAAAGCTATAGTTGCCCTTTACTATCAGCTGAGCTACTTCTGAAATACAGCTATGAAAGTTCATTGCAGCTTGAAGGTATAAAGGCAATGGAGCAGAGGTGCTCTAAATGGAATCTGTATCACTTCAGCTGTTCCCAGAACATCTCAATGAGGAAGGCTTCATGAAGTGCAGGATAAAAACACCCATGCTTTTGACTTCTTTCACCTTTTCTACTTATTCCCTAGATATTCAATTCACAATTTTCAGACAGGTTTGTAATAGTTCTATTCTCTTTTGTATTGATTGAATTGTTTTAATTGTTTCTCTAAATACCCATTCTTTCAAAAAATGTTTCCTGAAAGGCAGTACAAAATATGGTTAGCAATCCCTTTTCTTTTTCCAGTATCAATAAAAAGTACATATACATATATAACATTTGTCTTCACTTTTCTGACCATGTTGCTTTATACAAGCAAATGGTCAGTGAAATATCGACTTAGCAATATCCATCTGATGATCTAGTTTTAATATCTTTGAGCTAATAACCTAAATCCATGGCTGTAATCCTTCATGTTAGTGGTCTACTATAAGGACCACTGCTGCCAAAATTATTTCATTGCTTTCAGAGCATCTACAACCAAAGAAGTCCAGTACAATTTGAATCTTTGGAAGTGTCTGAATGAGCACAACTGTCTTTGTTCCAAAACATTTTTGTCTGCTTGTCATAAGTATTAATTGCAAATGTTTTTAAAATCAGCTGTTATATACTTAATTTTAAATAAACTTATGAGTATAAATTGTTGGCATCAGGATTTATTTACAATTTATTTAACTAATCTGTCTTCCCTAATGAATACAGTTATTCTTGGATATGTGAGCTATACAGCTCTGGTATCTGGCAATGAGTGAAGATTTGTAGGACATTTCTGAATAATGCGTATTTGTCTGTATAGAAATGGAAGAGAGAACTTAAATGCATTGAACATGAATGGCTTTATATTAGAGCACAATAACAGTTTGATCTGTAGTAGACAAAAAATCAGCCTTTACTAAACAAATAGTTTTACCTTTATTGTAAATTAATTGTATCTTATTCTGGAAATATTTTTCAAAAAAGATTTGAAACCAGACTGTCTTGTACTGCACATGGGCAGAATATTTACTATTTGCTGCTTTTTCAGGGTCAGAATTAGGCAGGGTTTTTAACTCGTAAGATGAAGATTCTCATCACACTGATATTCAAGTATTACATGGGGATTGCTAAATTCATGCCAAAATATTTTCATTCTATGCATTGACCTCTCTGACATACCTAACACAACATAATTTTCTCCCTGTGGAAGAGTCTTTGCTGCACATTTCCCACCATACAGATTATATTTCATTCACCACTGCAAATGACCATGGCACCTATTTTCATCTGCCAACAGGGTCAGCCATCATCTACTTTTTCTTAAACATTTTCTGCTTTTTACCTTAGGCTATCATTCAGGCTTGGCAGAATCCTCAATACATAAACATAAAATGTATTCACTGATTCTTCTATAGACTCTCTTCAAATTCTCCTAGCTTCAATGTCTATTAAAAAGACTGGTAGCAACTATTCTGCTATTCAGCTGAACTACACCTTTCTAGCATGACAAGTGTTCTCCTGTAAAATTGTAATTTTAGTTTGTATGCCTCTATGGAGTCTTGACTTTCAATCAGTGCAATTTTGTTCTACATTTTAACAGCATTTAACACCATTAGTTCCTTGACAATACCTGTAGTTGCAATGATAATAGAAAGTAATTGATCACTTGAGTAATGAGCTCAGTACCATGACTACATTGTTTCAAGAAAAGCAATATGAAACATGCTCAATGCATTTGCAGTTTCATGGGGAGGAAAGATTAAACAGGAGAAGGGTATTTTCATCATCTGAGTGATGAAAGACATTATACCTTCAAAAAACTACAGTCCTTTTAAAAAGACCTAGGTAAAATAAAGAAACACCAATGTTAGCATGGAACTTCATTTTTCTCTTTATTCTTCTTTCTTTAGGAATAACTTTTTTGTTTACTAGGGGAGGCTTGTGTTACATTTCCTACACTAAATAACATTTTTTATACAGAGAGTGGTTGTGTTCACTTCAATCAAGTCTATTTATAGATAGAAAGGAAATATTCTTTATATCCTCTGAAAAGTTGTCAAAAACACGTTTCGGTAGATAAACTCATTCAAAATGGATTTTGAAGGTGCTAAGAAATTTGCAGAAATTTCAGAAATTGTGCTAAGAAAATTGAACAGCAAATAAATATTGGTATAAAAAAAAAAAAGGCTACAAGGAATAATCTTTTTGGGATTCCATAAAGCTGGAAGTGTGCTGATAGTAAAACGTCATGTAAATAAATAAATAAATAAATAAATAAATAAAGGAATGCTTAATAAATTATCTATTTAAAAGAAGGTAGAATAGAATTATTGGGTGTTAGTACTAGCATAATGATTTAAAAGGTATGATTTCCTATGAAAATTTACCACAAGCATGTGAAACATTCCCTTTAAAAAACCCAGATGCTTATAGAAAAATACCTATGTCTAAATTTCTTCTCATTTAGGTCTGATGCAAAATCAATGGCAACAAGATTATGATCTGCAAAGACCAGTTCTGAAAAACTGAAAAAATATCTGCAGTAATTACACTTAGGAAAATTGGGTTCAGCAAATAACTCGATTATTTGAAGGTACATATGTCTGCTTTAATTAGATAACTCTTTGCCCAACGCTTTTTGTTTAATTCTCTAGAAAATTTTTCTCATCCACTTTCTTCAGAGTAAACACTAGAACTTTCTAGGCAATAGATAATAACATAAAATTTTAAAGGAATTTGTGACCGTCCCATTAAATCTTTCTATATATTGCAGCTATCATTGCTCAAAGCATGTAGAAGTCTTCTGTGATCCTTGACTAAAATGCACGTACGGAGTTTTATTCATTCATAGCAGAATCAGATTTTGTTTTTTGCAAGTTTTGGAAAATTGAGGCCCTCTAGGAGTTAGCCTTGCTGTGTTATGTCTCATTTTTACATCTTTACTTACTGAACAGTTTCTGAGCAGCTGTTACCATTTTCACCATCAAAAATATTTTGTCATGTTGCCTTTTACAAACTCCCTACAAAATGGAAAGTGACTCAGCATTTCTTTCAGTTTTGCTCTTGGAGATTTTCTTTTCAAGTACAGCCAAAGCAGAACCTGAAAAGCAGCTAGCACACAGTAAGAGATTAAGTATGCAAAGAAGTTAGATCTGTAATCCTACCTTGTTTGATTTTAATGCATAGAGCATCTAGTAAATTACATTGTATCATATGCATAATGTTTTTATGTAAAAATTCATAGTTTTTCAGACTAGTAACAAAAGATGTTAATACACAGTAGGAGAGAGTATGAATATATTCTACAAATCATGTATGTCAAAATTGTGGATTTGATCAGAGGCCTTGATATTATTAAACATTAGTGGGATATTCAGAACTGCTCGGTTTTCAAATTCCCAAAGACTTGAGTTAGTTATGGGACTTAGTACTCCTTAAAACCAGTTTTTACATATATCGACTTCAGTCATTGCCAGAATGAAATATTGTCCTATTTAAAGATAAATGGCTAGACAAAGACACCATAAAATAATTTGCATACTGAAATGAAGGGAACTATCCTATCTGATTGAAAATACTAAGATGTATTAAATGAGTGTAATACAGTTATTCAGAATAATGTTCATCAAAAACTCTAATGCAACTGTTTCTTGTAACAAGATGTCACTAGAACTTTAATATTAATCAATAATAAATACAAATAAATAATAAATACAAATCTATATTTTAAATTGGATCTGCAGATGTCTTCTCAAGCAGAGAAAAATTAGCACTGTGCAATGGTAAATGATAGTCTTAAAGAATGGGCTGCAGCTGTTATGCCATTAGTATTATTGCTCACAGCAGCCTGTCTTGCTTTTCTTCACACATTTTGACTAAATTCTGTGATCTGATCCAAAACTAATAGGCACTTTACTTTTCTGTAGTCAGGAAGCATCTCACTCATGTCTTTTGATTTGATTTCCAATGTGGCAGCATCAGTGTTCACCTTAGTAGCTGAAAACACTTCTTAAGCTGCTGACATGACACTAGAAATATGTATAAACGTATATAGTTATATATATATAATGGATATATACATAGTAAAAAAAAAAAGCCACAAAGTTCCTTTAATACCGAAAGATCTTCAGCACATTCACTCTTACATGTTAAATTATTTTTTCCAGATCCCTTAAGCAAACTTGTAAAGCTTGGTTTCCTTAGAGCAAAGTTTTTTGCAATTGTATATTAAGAAATTCTGAAAATTATGATGGATCTGGGCTACAGTTTGATCAAATCAAAAGAAAAACTGTTATTAATTTCAATGTGCTCTGAGAAAAGCTCTGACTTTCAAGTCAGTAGTTATTTATTAGCTTGGTCTCTTCTATAAATAGATACGTGACTTTCCTTGCACTGAGCTTCAGTTTTCCACCTACTTTACAATAAATATTCTTTTGAGATATTCTACTAGTACTACTACTAATAATAAGGTAGGTAGCGCTGCCTGTGGCAGGGGGATTGAAGTTTAATGATTCTTGAAGTCCCTTCCAACCCAAGCCATTCTATGATTTTGAGATTCTATAAATTTACTTGATAAAATAATTCTCCACAAAATGAATTAATCTGTGAAACGTGTATTGATTTTTATTGCTCATCTTGGTTGTTGTTTCCTACAGATCAGAGACTACCAATGGAATTACACGCTTTTCTACAAAATGAGTCTTCACAAGTACCTGTGCATTTTCAAGGTCTGGAACAAAATTCCAAGTCAGAGCAAATATTATTCAGCAGATCTTTTACTTCACTGAAAGACTAGATTTCAAGTGAAAAATAAATAAATAAATAAATAAATAAATAAATAAATAAATAAATAAATAAAACCTTCAGAAAAGAGAAAAATACAGATTCAGTTTCTTGAAGTATAAGGGACTAGATTCTCAGTAAATTTATATCGTACAAATCATTGTGACTTCTGGGACATCTACAGATATATCCTAAACAGTAAAATTTGTTGGAAATGTGATAGCTTTGTCCAATGACCCGGCCTCTTCAATTTCACTATACTTTGTAAATGATAAAATGTGTTAAACACATACTATTTTTTTTCCCTTGAAAATGATTTGATCTGAAAGAGCAGGAAGGAGGACAAATAAATAATCTGAACCCACTAGCTTGTTGTATTTATTTTATTTTAGGTTTGTTTGCATTGTGGCTCTCTTATTGTTGCTTTTTTTAAATCAGAAAATTCCATTTTCTTCAGTATTTCAGGATCTTGCCAAGAAGGCATCTTCAAGGAAAACAAAGCATAAATAGCTCCTCAGACTGGGAGCAGAAGAGGGGGAATTTGCTGAACCCTGTTGTCAGGTTGATAGAGGAGACCATGAGGCAAGGTGAGAGGTCCACTGTATTGGTGAGGATGGATACCTGAATGGTACAATCTCTATCTGCAGACACACTTAAGGTCTCATCAACAGCCAGCCCATGTTGAGTGACCCAGAGAAAGCATGTCAGACCATTTACAATATTAAAGTTCAGAAGTTTCCATTGCCCAGCTGCCATTGCAGCATGACAATAAAAGCTGCATATTTAGCGTATGTGTTCACAACACAAAGCACCTCAGGTCTGTGCCTGGATCTATTGCAGGCCTTAGTTCCTTTATTTTACACTGCTAAAAAAAGTCTACTTTAATCAACATTCACTTTCAAGTAAAATTCATGTCTCCAGGCTTATTGTATGAATCACTCTGTAAATTCAGGAGGAAAAAACTTTTTCTACTTTCTGGAAGCTCTATCCAATCTTGCGCTTTTGTCAATCAACTGTTTCACTGAAATATTGCTCTCAAAACTAACATATATCCACAAGAAGCAGTGGTGATGTGTGTTATTTTGGAGCTATTTCAAACTCTTAGACAAGTGCCACTTATTTTCATTTTATGCCTATCTGCTACACTCTTCCAGATCTCACTCATTCCTCTGTAGGCACTCATTTGTCACCTCTATTGAATCATTTTGAAACTGCAGATCTCTCTCTAGGCACTAAGTCTGTGTTTGGTGAAAGTAATAAAAACTCCAATCACTTATATAAGTTTCCTTGCTGAAGGTGAACTCTTGAACTACAGACATAGACCAAATTTTCTGCTGTTTTCAGAAGCCACTGTAGGGCAATTTCGCCTTCAGTCAGATTTAAGTTCACTTATACCATCTGAGAGTAAGAAAAATGAGAGAATATGGAGAATATTTTCAGAAATTATTAGTTCCTGTAACGTATATTTAAGTATAGTAAACTTTCATTTTCTGAGTGGAATAGTATTTAAAACAATTTATGTAGGCATGACTTGATGACATCAAGCTGAGCCATGCAGCTGATGGAATAGAAGGCAGGGACACCATCCAGAGGGACCTGGGCATACTTGAAAAGTGGAAACATGAGAATCTAATGAGGTTTAACAAGGCCAAGTGTAAGGTGTTGCACTTGGCTTGAGGCAATCCTGTATTCAAGTACAGACTGGGAGGATTCATTGAGAGCAGCCCTGTGGAGAAGGACTTGGGAGTCTTGATATGCAAAAGCCTAGACATGAACAAGTAGTGTGTGCTTGCAGCCTTGTAGGCCAGCAGTAATCTTGGCTGCAGCAGAAGAGAGATGGCCAGTAGAGGGGGATGCTGGCTGTCCCCTTCGATTCTGCCCTTGTGAGGTCTCTCCTGGAGTATCATGTCCAAGCCTGAAGCCCCTATGCAGGAAGGACACAGAACCGTTAGAGTGGATACAGAGAAGGATCACAAAGATGATCAGAGAGCTGCAGCATATCTTCTATGAAGAAAAGGTGAGGGAGTTGGACTAGTTCAGCTTATTCCAGGGATATCTCATTGCAGCCGGAAGTACTTGAAAGCAGTGGGCCAGGAGTGTGCCCAACTTTTAGCTTGTTCTGATAGTAATAAGACGAGGAGGAGTGGCTTCAAACTGAAAGAGGGTAGATGTAGGTTAGATAGTAGGAATAAATTATTAATTCAGAGAGTGGTGAGGCACTATAAGAGGTTGCCAAGAGTAGCTGTAACTGCCCCATCTCTGCAGGCATTCAAGGCCAGGTTGGATGGAGTCCTGGACAGCCTGATCCGGTGGGTGGCAACTCTCCCCATGGCAGGGAGGCTGGAACTAGGTGATCTTTAAGGGTCTCTCCAACATAAGGAATTCTGTGATTCAGCAACTTTAATTACTCTGCTGCTAAGTGATTATGGAATCTGTGGGGATAATTACAAAAATTCAGTACTTTAAGGAAAGCAATATCAATTAAACTAAAGTATGATTAAACTTAATTTAATAAATTAAAAAAAAAATTAAGCTATGGAAAAAAATTGAAGGAGGATCTTGCTCTTAGCTTTATCTTTTTCTAGATACTAATTAGCAGTGTATTTCTTTTAAGGCAACTAATACAAATCTTCCCTCTGTGGAGATTGAATTAGCCTCACTTGCAAAACAAAGTGTTAAGTAATTTATTAAGATTCAGATTGCTGGATGAAGATAAAAAAGTTATTGCTCATGACAGATGATTGGCTAATGCTATTTTAATTATCATTAATCCAGAACTGAATCTTACCGTATACCAAAACATACTTTTAAAATAAATAATAGGATTACTCAGTATTGTGAAATATAACTTAATAAGAATGGGACTTTCAAATATCTGACAAACAAAAGGAATGCACCAAGAGAATAATGAACTCATGGTGTATATGGAAAACTCAGATAAAATTTGAACCATGCAAAAAATATTTTACTGTTATTATTTCAGAATGGTATTACCAATGATTGTCTCAGTATCTGGAGTTTGATGTCAACCACTGATTTTGTTTTAAATTCCATAAATAAAAGAGAGGAATATAGGTTATGAAGACAAAATAGCTGGAGTAATCTCTGCAGCTTGAAATAACATTTGTAGTGTTTTATTTAGTGAACTAGTGAAACATAACCCACACAAAAGTGCCTAGTCTTCACTGTAAGTGAACGTTCACTGTAATTGTGTGTTACTGAAAATAATGGAGCTATGTTGATTGATATTATCTGAGTCAGGCATATTATCTTTACCATTACAAAAATTGGATATTTAACAGACCACGAGGGTTAAAATACTTATGGTTGCATTCACCAACACTAGCTGGATGTAAGTTGTTAAAACCTAAAGCTTATATTGCTGGAAGAAATGAGATTCTTATGTGCAGCTTATGATGATGGACTTTCATATTTTGGATGACAAGTAGAAGTCCGTCTTGTATCAGCTCTATCTTATGTGCTAAACTAAATAAAAGTTCTTTATCAACCAGTTTGCGTTAGGTTTTATTTCCACAGGAAAACATAATTGCATCTGATTTACATCAATTAATACCAGTAGTGTTTTTTTCATATAATTTTATAATTTGTTTATGGATTCTTGCTGTTCTGTGTCTCAGATATTTGGCTAATAAAACACGACACCTGAAGTCTGGATAACTGTTGTAATCTCTTATTCCAATGTATAAAACTGAACAAACTGATAGCTGAAGAACTCAAAAAAAAAAAAAGAATGTTTACCTGAATAGAAAACAATTTTCCACTCTATAGTCTGTAGAAGCTCATTTCCTGGCACTGACCTTTAATGGCTTTTCAAGCTACTGTTCACAGCAATAAAAAAAAAAAAAGAAGAAAAATCATTACAATCATATGGCTTTTCATGTGTTCTAGAGTGGAGTTTATGAATGAATACTGTGTTTTCATACTCTGAACAAACAGATGTGTGTTTTCCAATTTCAAACTTTCTGACTATTTTGAATATATACCAAAGAGTTTTTATCAGTATGTCCTGTAGAAAAGATGAACACTCATCTTCACAAATATCTTTTATTCCAGATCCAGCTTCACTTCAGGGGGAGAGTATGCTTTGTTAACTGGCCGCATATTATACACTCTCACTGCTGTCCTTCAAGGAACTCTGACATGAAATTCCTACTTCTTTGGTCTCATGCGTTTACGACAAGAGAAGCTGAGCTGATGCAAGATGGAAGCATCGGAGTACAAGCAACAGTAGATTCTTCAGAATTCTATTTATGCTTTAAACTAAAATCTATTAACCTAAACAAATGGAGACGGAAGAGGATACAGGGGGTACAAATCAATTAGTACAAAGGCTTCTCTTGAGCAACAGATGACTGGGGCTTCCAAGATAGGAGAACCTGAAAGTTTATGATATCTGATAGTTATAGAAAGAATTATCACAGAATCATAGCAGTATATGAAAATTTCCTCTTCCAGGGATTGGAACATCTGTCTGCTAACCTGGCATGTTATTACAGGTGATCTGCTGACTGCCAGGTAATCAGAACTGCGATATTGGAGGGATGTTATCACGATTTTTCTGAGTCTGTGGTTCATATCCCTTGCTGGTCAACATCTTTTACCTACTAGGAAGGAAGAACTTGTAGCAGATGAGACAAACAGTGAATATAGAAACCATGAAACAGTGGAGTTCAATGTCTTAAGGGTTAAGATGAATGAGAGTACCAGAATACAGATCCTGAACTTCTGGAATTATTCCTTGTAGTATTTATGGAATTGGTGTGGTAAAATTTCCATGCTCTTTTAGTGATTTTTAGTGCTAAGAAAAAAGGCAATGGGCACAAACTGGAACAGAAGACATTCCATCCAAACATAAGGAACATTTCTTTAATGCATAAGCAATGAAGCACTGAAATAGTTTGCCTAGAGATACTGTAGAGTCTCCATTCTTGGAGATCCTCAAAAGATTCCTGGACAACATGCTCTGGGTGTCCTTGCTTGAGCTGGAAGTTGGACCAGATCATCTCAGAGGCCCTCCCTTGCAACCATAACCATTCTGCTATTCTGTAAGTCTCATGCAAAAGAATACAGAAGGATAAAATACGATTTGGCAGGTATTGAAGATAACACCTTTCAATCACAAAAACTAACCTGCTTGGTAGAAAATGACCACTGTAGCAAAATAGAAAGTTCCCAACAGAGTCAATAGAAAAGTAACATGTACTGGATGCAAAAAAATGAAGAACAGCAAAGGAAAAATTTTGACGTACTGC
Organism: Lagopus leucura; assembly: GCF_019238085.1. Taxonomy (NCBI): domain Eukaryota; kingdom Metazoa; phylum Chordata; class Aves; order Galliformes; family Phasianidae; genus Lagopus; species Lagopus leucura. The sequence continues at coordinate 3,354,515 of NW_024962272.1, forward strand.
AGGGCATACTGGATGGCAGTGGGAAAACCAAAAGTCAGATAAGTTGAAATGTTACAAAAGAGGTAAAAAGCAACAAAAAGAGGATTTGCTCTTAGTTAATACTAAAAGAAAAATGCTAAACAAAGAAAATGTGGTCTTGTTCTTGTAAATAACTTTACCATGGTACTGAAGGCAGGACAAGAGCTAGCGGTCACAGTCTTAAGCAGGAAAGGGTCTGATTTAGCTTAAGGAAAAATAACAGGCACCATATGATAGAAGAGACCAGCAATGGAACAGCAGCACTGAGTGGCTGAGTTTTGGGATTTTTAATATCCAGTTGCATACAGACAAGCAATCTTTTTTGTATTCTATGTCAACCCTGCTTTGAACAAGAGATTGGATTAATGATATCAAGTTCTTTATGACCTGAGAAATCCTGTCATTCTAATTCTGCTTTCTTGGACTTTGGCAACTAATATCTAAATAGCCACTTCTTCTCCTGTAATTCTTCCTATTAAAAAAATAAAAAATAATAAATAAAAAAAAAATTAAAAAATCATTGGTAATATCAAAGGAAGGAAAAAAAATGTGAAATTTTATGGTCAGGAAAGATCATCTTGACCTATAATGTCTCTGGATAAACAGGTGTCAGAATTGCAAATTGGACATTAGAATAACAAGAAAAATGAAACAGAACATTGAAAGAAATAGAGATGAAAAAGAACATAAAGAACAGACAATTTGAACAGAAGAGAACAACAAGAGAAATAGAGCCAAAGATCTGAGTTTAATCATGCTTGGTACTGTGCTTTCTTAACCTTTGTTTAAAGTTGGCTGTGCTACAGAAACACTGCACTGCATGTAGATTACTAAGCACTGCATCCACATCTGATATTACTCTGGCACTGATCAGAGAGAAGTCAGAGCCTATTAAGAGTGGAGTTACCTCAGCAAGATCAGGGAGTGCCAAGGAAGAGGAGACAGAAAAGCCTAAATGCCCCACAGTCTGACAGAGGAAAAGTGTTATTCAGGACACATTCCATGATAAGAAATAAAAAGAAACCCAGAAACCATAGACAAGTGCTTTCAACAGAGAGAAAAAAAAATACAAACAAAAACCTCTAGAGATAAAAATAGAGTTGTGGAAGCAGAAAAGAAAGGATGATGCACTGGAAAGAATGAAGGAGAAAGAGAAAACCTAGAAGAATACAGGAAAAACAATACATTTAAAGTGAATAGGCTAACGTGAAGGCTGAAAAAGGAAAAAGAAGTGCTTGTGATCAAAAAAAAAAGCACCAATTATAGCACCTCTACTATACATTGACAGCTTCTTAGTGTTATGGCTGTATGTATAAAGGAAGTACTTAATTGTTGTTTTGTATGCATTTATCAGTGAACACTAACCAGTGCCATGTGTGGGAAAATTTGGCTCTGTGAACAGAGAGATTTCAATTTTTCATCTTAGTATTGAAGCTTCTGAGCCCAGACTTGACATTTGCTCATAAATGTATGCAGTTCATTTGAAAATGTCCTTTAGGGCTGTTATAGTTTTATCTCTGCTCTCAATCTCTGTGTGCAAAATCACCATTTCTTTGGAAACTCAGATGCTGGATCGCTTACATTTATATATTTTGTCATCCTTCTGCAACAGTTCTGTCATTAAACACAATATTTTTCAGGCATGTGATATGGTCAAATGCCTCCAATATTTGCAGAGTTCACTTCATATAAAAATTTGATTTCTTTAGCCAAAAAGAATAAATTAAAAAATTGATTTGTTATCCTGTTGCATGATCTTTCTGGTTTCATTACTATTATATCTGCAAGTTAGCAAAATAGCAAAGAATAAAATAAAACCAATTGAAAAAAAAGAAAAATCAGCTACCTGAGAATTCTATATTTTCTATTGTTTGTTTTAATTTATTTATTTATTTATTTTTACATACTACATTGATTTTATAATAAAAGGAGAATGTTTTAAACACCAGCAGAGGAACCCAAGGTCCAGGCTGTTGAGTTTTCATAACAGTAACATTCTGCTTTGCAAAAATCATTCTTCTCTGACTTAATACTATGTCTACTTTTTTCTGAAACCTAGAAGAATTTTTCTTTAATCCATTGTTTATTCAGCCTCCATTAAATACAAACAGATTCAGAACAACCTTATAGTTAAAACTACATCTATTCATGTGTTCATTTCTGAAATTTCATTTATCTTTTCCTAAAACTGAAATGTAAGGATTTTTTTTTCTTTTTTCACAATAATGTATTTTAAACAATCATATTTATAAGAAATCACATTAAAATTAATAATCCAAGAAACTTTAGCAGTGTCATCTCTCTGTAGAAGATACATACAAACTTGCTGTAATGCAGATAAAATAACCAGGGCATGTAATACGATGTATATCTTAAAATATGAAACTTTTCCTTCAAACATGAGCATCCAGTTGAGGATTATTAAAGCACAGACCATTAATATCTTTAACCAATTTGTGTTGCATGAGCTCATCTTCTCTGCATTTCTTTCACTTACCTAACTGTGCAATGTTACACTGTGTTACTAACATTTGATAACGCACATAAATAGGCAAGCAGGGCTTCTGAGGGATGTCACAGAATCACAGAATTGTAGGGGTTGGAAGGGACCTCCAGAGATCATCGAGTCCAACCCCCCTGCCAAAGCAGGTCCTGTAAAGCTCAAGAGTAAATATGGATCAGAGTTCCAAATTCTATCTGTATTGTTGTGTTTCAATCAGGCTTTGAACACAGAGATTGCCCTACAGAGATTGCCTTTGTGGGACACAAAGTTTGGAAGATAAAGGTGTCTGGAAGGAACAAAGGCTGGTAAGGCAGACAGGGTAATGTCTTATCCCAACAAAGAGCCAGAGCATTGCGGCAGCAAGTCACGTTGCAAGTCCATTGTAGCAAGAATGATCCAAGACCAAGTTAGGAAATCATGTCCTTGGGTCCAGATCTGGACATCAGACATCTGCATCACACACAGGAAAGACGGCAAATCAAGTTTCCATGTTCTCATCAGTGGTAGAGTTCAGTGTGTTTTCAGTCAGTTCTCATCAGTGGTTTTCATCTCAGTGTGCAACTTACCTCATTCACCACGTGAAGGGGAACATAAGCCACAGAACTGACATAATACGGGGTACTACTCACTGATTTGTCATAAACATTTCAGAGGATGGTTCCTCCATCTTTACGGGAAAAGATCATTTTTTATTTTTGCATTCTATTAAGCACAGGAGAAGATCTAGTCTTAAATTGCTAGTTGTTTTGGTTTTTTGTTTTTTGTTTTTTTGGTTTTTTTTTGGTTTTTTTTTGTTTGTTTAAGATTGATTTGTTCTGAGTGGTTTGTTGTTTTTTTATTGTAGTGTATGGTGAAGTAGTGGTTGAAATGACCTTGTTTGTTTAAATTAGAATGTGAAAGCCCCACTTAGTCAGAAAGAAAGAAAAATGCCTTTCTATGTTTTTCACTGTAAACATCACCAGTTATGACAGATCTCAAAACATACGGGCATTTTCAGGTTGACATAAAGGTCTTGGAGTACTACATGATCCATCAAAAAATCTTAATGCTGACACACCTGTCATCTCTAAAAATTCTTTTCCATGAAAAATACAAGTTTACTTTTAAAACAGTTGACAGAAATATCTTTTTTTTTTTTTTTTTCCAGTACTCTTCTACTGACATCTTAACTGGACTACCTATGAACCCTGTTTAATTTATGCATAGCAATACAGAAAGAGAGAAATATCTTTGTTAACAATAGTACTAACTTCTTTATTAAACAATCACAGAATCTCAGAATTGCAGGGGTTGGAAAGGACCTCAACAGATCTTTCAGTCCAACCCCCAGCTAAAGCAGATACCCTACAATAGGTCACACAGATAGGCATCCAGATGGGTCTTGAATACCTCCATAGAAGGAAACTCCACAGCCTCTCTGGGGAACCTGTTCCAGTGCTCCATCACCTTTTAACATAAAGAAGTTCTTCCACATATTTGAATGGAATTTCCTATGTTCAAATTTTAGGCCACTATACTTTGTCCTCTTGCTATGCACCATCAAGAAGAGCCTGGTCTCACCCATTTGCCTTCTACTTCTCCTTAATTATTTATAAACCTTAAACAGATTTCCTCTCAATTTTCTTTTTCCCAGGCTGCATAGACTCAGGTTACTCACCCTTTTCTCATATGGGAGATGTTCCAGGCCCTTTATCATCTTTGTGATCCTCTATGATGTCATGGGTTGAAAAGGATATGAAAGCCCACCCAGTTCCAACCTGATAACCTGGCTTGCCCAGGACCCCATCCAATCAGGCCTTGAACACCTCCAGAAATGGGACATCCACAACTTCTATGTGCGACCTGTTCATGTGTCTCACCATCCTCAGAGTAAAGAATATCTTCCTAATATCCAATTTTCATCTTAGAGTTTGAAGCCACTTCCCTTTATCCTATCACAGTTAGACTGCGTAAAAAGTCAGTTGCCCTCCTCACTCTAAACTCTCTCAAGTACCAGAAGGCCACAATGAGGTCTCTGCAGAGTTTTCTCATCTTCAACCTAAGCAAGCCCAGCACAGATGTGATGCTCATCTGACTGTATCTCTGAATCTTTCTTTCTCCCTCTCCAAAAAATGGTAATAATGTTTCCCTTTTTCAAGTCCCCAGGGACTTTTCCTATGTGATGAATAATGGCTTGACACCTAATAAGCTATTAAAAGGGAAAGGGAGAAAGGGAGAAAGGGAGAAAGAAAAGAAAATGATAAAAAGGAAAAAAATAGGCTGTAACAGAAAACAAAACAAAGGGTAGAAAAGCGAAAAGTATCATGTAAGGGTTATCAGAGAATCCTTCCTGCAGATGGATAGTCAGTTAAAGATTTGGAGGCATGAAGAAACATCATAAAATCTTTGGTACTACACTGAATCAAGCTACAGAGTGTTTCATTACACACCAAATGTAATGGCAAAGTTCACTGCTGTCATGCACTGCTGATGGGCATGAATAAGCAATGCTCAGAAAAAAAACTATTTCAGTGGCCTACCAGAGTTGGGTATACTCTCCTGTTTTTACTTCTGCAGAAGTAGGTGTAAGCAATCAGTTTTCTGCTGAATGCATGTTATGCTGTAACCGAAATTCATTAATTTCACTGTTAATTTATTGTCCTGGTTGCAGTTAAGATGTATCTTGGCAAAAAATTCTTGCCTCACTGAAAACCATCTTTACTGATAAATAAAAAAGGAAATAATGGCTTGAGTGAGAATAATTTTGGCCCCTGCAAATACTACAGTGGTGTTTTGTTCAGTCCAGAGTGCTTTTCTCTTATTTTTTGTTTAACTATTTTACACAGCACCTGCTCAGAATTTAACATTTCAGAATATTCCAATATAATGATTGTGTTTTTATTTGATTATCAAAATAAATAGTTAAACAGAAAACTGTAAGCTTAATGTGTTTCATTTTCTAAATAACGTCTCTTTGTCATTTATTTCAGTTTGATCTTAAAAAAAAACATTTGAAGTATTAAGAAAAAAAAAATCTGGTATATGCAGACTTCCCCAGTGCCCTTTGTATGTTTTCAAATGAACCTTTCTTTGCAAGTAATTAAAGAAAAAAAACAAAAAACCGTTCATAGTTGTTCTGTTTTGAATCAAGTACTTATCTCTGACCTTTGCTAAAACTTATAAAATCACAAGGAGATAAGCATGAAAGAAATCATGTGCTGTTCAAGTACTTAAAGTCCAGGGAAAGGCACTGAAGTAGAAAGGGAGATTAATAGGAGAGTGAGGCCAAGCCATGCTGTGTTGGTAGAACACGGATTAGCAGGCAGACTGTAACAGGAAAGAAATCAGCAGTGCTTATTTTGAGTTAGACACAGAGTTAGCCCCAGAACACAGAGAGATACAACAGGATCTCAGCAGAGAAGAGGTGCCAGAAAGACAGAAGAGGTACAACGCGTGGAGAATTGTAGCTTTATTTTCCAATGGAGCTGCCTTTAAGAACAGCAAGCAGATACAGAAGGATAACACTAGCTAGAAAGCAGAATACACTAGTTAAATGCAGGAGAGAAAAAATGTGAAATTAAAAAAAAAAAAAAAAATTGAAAAATAGGTGTTTTAGACAAGTTTAAATATTTTGTGGTAGTGATGTAAATCTGGCTGGCAGATGTGCAACATGAATGAACATTTAGGAACTGTTTAGAAGTCAATGTGTAAATATATCTCTGCAGGTTATTACTATCTTTCTCATAGATAATTAGAGAAGGAAATAACATTAGTAGAAATTGGCCATCAAAGTACATATTTCAGAAGTACTTGCTGAGGTGAGAGGAATGGACTGAAGGTTTGTGTTGCTTATTTTCATTCTTTATCTGTTTTTCTCTTGGTGTAGAGGGAGCTGGGTGTCCTGTCACTGGAGAGGAGACGAAAGTGAGTACGGATCAAAGTTCTCAGAAGGAGCCAGCCCTGCTGAACCTGTTGCCATGCAGCTCCCCATGCTGCTGTTCCTTTCCCTGCCACTATTTCTTAACATATTTGAACCAGCTGGAGCTCAGTTCCCTCGCCAGTGCACTACCATCGAGTCTCTGAGAAGTGGGATGTGTTGCCCAGACTATTTCCCTGTGTTTGGGCCTGGTACCGATCGGTGCGGAGTGTCTACAGGGAGAGGCCGGTGTGTGCAGGTGACAGTTGACTCGCGACCCCATGGCCCACAGTACATCCACGATGGGAGGGATGACCGCGAGCAATGGCCCATACGCTTCTTCAACCAAACCTGCAGGTGCAATGGTAATTTCTCTGGTTACAACTGTGGGTCATGTCGCCCTGGATGGACTGGACCTACGTGTAGCCAGCAAATCAATATAGGTAAGAACATCAGAAATACGAAAACTTCCTGTTGGCATCTTGATTTTGAATGCATCTAGATTATCTTTTTTTTCTTTAAAACATAAAATGTCCCTTATATTTATATAAAAATATACTTTAGGTGTTATTAAGGCAGATGTTAAGTGAGCTGTCTAACTTGTGTACAAAGTACCTACACTGACTACACAAAAGGAGGAAATAAAACCTATAGTCAGAGCAAGATTAAGACCAATCCTACTATAGAACATATTCATCTTTAAAATTTTGTATTCTTTGGAATTATTTAGTAGTAAAATCATATGTATAAACATCTATGTGTGTTTGTGAGAATATCTAGGAATACATATCTATATATCCTGAACAATATCTTGTAAATATTTGAAGTGTGATAGCAGCACTTCTGATTCACCGTCTCATAATATATTTCCAGTCTACACACTTCAGCTAAATTTTTACTTACCTAGTTGCTACCAATATCTTTAAAAGCCTTAACACAAGACTGTAGGATATTCAGATGAGAGAGCATAGTGCCTGATGGACCTTCCTGAGCACTGCACAGTTTCAGTTTAGTGCTGACTATCAGTAAACAGATGTTTCAAAAAAAGAAAAGAAAGAATAGATGATACTATGTCTTTTTTCATAACTGAAAAGCATTATGAATGAACAAGATTTTATTGTTTATTAGTGAAAGTCTATAGATGATACTAAAATGCTGTAAAATTCATAACCCCTCAGATGAATGATGGATTCCACTGACATGAGAAACAACAGGTTCCTGACATAAAAGTGCAATGCCTCTTCCAGAGTCAAAACTCAGCACTGCCATTATTATCACCAAATAGGAAATACTCCATGAATGCGAGCACATGCTCCAGCAAGAGTTAACGAAGTTCAAATATTAATAATCATATTTCCAAAAAACATTTTATAGAGGGCTTAATGACTCATGCATTGAAGTGGCTAAGTCAAGTGGCACCCTCTGATTCTCTTAGGCCATTCCTATTAACAATGACAATAACTCTGAAAAGTAACAACAGCAATAACAAAATGTTAGCACATGGAAACTTAGAACAGTAAATCTGCTAAACTAAAAGCAATTATAGCTGAGGTAAGAATGTTTTTTACTTTATTTTTCTTTAAAATATTAAGCAAATCACATCACGCATAACAATATAAATTTTAATATGAAAAATCAACTTATTATTATGTTTTATGCTTCTGTATGGAGACCATATCTTCTGTCCATCCATAAACCTGGTCTCTGTTGCTTAGACATTAAAAATATTGGATTATTTTGACATATCTATATAAAATAGCTTTAAAATGCATTTTGGTGCCTTCATATCTTCTAAATCCATGCCTAAATTTAGGAATAGTCCAAAAATGTTATTGTGGAGGATCATACATGTATTTTGGAAAATAATATGTTGAGACCCTGCTTGAAATCAATAACAAAAAATACCAGTTAGGGTATCCAAGTAGAAAAACGTGTTTCAGAATTCACAGTCCTTGGAGGAAATTCATGCTTCAGAACAGCATTTCTATAAACCTCAGCGAGGCTAAAGTACCCTTCACTGAAACAACTTCCTTTTACACAGTGAATTACATTTATTTCTCAGCTTTTTTATTCATGCTGGAGACATACTGTTTCTTTTATCAATACAAACTCATTTGGCTATTATGGATTGCACAGTACATTTAATGCTGAAAATGAGTGCACTGTGAAGAACAGCTTTGTGGTTTTTTTATCTCACTTTCAGTCTAAACATAGCATGAAATCTTCTCAGACTTGTGAGACTGCTTTGAAGGTGACTGTTCCTTTTCTGATACTCTGATATTTCAAAAAGTCAGCTGCTCTCCTTGTTTGTAATTTTCTCAGTTTCTATGTGGATAAAAAACATTTAAAATACATAGGTTGCTCCACAGGTAATGCTTCCTATTTATTTCTGTGGAAACTACAGAGGCCACAAGGAGCACAATAACACTATTGGGTGGAGCAGTAAAAGTAGGAGGTATTTCTTCCAGAAGAGCCCCCATTATTTTGGGGATATAACCACTAACATATCTACTTTTAACAGTAGTAGATAATGACATTCAAATGGGATGAATAAGATTTCAGACTTTATTTTCACTCAAATTCACCTTTCTGAAAATATTTCCTATTTAATACACTGATTTGCCCCAGCAAAATCTCAAGGAATGCTTGAAGAGAACGAGACTTACTCAGATTTATTAAGAACAAAATAAATTAGTCTTGTGAAATCAGACTTCAGTTTCCAAGTCTATGTTAACATTTTTTTCTATATTCTCATAGTCAGAAGGAATCTTCTGGATCTTAGCACAGAAGAGAGAAGGCGATTTGTGAATGCTCTACACCAAGCCAAGGTGACAATCCACCCTGATATTGTCATTGCCACAAAGAGACGTGATGAAATATTTGGACCAGATGGCAACACACCACAGTTTGAAAATATCTCCATTTATAACTACTTTGTGTGGTCCCATTATTATTCTGTCAGGAAGACTTTCCTTGGTGCAGGGCAGCAGAGCTTTGAAAGAGTTGATTTCTCTCATGAAGGACCAGCTTTCGTCACATGGCATAGGTATCATCTGCTGCAGCTTGAGAGAGACATGCAGGTAAGGATGACAAAAACGTTGAGTCATGTGCTCCTACTGTGCATTGTAGGGATGAATTTTTCATTCTCATACTGTCTCATAATAGACAAAAATTATAGCAGCTTTTACCATACGTTGAAATTTTGCTTCAGTATCAGTATTAAAAAAGTTATACTAAACTTACTGGAATGTATTTAAGTTTTAGATAGACATTATAAAAATGCTAGTAGTAATAATATTTCAATTCAAGTAATAACAAAAACACATTATCTAAAACTCAATATAAAAGTGGATACATATTCCAGACTAGCCCATAGAAAGCATTTAATTGGACCAAATAAGGTAATTGCTAGTTTTGTACCAAAATCATGATTCTTGACTAACTTAAACTAATCAAAGCAGCAGAAATTCTAAAGAAAATTATTGCAGAGATTCAGAATCACATTATTTCTATAATTTATGCAACAGGTTAGACACATTAATGTTTTGTGAAACTCTGTTTCATAAATAAGTGGTTCTCTTGCTTTCCTTTCTTTGTGTAAAATTACTCATAAAAATAATATTTGATTGACCGTCATTCTTTTTAAGGAAGAGAAAATTGAGTTTTCAAGGTTGTTGCCAATTCTGCAATTGGCTTATTTTTTCAGTGTTCTACAAACATCACTGCCATTGTCAGGCCTTTAAAATATATGGAAAAAAAATGGGGTATGAATATTAAATGTTTCTTACTATTAGCAATACGGTTTCATGGAAGTGAGGGATTTTGTGAGAGGGATTTGGGACTCAGTTCAATGGTCTAAAAATTTGTTTTGGTGAACAGGCAAAGGTATCAAAGTCAAAAGCTACTGAAAGCTTTTCCATAAATTTCCTTGCATTTTCTCCTTTCCATGAAGCAGGACTCTGGTTCTTTTTAAGATATATTTAATGGATTTTGAATACTCCTCTAGTGATCTGTATCATGGATGCCTGTAGCAGAGATTTACTAGTGCCACACTTATATGTTTTAGAATATGCTACAGGATCCCACTTTTGGCCTTCCGTACTGGAACTTTGCAACAGGACAAAACACCTGTGATATCTGCTCAGATGACTTGATGGGGGCTAGAAGCAATTTTGATGTATCTCTGATCAGTCAGAATTCAATCTTCTCTCAGTGGCGTGTCCTGTGTGAAAGCATAGAAGACTATGATAGCTTGGGAACCATTTGTAACAGTAAGTATGACTAGTGAAAGGTGTTTCAGATGTTTATTATTCCTTTAATAATAAGATTTTACATGGCAATGGATCTTTCCAGCTACAAATTTTAAAGAAAGACTTTAGTCTTTTTTGTCCTTCTTCAAAAGACTCTTCTTTTGAAGAGTCTTTTGGATATTTTTGATTCAAGATTTATGCATCAGTCTTCTGACATAGTAGTTATCACCTATCTTTCACTGAGGCACTGAATAGCTTGTAACAGAGAAAGAATCGAATTCTTTGACTCCACTTCTTACGACATTACAGGACCATAGAATCATTTGAGTTGGAAAAGACCATTAAAGGTCGTCTTTTCCAAATCCCCTGTGATGAATAGGGGTATTTACAGCTAGAGCAGGTTGCTCAGAGCTCTGTACAGCCTGACTTTGAATGTCTCCAGGAGCGGAGCATCCACCAACTCTCTGGGCAACTAACATTTTCCAGTGCTTCTCTATCCTTATCGTAAGAAACTTTTTCCTTATATCCAGTCTAAATCTTTCCCATTTTAGACTGAAAGCTTTTCCTCTTGTCCTGTCACAAGAAGCCCTGCTGATGATTCTGTCCCCTTCTTTCTTATAGCCTTCCCTTCAGATACTGAAAGACTGCTATCCAGCCACCTTGGAGCCTTCTCTTCTATAGGCTAAACAGCCCCAGCTCTCTCAGGCTGTACTTGTAGGAGAAGTGTTCCTTCTTAAGCAGTGCCTCCTTAAATCTTGTGCCATGTATAATTTGAATTGGCAGCATCAAGTTTTAGCTGAAGCTTAAGCTTTCTTCTTACTTCTCCACTTACAACCTTCAAGGTTTATATTTCTAACGAGAAAAAATATGTAAATACATATGTTAGCTATGTGGAGTGTATTTTGTATAGGAGGAGTACAGAATCCTATTACACATCTCAGCTACAAGAGCTAAAAATTCTGTATCTGCATGGAAATAGGGTATTATATAGTACATAATTATTATTACTAATTAGTAATACTAAATTCAATGCCTACCTAGTTATCTATATTTCTTTCCCCAGCTACTTTACCAAGATGTCCTCAAAATATTGTTCTAGATCTCATCAAGGGATCACATGAAAAATTATGGGAATTTTTCCCCAAACACTTGTAGAACCACAAATTTCAGTAGGAGGCATCTAGATGCTTTCTGAAACCAGTTGTGCAAAGGATTAACACACAGTTAGCACATAGAACTTTATGAGGATTCAGGTTATTTTTCTGAGTGAAGGATCTGACTTTTTGTATAGTTTAAAAGTCATTTGTGTGATCTTTTTTTTTTTTCTTTTCTTTTTTTTTCCCCCCACAATTCAGTCATTAGGAGGATGCATTCTCTGGTCTAGTGTTCTACGTCATTTTTGTTTTCTCACTTCTCTCCACCCCCAGGCACTGAAGGTGGTCCCATCCGCAGAAATCCTGCTGGAAATGTTGCACGGCCCATGGTACAACGTCTCCCAGAGCCTGAGGATGTTGCTCTGTGTTTGGAAGTTGGTATATTTGACACTCCTCCTTTTTACTCCAACTCAACAGACAGTTTCCGTAACACAGTAGAAGGTGAGCAGTGCAAACAAAAAGACTTGGTACAGCTCCAAATACATCAAGGTAGCAGACTCAGCATTTTTCCTGTTGAAAGTGAGCTTGGAGACAGTTTACAGGGTACTAAGAATACACTGTTCTTAGAAATAAGTATTAGCTTATTAACAGAAATAACTCTGGATTAATTACTGGATAATTACTCTAAGTAAATTGATAGTGTATGTCAGTTCTTCAAGTGTATAAAATCCCTGAAACTGTTTCACAGATATACTAAGTAGAATCTAGCAAAGATCCATCCTGAGTACAATTCTCCTAGTAAAAAGTTTCTGTAAAGGAAAACAGACAGTCTTTGACCACAAAAAGATGCAGAAGCTTTATCATCCTTACGCAACTTAAATGTGCTCATGGAAGCTATTCTTGTAAATTAACTATAACAAAGGAAAGAAAAAGCCCTGGTAGTATATGTTGGAATTATATTGAAGTAGTAACAGTTGAGGACTCTGTGATTAACTGATGGACATGCTGCAATTTGCGTGTCCTTCTCTCTCAGCCACATAGTTTTGTCCTTCTTTCTCAAACTCTGCACTTTAAATTTTCAGTCACTGGGGTATGAATACACATATCACCCTCAGCAAGTTTGCTGATGACACCAAGCTGAGTGGTGCAGTTGACATGGTGGAAGGAAGGGATGCCATTCAGAGGGATCTCAACAGACTTGAAAGGTGGACCCAGGTGAATCTAGTCAGGTTCAACACAGCAAAGTGCAAGGTTGTGCACTTGGGCCAGAGGAATCACAGGCAATCACAGGCATATATACAGACTGGAAGGAGTGGTCCTTGAGAGCAGCCCTGCAGAGAAGGACCTGGGGGTCCTGATGGATGAAAAACCTAACATGAGCCAGCAGTGTGCTCTTGCAGCTTGGAAAGAAAATGGTATCCTGGGCTGTATCAGAAGAGGGGTGGTCAGCATGGACAGGGAGGTGCTTGTCCCCCATCTGGAGTACTGCTTCCAGGTCTGGAGCCCCAATACAAGAAAGACAGAGCTGCTGGAGAGGGTCCAGAGGAGGGCCACGAAGATGATCAGGGAACTGGAGCACCTCCCCTATGACGACAGGCTGAGGGAGCTGGGCTTGTTCAACCTGGAGAAGAGGCTGCGGAGTGATCTAATTGCAGCCTTTCGGTACCTAAAGGGAGCCTACAAACAGGAGGGGAATCAACTCTTTGAAACTGTAGTTAATAGCAGGACAAGGGGAATGGTTTTAAGTTGAGGGAGGGCAGATTTAGGTTGGATGTCAGGAGGAAATTCTTTACTATGAGAGTGGTGAGGTGCTGGAACAGGCTGCCCAGGCAGGCTGTGGATGCCCCGTCCCTGGAGGTTCAAAGGCAGATTGGATGGGGTCCTGGGCAGCCTGTTCTAGTATTAAATGTGGAGGTTGGTGGCCCTTGCTGTGGTGGGGGGATTGGAGATTCATGATACTTGAGGTTCCTTCCAACCCAGGCCATCCTGTGACTCCATTCTGTGATATCCCAGCATAGAAACCAGTCTAAAGATCTGAGACACATTATTCAACCAGCATCTTGGTGTTTTCTTCTGCACTTTAATAATCCAGAGTTTTTAAATGGAAAGACTTATGCAAGGAATTTTGAAATTTATGAGAAGAGTTATGAAATGACAGTTCAGATCACTGTCTAATACAAACATACTAATATTCTGACACTCCTGAAGAACATCATTCATACGACAGAGTAGGATCTGCTCCATTTTCTTGCTCTTGGAGAACAAAAACAAGTATCCGTATCAAACTTTTAAGTATATATAAAAGATTGGGATACTTATCACATCTGGAAAATGTGCTATCATGGCTTCAGCCAATTTATTGATCTGCCTCCGAATTTACTGAACTTCTTGAATACTGGAAAGTTTTTCAGAATGCTTCAGATCTTGACCTATGGCATTGGAGTTATCAGGTGGTTGATACCAACAGTGTTTTGTAGGGCACTTCTTTGAAAAAAAAATACAGCATGTGGAACTCTCTGAGATGTGCTAGCATAATACAAGGAAATGATTGGTAAAAGCATGACAACTGGAAAATTTCAATAGAAGTTAACATCTTAAAAATTAATCCTGCAATTGAAAGTTATTTCACTTACACTAAGAGATGTTTAGATTCAAAATATAAAACTTAATTTTCATGTTATTATGTGCTTTATTTTTGCTGTTTTTACTTTAGATCCTATCAGCCTTGCACTCCACATTCTCAGCATTCTTTCTTGAAGCATATTTGAAAGTTGCACATGGGAATTACGCTTGGGAATTATGCATCCTAGGGACATTTCTCAAATGCCAGTAGTTAGAGAATAAGCTACTCATTTATGTCAAACAAGGCAGCACAACAAATGAAAGCCTTTCAGAAAAAAAATAATATCCAGCTGGGACTGCATCTTCCAAACAAAATGTTCACTGGAATTTTTTGTGTTGTTCTTTGTTTGCATGTTCAGGGTACAGCGATCCTTCAGGAAAATATGACCCAGCAGTTCGAAGCCTTCACAACCTGGCTCACCTATTTTTGAACGGAACAGGAGGGCAAACACATTTATCACCAAATGATCCCATTTTTGTCCTCCTGCACACCTTTACAGATGCTGTTTTTGATGAGTGGCTCAGAAGATATTCAGCTGGTAAGATGCGCTATGGATGGAGATGGGAGGAATGTCTGTCTTTGTAGTCATGAGATGTGAGGAGCTTCCAGTAGGACAGCAAAATGTCTCCAAGCTCAGGAAAGAAGATTAGAATTCTAGCAGTTAATAAATTTAATGAAGACAGAGTAATAGCAAGTAAGCTCGCTTCCTCACCCCTCTGACATCCATTTTCAAATCACTGTCTGTGAAAGGACTTGAACACAGATGCCAGGCATAATTCAAGAAAATAAAGTGTGCAAAAGCATGATCTCTGACAGTGTAACTATCTAAGTTCAATGCACTGTGGATCTTCCCTTACTGTTAGGGGTAAATATTTATGTTTCCTCCTGACGAAAAAAAATCAGTTGCCTTGTACATCCTTGCCACTGATTCTGACCACATTTTTTATTCATTACTAGAACTCCAGAACCATAATAATATCTATAGCTATTTCTCTTTAGATATTTCATATCTAAATTATGATAACTGCTGTAACTGTTGCTGCCTATTCTCCTGCGACTCTGAAATACAAAAAGAAAGGGAATAAAGGAGAAAGTGAATGAAAGTGAGGAAGGAAAAAGGAAGAAGGAAGTGCAAGGAAGGATGGAAGGAAAGAAGGAAGCAAAAATGAAAAGAAGGAAAGAAAGAGGTTGGCATCAGTGAACTGGGGAGAGAATTCTATGTTACTCAAACATCTGTGCTCTGGTCTGTACAAAGAAGCAACTGTATTACTCTTAAACAATCCAGCCCCCTCTGCCTTCTACAGAAGATGGTTGCTGTTGAACAACTGAGGCTTCTTTGTGCAGCGTCCACAACCTACAGCATGGGCTTTTCCATGCCAACTCTCAGAGAAAAAACTGTATGTCTTTGTGGTACTTACATGACATCACAAGCTTTTTCATTGTATTACTGAATGGAAGTTTGGCTTGTGGGTTTGTTTTGTTTTGTTTTGTTTTCAGCTGACCTTTTCCTGACTTACCATAAAATTCCAGAAAACTTCCACTGGAAATCATATCAGCTGCCCATCTGAAATGCTCGAGATCTTTGACACAGTTGCAGTGTTAGATCACAGCAAAAAGGGTTTCCTTGTCCTCATGTTTGTGCTCCTCCTTGCTCAAGCAGAAAGAAATGAGATGTCTACCACAGGCTTAATTCTCAGCAATTACTGGGGGGGACAGGAGAGAAGGAAGAAGGTTCTCAAGTGCCCTGAGTCACTATTAAAAAAACCTGAAATCTTTCAAATGACATAACGATTTCAATTTTATTTACAGAAGTGTGATTTAAATTTCTAATTTAGATATCTCTATATATCCCCTGGAGAATGCCCCTATTGGACATAACCGGGAGTACAACATGGTGCCTTTCTGGCCTCCAGTTACGAATAATGAAATGTTTGTTACTGCACCAGAAAATCTGGGATACAGCTATGACATTGAGTGGCCAGGTAAACTATCCAATCTAGGTGTTAACTCTTTTTCTCCCACCACGTTTTTCTCCTTTAAAGCTTACATATCATACAAAAAATCTGAACAAAATTTGTTCAAATTATATAATATTTGATGATTTTGTAAAGGCCTATTTCTCTTTGCTCTTCTGGTCTTCCAAATCAGTTGCATTTGAGATTTAGTACGAATTCATAGCTAGCCATTGCAAACAGCTCTCCCTACCCAACAGAGTTCTTGAGGAAGTTATTTGTATGTATTATTTGCACTTTGTCGTTATTCCTGTATCATGTGTCTTCCTTAAGACATATGATGTTTCACTCTGAAAATGCTTCCTTAAGACTCTGATGTTTCACTTGAGAAAGTGCAAGCCAGACAGCAGAAGAGACGTCCAGGCCCATTTGTAACATTTTGGAACAAATAACCAAACAAAATTTCAGCTACTTCTAATTCAAAATTCAGTAAATCATGACAGATATTGAGCTTTGGCCTGTCCCTTTAATAGCATTTACTTTTAATAAATTTTTCTTATGCTTTCCTTCCTCTAGGTCGGGCTCTTCGTGTAACAGAAATGATAACTATTGCAATAGTGACTGCACTCATTCTTGTTGCAATTATCTTTGCTGCTGCTGCATGCATTGTACGTGCCAAGAGGAATAGGAATGAGTTGCATCAGCCTCTTCTCACTGATCAGTATCAACACTATTCAGATGATTATGATGGCATATCAACACCGGGCCAGTCTGTCGTATGAAGAGATGACTGTGACTAAAACTGATTATTTTGTCATATTTTTAAATGTTTGTCATCCAACTGCTTTAAAATAAAGAGCATAAACTGTCAGCTGTCCTGATATATTTGTTTCAAGCTTTACCTCCACCCTCATCACACTCAGATGTCAATAAATCATCCTTTGAAATGCTAATTTGATGTTGACTTTAGTAGAATTTCTCTCATTCTTCAGGGCTCACATACAGGCTCTCTTCATGTACATTTCTGAAAAATATCTGGTAAAATTTAATAACATGCTGAAACTCAATGTAATTTGATTTTATTTAGCCTCTATATCTGGAATCTTTTGCAGGGTATTTTTGTGAAAGCATAAGGCAAAGTCAAGAATGGGACTGAGCAAGTGCAGAACTCAGTAGCAAAGGCAACTTGATTCAAAAGCACAATCCAAAATACAAGTCAGAACTTTCAGCTAAGTTAGCAGAAATATGCTTCTGTTGTGCTAGGCATGGAGCTACAAGGGAATACCGAGAGGAAGGTTATGCCTGGAATCCATCATTCCTCTTGGAATACTCAGTGTTTCTGAGTGTCTTTGTGAAAAGAGATCACCACTGATAACCCACTCCAGTCTTTGGACACTTCAGCCCTGAATTCAAACACAACTGCTTGAAGAAAGCATCCCTTTGAAAGGACAGTTGTTAGCAGCCTTTTTTCTATCATGAATATTATTAACAATTACTATTATTGTTATTATTCACTCAACTACTCTCTTTCTCTCTCCTATTATCTCCTTTACAGATTATACTATCCACAGCAATGAGAGAAATTAATTCAGTTCCCTCCTTCTGAGAGAATTTAAAGCTATACATCTTGTGTGTTAACAGAAGTCCCTTGGTATAATGCTGAAAATTGATTTGGAAAAATTGTCATATTTAAATGTTGTTGAACGTATTGTGCTAAAATCTCAGGATTCGTGAGCCAGCAGGAGAACAACAATCTGAAGCCTGCTTTTGCATCCTGAAGAAGTACATGAGGAACTTTGGGCTTACATCTCACCTCCTCTCTCTCACTGTACTTGATAAAATTTACCTTCTCATGCTGGCTTAGAGAACCTATTTGTATACACTTTTTTTTTTTTTTACATTTAGAGACATTCCTTGGGTCAGATTAATGAATCCCACACCATGTACACAGTCCTCTCATCATCAAACTATAAAGCTGAGCTCTCTCTTGGATTGAACTCCTACAGTAAGCAACAGCTATCCTAGTCGGTAAGTTATGAGGCAAAACAAAGAGCCACGCAGCTCTTTCCAGCTCTTTTCTATCTGCAGTGCTGAATTCTATGGTTGCAGTGGGTTTTGAGGTGTGCTTGAAGCACACATAGGATGCAAAGGGATACATATTTTACACCCTGACAAATAGTACAAATAGTAAAGAAAGCACTCAAAACTTAGTTTACAAACCATAAGACAGGGACAACATCAAAATTTTATGTAAGCAGCTTATATTTAGGCAGAAAATTTTCATCTGTGACCCTCAAGTCACAAAAGTAAACTGGACAACAGACTTTTTGCATTGCAGTTTTCGATTTACTTACAGTTCAGCCAATTACTATAGCAGTTATATATGCAGCAGTTCAGATTTCATCTTAAATGCCTACTTCTGCCATTTTTGCCTACACTGAGTAGCAACCTAAAAAATCACCCACTTCAATGATTTCAGAGGATTAAAGTAGGGTGATCCAATGTACTTTGGATCAAGGTCAAGAGATCTGGATTTTTTTCTTAGCTCTGTTACTGACCTGTTGAATGTTCTTAGGTAATGTATTTTTACCACTGTGACTCATTTTACTCAGTTATGAAATGGGGATAATAAAATTTTCCTTATAAATTTCTTTTACTTCTGTGGATGAAACAAAATGCACAGAAGCTTGATTACAGAAGGAAAATGGCATGGCAAAATCAGATCTTTTGAAGAGGACTTTGGACATTAAAGTCATTCAATACTTAAAATGGAAACATACATTTTGAGCAGGCCATAAGTCTTGTAGTTGAATGACTAAGAAGACCTGCCTACTAGTTGCATTGCCACACAAAAATGAGGGAGGCAAGGCAAGGACTTCTAAAGAAAAGAAACAGCACCACGGGAATTAAAGAAAAAAGGAATGTAGAGAACTGTGTCAGTTATAAGTTAGTTCTTTGGTGACTTTTTACAGTACTCTGAATTACACCTGGGTTTAGTGAAAAACATTCCTACTTTCCATTGAAGTTGTTTGGTGTTTGCTCCTGAACTAATATGACAGGAAATCTAGTTTAGGCTTGAAATTTCAAACTGCCAGCAGAATTAAGAGAGCCAAAAATGCACCAGAAATTAGATAACTTTTAGTCTTTCGCTGGCTTTGTGAAGGCAAGAGCAGGTAGCAAAAAATCACAAAGAGAAGAAGATTTTGAAAATTCAGTAACTAAGTTCTAAGCACAGTAATTGTGAAGGGCAGTAATTGTGAAGGGATATCCATGGGAAGGTTTCTTAGTATAGGGTTGTGACACAGTTAGCTGAAGTGATGAAACAATAGAACAAAGTCAATGTTGAACAGATGACAATGCAAAAAGCAGCTGTGACGTAGGAAACAAGAAATTGGCTCTATTAGGAACAAACTGAAAGGAAGCTCAGAATTGGATGCAAGCAAAGATCTCTGAAGTATTGTTTGACAAAAGCTTACGCATAAATAAGAAATATATAATTTATGTATCACGCAGAAATTGGCAAAAAAGTTGGTATGATGCAAAGTGAATTGAAACCCTTGAGTGCAAATAGTGATAGTGGGTTTTTTTTTTTTTTTTTTTTTTTCCCACAAAAAGTTATTAGCTTAATAAACTGCCATATTGTCACTGTTTTCACTTAGCTAACAGTGACTATTTCATGAAAAAAATATATATGTTTAGGCCTCTTGAGAGTCCTCTTAAATGAGGATGTTAACATTTCCCTTCTTAGTTCTCTAAGTTTTGTCTTTTGAAATTTATTTTTCTTATTAAAAAAAAAAGTAATTAGTGAATTAAAATAAAGAAAAAGCAACTCAGATTCTCTCCAGACCTTTAAGCAGGTAAAAGTTTTGAGAATCTGCAAGAAGAGAGACTATATAGATGATAATACAGTAATGAAGAGCCAAGATAGAATAATACAGGTATATTTTTCTAAGTCAGTAATAATCAACCTCCATTTTCTGTAACATGAACTTACTAACCTTGGAAATAAATAGGCAATGTGGAGTGAAGGTAGAGAAACTGTCTTACAATGAAGAAATCATTAGTAGTATTTCTGCATCTAGACTGCAAGTGATTTCTGTTCAAGAACACTTAAAATTGTACAAAAAAAAAAAAAAAAACTTAAGCTCATCTATAAGGCGTTTGAAGCATTTTATCAAATCAGCTAATGATTATGTATTTGAGAACAGGCCATTATTTTATGGGGAATGTAAGGTAGAAATGTTCAGTGTAACTACAAGCTTATTAATTTAGAATCAGTATCATGACACACTACATAATAATAATAATAATAATAATAATAATAATAATAATTCCACTTGTATATAAAGTCTTATGTCTTCCTGAAATCAATATTTCTGTTCAGTAGAACAGGGAACTATGGTACTTTGAGTGGACAAGGAAGACGAATACGTAAGGCAGAAGTAGTAATGCAAATTACTCATGATTGATTTGTGGACTGTGCCTATCAAGATTTTAAGATGTCCAGACAAACTTCCTGCTTATACTGGTGTTAAGTTTTATTTTGCTTCAGTTCAGAAAGGCTAAGAGTAAACTACTGATATTGATAAAAAGCTTACTCCTGAAGATTTTTTTTTTTTTCCCACTTGAAAAATCTCGAGGGAGAAGAGGAGAGAGGAAGAAACTGTTTGTTGAGGAGCTGAAAGTTGTGTTCTAACTGAA
The DNA here is from genome assembly GCF_019238085.1 of Lagopus leucura. Classification (NCBI taxonomy): domain Eukaryota; kingdom Metazoa; phylum Chordata; class Aves; order Galliformes; family Phasianidae; genus Lagopus; species Lagopus leucura. The sequence goes on from NW_024962272.1 coordinate 3,375,551, forward strand.
ATGGTCTCAGGCTTAACTTGAGCTTGAAGTTTGCAGGAAAAACAATATTCCTCTCTAGACTACCACAAAATAATATACCTGAAAAAAAAAAAAAAAAAAAAAAAAAAGGTAGCTCTGAACAATATCAAGGCACCTTGGGCCTCCAAGAACAATTTTTCCTATCTGTAATACTTTCTACAAATCAATAAATAGGAATGATTCTCTGTATGAGCAGCATAGCTAAAGGCAAAAAATAAAATAAAAGGAAATAGAACTGCACAATTTAAAGATTATTCCATGCAAGAATCAAAGGAGCAAATGCTGATTTAGGCTGGACTTACAAGACAGGGATCATCAGTATTTCTTTTCAATTTACACAGCAGAAAATGTCACCCATTCTAACAGCTACCAAGGAATTGCATTAAAAAAGAGCATAAAAAAAAGCAATTGTTTTTGAAGTAGGTTGAAATTTCCACTTCATATATCCTTATGAACAATATTCTTACACCACGCCTTCAAGACTGCCTGTGGCAAGATTTCTTCATGCACCCAAGAAGGAAGAGCACAGCAGAGGGCTGGGGAAGGGGAAAAGGAAGAGGGAAGAGGGAAGGGGAAGGGGAAGGGGAAGGGGAAGGGGACGGGGAAGGGGAAGGAAACCTCTCTGAACTAGAGACAAATGGCAATAAATGTTAATTATGGTTCTTGTCCATTAGATGTTAAACAAGTGACAGGAATGATAGACCATGTCCTCTTAACTATGGAAGATGAGATGAGGTAAAATAAGGATAATCACCCAACAGTGGCTCTCTGGCCTGAATAGTCCATGGCTGAGTATCTCAGGGTCATGTTCTGTATCATCCCCAGGAGCTGCTTATTGAACCCTTGGATCAGGGATCTCAGTTTTGACCTTTGCTTAAGTCATGCAAGTGTACAGCAGCTCCCTACCCTGACTAATCATTGTAGTTTACGCTGCTTTGCTGTAAAAAAAATATGTTAAAACCTCCTGTTCTGCCTCCTGTCTCAACCCTTGCTCAGACACAGCCCACTAATGCTAAGGCAAGTGTGTCAGCCTACAGGTAAGAGAAGAGTTTGCCTTTCAAATATTTTCAAATAGTCTGCAATAGTGGAAAACACCTGATCTGGTAGTGATGATGTCAGTGTTGGAGGGCTGGACATCTCAGGAGACCTCCATTAATAGGGTCAGACAGAGAAAGTAATTACTGATGGCTCATTAAGGAAACTGAATTTCATTTATAACACCCATTCACTAGCTGTGTTCTTGAAGGACTGTGGTGACTGGCATCACACCTTGCTGAAAGCAGGCCCTCTGCACATGGCTGAACTCACATACATGAGGGAAGAAATTGCCTTCTGGAAGAACTGTTGCATACAAAGTTTTGACCTGAAAAGTTCTTTCCAAAAGAGCTGACAAATGAAAATAAATAAATAAATAGATAGATAGATAGATAGATAGATGGATAAATAAGAAGAACAACCGAGGAATGGGAGGCAATAAGGAGAAATGAGAGCTAAAATTCAAATGAATTCTTTTAAACAGCAACTTGGTTTAGTGAGGGATGCTGCTGCCTATAGCAGGGCATTGGAACTAGATAATCTTAAAGGTCCCTTCCAACCATTCTGTTTCTACAATTCTATGCTCTATACAGCCATACTCCAAGCAGGTCTTTAGCTCTTTCTCCTACACCTCTCAAACAGTTTTGTTTTTAGAATAACAAATAAACTTGTTTATTGATTGGCATGTACGTGCTTTCTGTGGAGGATGGAGGAGGAAAAACTTTCTAAAATCCAAGCAGAAGCTGCCTCTCCTAATCCTAATCATCATTTTCTGCAGGCAACGGCCTCTCAGAAGTCTCAGAAGAAAATCAGCCTTGTGTTTTCGCATGTCTTCCCGACCATCCAAGCCTCTCCTTTCCCCTGCAGCCTGCCGGATCGGAGTGAAGGAGGGAGGCAGAGAAGCGATGCCCTGCCCCCGGTTCGCCACCAGGTGGCGCTGCCTCAGTTCCCCTTGGCACGCTAGGGAGCAGAGTTGCGTTTGGTGCAGGTGGTCAGCTCTGACTGCTCCAGCCACAGCGCTTACCGCACGGCAGCTCGCCAGCCCTTTCCGTCGCAAAACACCTGGTTTCTCAATTCTCAATTGGCTTACGCTGTGTTTCCAACCCCGACAAGCAAATGGAGTCCAGTAGCTGTTAAGTAAAATTGTATTGCTGTCTCACACGTGCTGTTTGGGAGAGAAAAGGGAATTTCTGTTATCCACCGTCAGACGCTGATGTTGAATTTTCACTTAAACCTGTCTAGGGGTTACACTGATAGTCCCCAAGAGATGGATACATTTTTGATGGCACGTGCAGAGATGAGTCTTTGATGCATGGAGATTGAAACCAAGAAGCCAGGAAAAAGGTGAGATCATGGCTGCATTTTTTTCTACACCCTTGCTCTATCCATAGGTATGAGAGTCTGAAAGGATATCTGTAACACCATAAAACTAGTCAATGAGGTATTCCATTTCATTCTGAACTTCAGTGAAAACTATCTGTAGATCAGAGAGTGTTTTAATATCTAGAACAACTTCAGAATAATGCTTTGTGGCTTTGTAAGTCAAATGCTTGGATATCTGTTAATTTGACAAGATTATATGTATTTTAAGTGACTCCCCAATAGATCAGGGTTTAGAATTAATCATTTACTAAGGAAAATGCCTTTACTATCTGGATTAAAAAATCTTCCAAATGTCTAATCAACAGAGAGTCAATCTGTAGATCTTCCTTCCGCTTCCCCATATCTCTGGCTGATAAGCTTACTTATCAGCATAGACCTTACTTCTGGAGGCCTCTTTGTGTAGCAGAGGAGATAAATTCCATTCAACACAGATAAAGAATTTAAATTCCTAATTCTATTCTAGCGTTAGAATTTAGTTGGTACTTTCCTTAGCTGTACCTAGATATGGGTGCTTTCTGACATTATCCTGCTAGATTTAACCTAAGAGAGAACAGATTCGTTTGTGGAAAGGTTGGGCCAGGAAATAGGAGATTCTGAACAACTGCAGTTATAGTTCACAAAGATAGGAAAAGTTACTTCAGGAATTGCTTTGGCAGATGTCTGAAATCTCTGACTATATTTAGGGCTTGACAGACACGCACAGAGTCATCTGGTAAAGTTAAGATCAGCAATGGTAACAATCAAGTGGCTGTAATTAACCTCAGTCTAAAATCAAACCTGAACTTGAGATTTAGTCACCTGGCCAGACTGAAATCTGACTCTCATCCTGAGGCAGGCAGACTAATTAGAACCAGGAAATTCCAGGAGACATGACTAGGGCTACAGTTTGTGCTAGGCAACTGGTACTATTATGGGCTATTAAAACGTGCCAGAGTATGTGCCTGAGTCAGATTTTGAATTAAACAATCAAAGCCAGAAGTAGAGAATCAATTGGAGTTAAATTTAGGCTTTGCAGGGACTGCCCAGACAAATTTAATGCTTACAGTCATTTAGGTTAACAACATAATTGCATGTCTAGTGCACGTAGGCACCAGCAGCTAAGGATAAGCCATGGAGATAATATCATGGGTCATGTATATGTAATTACAGAGTATTGTTGATAGGTTAGATCTACTATGATCAAGAACCTGTGCAGGGTTGCAGGTTGCCACTGATAGGTGACAAGAAATGAGGGCACCTTGCCTGACATTTAAACTGGCTCAATGGCACCATGTCTGGATGAAGATTACTGACAACTGGCATCCTTCAAGTGTCAGTACTGGGAGCAATGCTCTTTAATATTTTCATCAGTTACATTGACAGTGGGATCAAGTGCACCTTCAGCAAGTTTGCAGATGACACCAAACTGTGGGGTGCAGACAACACACCTGAGGTACAGGATGTGATCCAGAGGGACCTAGACAGGCTTGAAAAATGGGGCCAGGGGTCATCATGATGTTCATAAAAGCCAAGTGCAAAGTCTTGCACCTGGGTCACAATAACCCTTATTATCTGTAGAAGCTGTAGGATGAAAGGACTGGGCTCTCAGCCAAGTAGAAAAGAACTTGAGGGCATTGGTGGATGGCAAACTGGATATGAGCCAGCAATGTGCTCTCGCAGCCCAGAAAGCCAAATATATCCTGATCTGCATCAAAAGAAGCTTGGTCAGCAGATCAAGGGTGGTGACCCACTCCTATTCTCTGTGCTGGTGAGGCCACACCTGGAGTACTGCATACAGATGTGGAGTCATATAGGCAGGAGAGACATGGACCTGTCAGTGAGCATCCAGAGGAGGGCCACAAAAAATGATCCAAGGGATGGAACACCTCTCCTATGAGAACTGTATGAGAGAGCTGAAGCTCTTCAAAGGTTATAAGAGGTTTTGAGAAAGAAGTGGAGAAACTTTTTAGCAGGGTCTGTTGTGACAGGACGCTAAAACATGGGATATTTAGACTGCATATAAGGAAAACTTTCTTTACAGTAAGGGTGGTACTGGAGCCCTGTAGGCACTGGAACAGGCTGCCCAGAGATGTAGTGGATGCTCCAATCTGACAGACATTCAAGGTCAGACTGAACCAGGCTCTGAGCACTTGATCTGTCTGTAGATGTCCCTATTAATTGCAGGAGAGTTGGGCTGTAGCATGACACCTGTGAAGTAAGATTGAGGGAGTAATGCTTGTGTAGCTTGGAGAAAAGAAAACTTTGGGAGACCTCATTTAGGCCTTCCTGTAATCTATGATTCTATGATTCTATGACTAGATGACCTTTAAAGCTCCCTTCCACTCAAATGATTTCATGAGTTTACTCTGACTTGAGTAAAGGCATAAGGTAAGTTTCTAGGCAGTTGATTAACTAAAACGATAGTATGGAGGTTAACATTAATGTTGGCAGGGCAGAAAAGTGTAAGAATTATTTTTTTAAAGAGTTTTCAGATCTAGTTCTGTGCCTGGTGAAAGTGCCTGTGAAGATTAGGTGGCTAAGGTTGTTATGTGACAAAGTGAGTGCTTTTAAGGGGGAGGCAAGTACTATGCTAATGTCTGAATTGGGGTTGTCTGGTGAAAGAGATGAACTTAGATTAGATCAATATTAAAGAAAATAAATCTGGTGATAAAGTCCGTTGGAACTATTGATAGTTACTAGTTTATCATGATATTAGGACTTAGCCCAATAAGAAATCATCTGCTGATCTGACAGATGGAATTTGAGCAAGCGGAATTTGATTTAGGAGATGGAAAACAAAACAACAACAACAAGAAAAAAAAACAAGTAAAATCTACATCATGAGTGTAGAGAGCACGTGAAACATGAAACAGAGCAAATGAAATCGATAGACTTCAAAATGTCAAGTGAGTCGCTAAAGATCATTTATGACTAACTACTATGGATAAGATTCAGTCAGGGAATGAAGTTGAGATCAGGAGGCAGAATTAGGTTGACAAGGCCATTGGGTTGGATCTATAGACAATCCTGGTTGATCTTGCTGATAGGATAATGAAATAGAGCCACAGTGCTGAAGCTGAATTGAGGCTGGAGGTCTGCTTCAAATTTACTACAATCAGAACAGACCTACATTTCACATCAAAACAGTATTCTTTTGACAGATAAGGATATTTTGTCTGAGCTGAGTAGACACTGGTGCATGGTAGTGCTTGCGTGTTTCTACATCACAAGTGTATAATTTGAAAAACATGAGCTGAAAATTGCATGTAATCAAATCAGGAATGTGTTACATTCTGGATATGGTTTACCTATTTGGCGGGAGATAATTCAGCCTAGGAATTATTTTCGCCTTCATCCCTGCTCATACATGTTAATGAAGTTCCTGTTAAAAGCTGGCGGCAGGAAAACTATTGATCCCAATGTGTTTGTTCCATGTTTAATATTTTCCCAGCAGGAACAGGAAGGTTGGAAATATACTTAAGCTACTTGAAATAATGAGCTACTTCCTCTCTTTCCAGCACTTAAAATAATAGTTTGGGGGAGGATGAAGAGTCATTCCTGCCAATAATTGAATAGATCTACTTTATTTCATTCCTCCCAAAGATATCCAAGTTGTCTGTAATAAAGGAATTTTCTATACCTGGCAGCTGTGAGAACATTGCTTGTTTCCAACAACAAATAGAATCAGCCTTCAGCACCACATTCACTGACATCTATCTTGTGTTCTCTATCACTGTAAATCTAAGCAGAGTCCGTGGTGTTTTCTTGTAAAGTCTGGAGACTGTTTGCATACCCACTCCTTCAGTGAATAAACATCTATGTAGTTTATCTAATAAGTAAAGACTAGCTGACATCAAGTGGTGTACAAAGGAGAAAAGGGAAGAGGACGCACCAGCCATCTTAAATAAATAATGTCAAAAGTGAATCTTTCAGCAGCAAGATAAAGTAGAACAGCATTCATGACCCTCTTTACATGCACTTCCTGACCTTTCATGCTTTTCCACTGCTTGGCTGGGAGAAGCATTGTACTTTGAACATTGAATATTATATCTTTCCTAGGAGAGCCCACAAGATTTGTGCCAGGTCTGGGTTTGGATTGCTACCCTCTCCTCAGGAGACTTCACTTATTTACAAAACACAGAACTGGTAGCAAAACGAGGAATGTGCTCTCAACAAAAGTACTCCTTTCTTAGCTCAAGAGACAGCACTTCTGTTATGACCTTGAAATTTCTGAGGAATTAAGATTTGTCTTAGCAGCAAACTTAGAAGTTTAATGTACATTATGAAATTCCTGAAAATCCAAGGGCGTATTGAACTTACTGACCAAAATGAATATATTTAATTACTGAAATACTAGTATTATATCAGAATACAGAAGATTTAATACAAAATAAATCAATAAATATATCCAATACAGTTTCTTGAAACAGCTTTATTGACTTACACGTAAAGTAAGGGGGGGAATCTGTCATACTTGAATTTATATATTTGGAGATAGACTGTAAAATGTACTCCTTTACAAACTGTACAGATTGTGGTACTATAAAGAGCACTATGTACCCTTGAGTCTTCCTTCCTGCACCCACCCTCTCAGACCTCCCAGAAATAGGTAGACACTGATTTTTGTGAAAATTTGACCTGCATAGAGGTTTCTTGCTGATAGCCAAGAATGTACTAATACTCTTTTTTAGTAAAACTAAATATGGATCGTAACACACTAAATCTTTTCAGATATCACCTAGGAGCTATTGCCCTCCAAGACCTGTCCAAGGCTCTGAGTACATAAAATAGCAAAGGAAGTAATTTTGCAAATGATCAGTAGTTTCGTGAGACAGAAAAAGAAAAAAAGAATCGAGGAGACAGTTGCTCAGTGATAGCATCCAGCAGGCTTTGCATGGATGGTGCGTGATAGAAAACAATTCTAGGCGCATTTAGACAGTCTCAGTGGGTCTCAAATATCTCTTACAAATTCTGAGCATTGGGACTTCTTAGAAATCAATAATGTATTTACAATAAAAGGAACTGATGGGTACCCTATCTTGAGACTGGGTTGATAGAATTTCACAACAGTATGTTTTAGCTACACTTGAGAATGTATACATTCTGATGATGAAGTTTTGTCTATTGTAATTACTGTTCCTTTTTTTATTTTTTTTTTCTTTTTTTCTTTTTCAGTCATTTTTCTCCTTGAATATCTGCCCAACTCCTGCTGTTAGAAATTACGTTTTATTTTGAAAACTAGAAATGAGCATAATGATGGTGATAAATACATAATTATGGAGCAAGAACAACCCTATCCTCAACTTCTTAACATAACTAACATGTGGAATACTTTTCACATATACTACTGGAACAATAAAAATAGGAATTTGCTCACTGTGCTTTCCCTGAAACCAAAAATATATGCCCTCAAATGACTCATTTTCACGTCATACAAAAGTTTCAGGATGCTAAACGTCTTAATCATGCCGGAAAGTAGTAAAACATTGTAATTGGGTAATAAAGCCACAAAGTTTCTCTGCCCAGCCAAGATGAAACAAAACAAATTTGAATGGCTCTGCAAGTCAGGTGTTCCTTATGAATCAGTCTAATAATTATAGTCTTGTATTATTCTCTGTTTATTGGTTGGATTGGCACAGATGTATTATTAATATAATAATACACAGATGTATGTATTATTTTTGTTGCTTTTCTTTGTATTAATCATTTTGCATCCCCTGCTTTCTCTTTTCATCTCTCAGTTCAGACATGATTTAACTGTTTTGCTACCACTTTCCAAATAGATTTCACTTCAATGTAATATGATAAGATGCTTCCATTCAGGAAGAAAAGATATTGTAGATTCTATTCTGTACCCAGTATATCGGACCTAGCTGACCTCTGCTTGAATCTAGCTGTAGTTGGCTCCTTTGGTACTTCTCTGGAGTACAAGAATGGCTGTCCTCTCAGGAATAGTTTAGTGAGCATATGAGCTCCATTTAGCAATTCTGGAAGCTCTCACTAGGTTCACATTGTCTCCAGTTAAGTTCATAGAATCATAGAATCACAAGGTTGGAAACAATCTACAAGATCATCTAGTCCAGCTGTGCTCCCATCACCATTCCTACCACAAGCTACTAAACCATACCTCGCAACTCCTCATCCAGACACCTCTTGAACACTGCCAGGGACGGCGACTCCACCACCTCCCTTGCAGGCCATTCCAGTGCCTGACCACTCTCTGAGAGAAAAAGTTTTTCCTCATGTCTGAAGTTCTGTGCCTGTCAATAATGATAGCCTTCTCTTAAAACACAACCTTTCTTCTGTAACTCCACTGAACTACAGGCAAATGCCTGTAGATTAGTAGGAAAATAGATGCATAAAATTGGCAAAAAAATTGTTTTTGAGAAAATTTGTTGTGTCAACTCCTTAGTATTCCACTGTATCATAGAGCAATACCTTAGGTTATTTTGTTGTAGTACTTTGCAGGGTCAAACCATGACTCCTAAATCCATGAATCTATAGCAATGGCTTCTGGTGGAGAATCTGTGCTGTTGTAATACAATGAAGGGGCAAGGTGTCAAGTGTGTGCAAGTTGTTTATCCTTGTCAGTGTTGTGGTTATTTTGATGCTGGTGTGGAGAATTTATTTTATTTTATTTTATTTTATTTTATTTTATTTTATTTTATTTTATTATTTTATTTTATTTTATTTTATTTTATCAATGATATTTGTGAAGATTGTGTGATGAATGTATAGAAGCATGATTTTTCTTTCTGTAAATTCATTATGAACTCTATTTCACAGTACTAAACCAGCCTGTTCACCAGACATTTGACAATATTGGCATCCTTAAAAGAGGAAGTAAGCTGAAGGGAATCATACAGTGGGCTTGCCAGGGAGCATTGGTCACGGCACTGATGTGTCCTCATGGCCTTCTGAGCATTCTCCACCTGCAACATCCTCAGGCAATTTTGTTGTAGCTTGACATCTAGTAAAAGGGTAGATTTTCCTGGCAACTAATGAAATGATAAGTGAAGTCTATTTTTTTTTTTTTTTTCCTTCTTGTTTGACAAGATAGAGATAGAAATGAAAACTCAATCAAGAGTTATAAAACACAATCTAACACTTCTCACCTGCGGAAGAAAATAAGGGAAAGAGTGGGGATGAACTGGGGAGGGACAAGCACATTTTTTCTGTTTAGACAGACAGTTGCATTAATTTTTCCCTTTGGGAACTATGGCTTTTCTTCTAGCAAATTTCCATTAATACCTCTTTGCCTTTCAGTTAAAATATGTATAATAAACTGCCATATCTTGTAAACCTAACTGCTGCTGAGAATAATAACTCACCTGTGCACTCTGGCTTTCTCCACTTTGAACTCATAAAGCCACCAGTTTTACACTTCCTCATATGCTCCCTCACGTAAAGTACTCCCTCAGAGAGTAGGGCAAGAGATGCCTAATCTGTCCCCTTGCCCTGCATATGCGCATTGAGAAGGCATATGCAAAATTACATTGGTCACTGACTGTTGGTACAGATCTGAATGCTTGCTTTTAGCGAGTATAATGAGGAGTCAGGTGCAAGATCTGAAAGCAGAAAACTACCCTCTCTTTCATTTTTATGAAGCCTATCATGGTAAGCTTCAGGAAGTGAGAGAATTAAAAAAGTATTATATGCTGCAAAAGGAATAACAACAACAATTATATAATAATACATAATGACCATAATCATAAATCAGATGTGGATTAAGGAGTGAGAAAACTGAGTGTAAGGGAAGAAGTCAACTGAAAGACAAGGGAAACAAGAGCTCTCAGATAAAAAGTGAAGGAGATTCAGAGCACAGCAAACGCTGGAAACCGATGTGGAAAAGAACTGAGATTAAGCAAAGAGAAAAGGCAAGATGTAAAACAAAGGGCTTTGACCTTATATAATGGTTCTTAATGCTTGGGATGTAAAATGGGGAATATAACAGCTGTCTCATCTCTTACTGGAAAAGGAGAAAGAAGGAGAAATGGGATATTGTTAGATTTGTACTGAAACTTAATTGGCAGAAGGGAAATCAGCAGTGAGATCAGTTCCAACAAAGCAAAAATGCAAAACTGAAATAAGTAAGCTGAATATAGGAGTTAAAAGACATTGGTGAGAGAAGTAAGGTTAAATCAAGAAGTAATTGAATGGGAAGAGGTCAGATGTGGGTGAAAATAAAGCTTGTAATCACAAAATTAAAGAAAGTACAGAGCAAGACAATTTGATTTGACGTGCACAGATTTATATATATTCTTGCAACAATTTCCATACTTCCAAGTACTTGATTTCTGGAACTGCTATTGAAGTGGATACATCCTCTGGAGAAAAAAGTTATTTCTTACCAAATAGTAGGGTAGGAGGGCAAAATCGTAAGTAGAAATGCAAGTCAAGTGAGGCCCCTCACTTGTAGTTGTCATAGCAGAAAATGTTTATTTTTTCCCAATACTTGAAGTAAGATGTTAAGTCACTAAGTTCAGTAATATACAAGGGCAGATCTGAAAGTATTGCTTCCTATTTTATTATGTTAGCCTGTGGTATTGGCACAGGTGCATGGAATGGCAGAAGAAGCTGAGCCTTCCCACCAGTATTCTGCTCCGCTTTGTTGCTGTGATGGCAGCAGACGGGCAGCCTGACAAAATGACATCTGACATGGAAGAGTGTTTGAAGGAAAGAGTTGAACTGAAAAAATGACGCCCATTCACATTCATTGGTGCTTGCCGGATGTTTATGGGGACAAAACAGTAAATGTCAGCATAGTGATGAAATGGTTGATGACTTTCAGCAGTGACAGCAGCAGTGTGAAAGAAATGCTACACTCTGGATGGCCATGCAGGTTTTAATGAACATGCAGGCTCTTGTTTATCACTGGCAAAAATGCATAGGTAATGGTGGTGACTATGTTGAAAAGCTGTTTTGTAGCAGAGAATTTGCTCTATCAAATAATGTTATTGCATTCTTTTTAGCTGTTGTAATTACCATGGAAATAAATAGGAGGGATTACTTGTGGAGTAACAAACGTAGTACAGATGGTTTGAATGTTTTCATTCAAAGGAGTGAGAACGTCATGCACTAGATGGGTCTACTTTTTGGTCATGTGTGCCAGTCTTGGAGATGGTGAGCAAAAGAACCATTTACATGAGCATGTTTGTTCTGTAGTATACTTTCCCAATCTTTCTTCAGTGAAATGTTTCCTACACTTATAGTAGACCAGAAGCAGTTGCAATAGATGTGGTAATGTGGAGAGCTGGTAATACAGAAATGGAGATTGAAGCAAAGCAGCTGTTTTTCAGATACGTAAAAGAATGGGACTGCACGTGACCAAAACTCAATTGTATAAGGCAGAAAACAGAATGCAAGGTTGCTGACACTTCTCCAACAAGAAGAAAAATATGAAGAGTGGTGGAAGGGAAACATGCGCAGGGCAGGTTCTTCCAAACATTTTCTGTTTTATTTGCTTTGATTTTTAGAGTAAGGAACATGCAGAAGAGTACAGTTTCTGAAACTACCCTACTAAACTGTCAGTCAGCTGAACAGTTCCTCTGCATGCTGCTACAAAAAGTTCTGAGAAACATATTGGATTTTATTGCTTCAGTATAACTTGCTAGAAGGACTGCAAGTTGGTCTTCTCTCATAAAAGTTAAACAAAAGCTGTTGCCATTTGCAAGGGTATTTTTTGGCTCTTGTGTGAAATACATGGAATGCTTTCATTGGAATCTGTCAGAATTATGTGAGTAAAGACCCTGGATTTCTAGGCTACACAGGGGTGGGTGAGTTTTCAGTATCACTGGAAATCCTTAACTTTGTAGAAAAATATTAAATTTATTTATTTATTTATTTATTTGCTTGTTTGCTTGTTTTGGAAGCAAAGAACCTGAAACCAAATGATAATATCTTACAATAACAACACTCTTAATTATTCTGCATCTGGACAAGCAAGAACTACCCTAACTAGAATCAGCTTCCTAAATGAGGACACCCATCCCCCACTTAATTCATTTTACAGACAGAGACGTGATGCAAACAGATCTCAAGTAATTTTCCCAGTGTTCAGAAGGTCTCTTGAATCCCAGTATTTTTAGGCTATTTGTGCCACGCTGATGAACCTAGCTTGCTCTTTTGATTGTTCTTTCTTCTCCAGGACCAAAGACATCAAGTAATATTTTTTACTTCAATATGGCAGAAACTAAAAATTATCTTCTCAGGTTTTCTCTAGTGTGCTAGATATGTTTCACTGTAGACGCCAGGTGCTTTTTCTCAACTCACTACACAGGCCAGAATTTTATCAGAATAAAGCATGTCGCTCTTGTCTGCATGTAACTTATTCAGCAGCAAAAGCGAAAATGGCTCCAAAATTCCAAAGTGGCCCTGTTTGGAAATTGCACTGGAATAAAACAGTAACACTCTATTTCACAGCAAAGGCTGTCCTCAAACTCATCGCATTACGATTAATTTGTGACATTTGAAAAGAAATGAGACAGTTGAGGAATCTAGAAATTCCCCTTGGCAGTTCTCACATTTCTTCCTGTGACATGTCAAAACAGCAAGGGATGAGCATGATTCACAGGATGCTGCTATTCTACTGCTTCCTCATGTGTCTGATCCCACTGCTCTCTGCTGTAGATATAATGTAATCCAACACTTGAGTCTGATATGAGGATTTGAGCACAGCTCTAGGGGAAACAGAATATTTTTTATTTTCCAGGAAATAAAGCCTTCAATCTGGACTGCAGCATTGCTTAGAGTTCTCCTGTTCATTTTCTTTATAAAACTCATCCAAAGTATAAATTTCACAGCACCTAAAGGAGTTCTGTATATGCACTGAAAATATAGTTCACAGGAGTAGATTTTCAGTCAGTGGCTTTGTTGGGCTTGTTTTGCAAGAAGCATTGTCATTAGATTTAAAGCTATTGTACCACGGTCTACAATTTGGCAGGAAAACATTATGATTTTTGTAATATGGGTAAAAGTAAAAAAAATTAAATCACTGAACTTAGAGGTTGTGATGATGATTGAGTGTTCCTGGGGGTTGCCCACTATTCTACTGTCTTTAGGATTGTTTGAAGCCTTATACAATTGAGGGTAGTAACATCTGAGATATATGCCTACCATAATCCCTAGGGCATTTATATTAAGTGCAATCAAAGATGAAGTTCACTTTCAGTATATATATTTTCAAGTAAAGATTGAAATGTATGAGGGCTGCTCTGAACGCAATGCCTCTTATTTTATTATGTTAGCCCACAACATCAAAGGCAGATGTTGGTGATATGGCAGCAGAGGATGAACCTTACCACCAACATTTCATTACATGATATTACCATGTGACAGATGGCAGCAAAGGGGCAGTCAGACAGATAGCATTTGGTAAAAATAGTGCATATGAAGTTAAGGTATGTAACAATTCCTCCATGAGGAAACAATGACATCCTCTGACATTCATCAGCACTTGCTGGATGTTTCTGGGAGCCAAGCAGTGGATGTGAGCACAATGAGTCTGTGATGGTGTGTTTCAGCAGTGGTGACTGCGACAGTGGGTCACCTCCTCTGCTGCAAATTTTTGCGAGGCATACAAGCTCTTGTTCTTGGTGAAAATGTATAGCTAATGGTGGTTCCCACATTAAAAAAAAATAGTGTTTTGTAGTGGATAATTTTCTCTATCAAATAGTATTGTTTTGCTCTTTGTATCTGTTCTCGTTTCTATAGAAATAAATAAGCAGCATTACTTTCAGAACAACCTACATGTAACTGCTATCTACAATCTCTACTCAGTGGCTGTAATAGTTAATGAAATAATATATGTATATGTACAAGTATCAGAGAAAGAAGAACAAGGCATTAGATATTCTTGTATGTCCTCTACATGCAGTAATTAATGTCTCTGAAGTCAGCAAGATGTACAAATACAAACTGCTGTGAACAAATTTAAAAACTGGACCTTCTCTGCCTTCAGTTCTGATTCATTTGGCTTCTTTTAAAAGCAAGTGAAACAGCAAGTGCAGCAGTCTCACCTTTTCTCTTGAAACAAAGCCAACAAAATATGAAACTGTGTTCTTGAGTGCTTATTTTTGCTCTCTTTTTCTAGCCTATGGCAAGGAGCTCAACAAAAAGGAAATAATCACTTTTAGAAGGCATCACTGAGACAGTGTGTGAAAACTGACCGAGACGGAACGCCCTGCTCCTTTCTCCACACCTGCACCAATGTTCCTCTGTTCAGAGGACTTTGACCAGAGAGCAATGCATTGCAGCAGCACTCCAGCTGCTGCTGCTGAGATAGCATTTTTACATGCAGGATGCCCACGATAGCCGTTGAGGTCTTTCACCGTTCTTTTTATTAAAAGTGGTTATAGTCTTAAATTTAGGGAAAGCCTGCTTTGGGGTGTACTATCCAAGTACTTCCTCTTGCATTTTCCCAGATGAAAGTACTAACATCGGTATGACCTGTTCCTGCTCTGTATGCAAGAACCAGGCTTAGTTGGTGGATTTAAATAATGCAGGCACCTTAGTGGTTATTGTTAGGCTCATGCTGTTAGGTCATCCAGCCTTACTCATCTGCAGTGTTTCTTCAGTTCTCAAGTACCTTCATTTCTCCTAATGGACCTATTTGAGAAACTCAGCATTATCCAGCCTCAGTAGGACTCTTACAACGTTGCACCAAATCATGACCAATGAGCATCCAGCTAAAATCACCTCACCCTCCTTTGGGTGTTGGTTTGAATAAACAAATGATGATTGCTTCCTAGAAGCTTTTGACAAAGAATATCATCATTAGTGAGGTAACTGCTTAAAAGCAGGTAAGGCAGGACTCCATTCTACCACACCCTGTGTTCTCATGTACCTGGAACTCTTTTAAATCTCCTGCAACCTTTGAAGAGAAGACAAAGGCCCCACTTCAGTAGCTCTGAACCTTCCAGGGAAGGTCCACTAACAAAAATTACTGATGGAAAGCTTATATACTTCAGAGAGAATGTAGGACTTGTTCAGAACCTAGATTAAAAACACATCTGTTATTGTTTATTCATCAGGATTCCCAGCTCTTTGGCATGAGCAATGCAAAAAACCATTTTCTCCTCATTATACACAGTGCTGTCTTATTCTAACACTTACAAGAAGCATCCTTTATTACTAAGAATCATTTAACCATTTAATAACTTAGAAAAAAAAAAAAAAAAAAAAAAAAAAACGTTTTTTTTCATCATGGAAAATAACCATTATAAAACTGACTGTCCTCAAGATTTTTTTTTCCGGTCCTCACTCATCCATGGATGTGATATGATGTAACCTCAAGTTAAATATCAACCAAACATTTTGCTGTACTACAGGAACACGTTTGATATAATCAGCAGAATAAGGAAGCAGAAAACCCAGTTGGACCCCAGACACTTGCTGATCGCTTTTCAAGATATTCTCCCTAAATAACTTTCATAAAATTGTAAACCTACGCTGACAGCATCTGAGCACTGGCTCAGTATGGCTAAGCATTTTATGTGGTCCAAGGTCCAGATCCATCTGACTGTCCATCCAGCTAAGTGGAAACCATTGAGCAGTCTTTGGATTGAGCTAATATTTACAGCATTATTAAGTCAAATTCATCTTGGATAGCACTCTAGCTGAGGGAGGGCTTGACTATACATGCCCCTTTTGCATACGTCTTCAACAAAATTCAAAACACTGCAGGATTATATTCCAACTACTTTTCAGCCCTAAGACATCTTAAATACTTTGTTTACTACAAATTAAAAAGAAATTTATTATAAATATATGTATTATTAAAATTGATGATATAAATAACCTGATAACTGCTCATCCCTTATGCATAACATGCCTGTAAATGAATTTGCATTTGTTTTGCAGCTCCTTTTACACTTTGTATTCTAGTATTCCTTGATAAGCATTATCTTTTATAGAAAGGAAAAGAAAGCATAAACTGAAAAACTCTCCTCACAATGCCCTTTTCTGTCTTGTTCAATGACCTTTGACCATATAGCTCCTATGTGATCAGACTCAGCAATCATTTAAGAGCTAAATCCTGCAAAGGATGGTCACAGAAATAAGAATTTTACATTAGAGGCTGAAAAGCAGTAACCTGGCTATCCATGAACCTAAGATTCACAAAATCAGGTTGATAATGTAATATTTGGAAAATGCAGGTATGACATGTGATGGCACTAAGGTTTACATACAATACTTTCATCCATCTGGACAAACACAGTATCATGTTCCAGATCTCATAGATTTAAGATGTCAATAAAAGTACAGAGAAGAATCATTTCAGTACCTCTGGTTTATTTTCAAAGTATTTAATACAACACCCACCCTCCAACTTCTTCTTTTAGGAAATGTAAAACCATGATTTGACTTAAGGGAAGTCTGAAGCAGTGCTCAGTACAGAAATATGAATTAACTTTTATTCCTTGGCTTTTATATCCAGTAAGAGAGGCAGAGGAAATGTTTTAACAGTTGAGTGCCTATACATCAAGAGACTGGATAGATTCATTTCCTGTATACGCAAAAATTCACTCTTTGAAAGAGTGAAATATCAAGACTTCTGGATACAGAAATGAAGAAGTGATAGGAGGAGCTAGGGAAGGTAAAAACACTGAAAACACTAGAAAATATTGCTCTACATGGCCTTACTCAAAGAGCAAAGGATTCAAAACAATGCCATATCTCACTTGAAGGGTGGAAAGGACAGTGCAGAAGAGAACAATAATACTAAAATGAAGATAGTGAATCTATTCCACAGGATGAAAATGCAATTTACACAATGTTTTGTTTACTTAAAGAAAAATCTATGTATTTCCTTGAAAAATAGATTAGTCTACCAATGTATCTGATAACCCTGAGGATCTGAGAGGGTGGATTTAATATATGAATAATTTTTTATCTTTGTAATTTAAGACTAAAGCCATTGATTTGCATACTGCTATACTAATGCAAAGGGGTGAGAATCACAGCACAAGACAGTAAAGCATAAATTCACAAATGTGTAAGTTACTTTAGTAAGACACTTTACTATCTGAATGTTGCTATCTGGATATAACAACACTTACTAAAAATTAACATGAAAATTAGGATAGTTTCTGCTCATATCTTCACTTTCATTTTGAAATAAAAGATCAAATATATTTGAACCATACTTTTTTTTTATAATGAGTTTCTCATATAACAAAGCCTCCTTTCATAGTTCAGTACTGTGGAGACAGTAACATAAACTTTCATTTAATGAGATGTTCATAGTTCACATAGGAAGAGCTTCAGCGCAGTCCTTGTTAATTTACAAAACAGTACAAACAATTTTGATTAGAGTATACATAGAAACAGTTCTCCGAGTAGACAGAAATTAAAACAGATCTTTAGAACACTTACTGTGGGAAGGGGGAAGGAGTAAGGACAATTCTGATTCTATGTGTGTGGTTGCTTTGGGTTTTCGTTTCTGATAGGAATATGTAAACTTTTTCTGTCATCTGAACTTAACAGTCCTAGAAGACACAAGGGACAATAAATGCCTTTGCTTACATCTCAATTAAAGGATTTCTAGATGGTGTTGTTACATTGACTAAAAGGGTCCAGGCCTTAAATCAGTGCACTTGAGAAGTTCTCATTCATGCCAACAGGATTTTTGCTTGACTGTACCAAACCCTTCCAAAGTTCTTTGATCAGTAACTCTTACAGTATTGATTAAATTAGCGAACAAGTAATATCTAGATTGTTGTAACTACATTTTGTTTTCCCACACCACTTCTTGTGGTTGGCCTCACACTCAACACCTCTAATATGTAAGAAGTAGCCCTACAGATGGGTCTGGTCACACAGCATGATTCTTGTGTAATGTTTTTTAGTGCTATAACTGTGTTACAGTGCAACACATCATGCCAAGAAATGACACAGTGCTTCTAGCTCTGCTATCAGCACGGCTAGTACATAAATTGTTATCAGAGTTACAGTCACCTGTGCAGTTAACACACTTTGCTTTTTAAAGAGAAGAAGGTACAAAAATAATAATAGTGTGGTGGAATAAGGAGAAATCAGCCTTCCTGCAGTGCAACCTGCTGAAGTGGGAATAACATTCAGTCTGTACATACACTCCTAGCCCTGTAAGAAAGTGATCTAAGGTCACAGAGCTCTACAAGCTGCCTTTGTTTATTTTTGTTTCTTTTATATTTTTAAATCCTTTTTGTTTTCAGTCTTTTTTTTTTTCTTCTCCTTTTTCTTTACTTTGCTTTTACCTGGAAGTTTCTTTTTCCTTTTCTTTTTCCTTTTTCTTTTATTTTCTTCTGCTATTTTCTTTTTTTTTTTTTTCCTCTTTATTTTTCTCTTTTTTTCTTTATTGTTCCTCTTCTTCTCTTTTCTTTTTTTCATTTCACTTTTCCTTTCCGTACCTGAGAAAGCTCCCTTCCCCCTCCCCCCTCCTCCCTTCCCCCCTCCCCCCATCTCCCCCGACCCCCCGAGCAGCACGCAGTCCCCCCAGCCCCCTCAGCGCCGCCGTGAGCCGCCGGCCGGGTTGCCCCGTTGGCCATGCGGGGGCGCCGCGTCGCAGCCGCGCCTCTTCTCTAAGCATTACGGTAGGAGGGCCGGGGCGCGCCTCTTCCACCTGCCAGCGGGCTTTAAAGTTGCAGCCGGCCGGGACGCGCGATGATTCGGATCCCGCAGCCCAGGGCGGGCGGGCAGCCGCCAGGGCGTACCGCGGTTCCGCTGCGGGGACGGGGCGCGTCCCACCCCGTAACTTCGGGGGAGGTTTTTCCCCTCGCTCCCCCTCGCTAGATTTTTTGGTGGCAAAAGAGGGCCGGGGGCAGGAGGGGGGGGCGTTGCGCCGAGGGGAGCCTCATGTCTGCGGCAGGTCACCCGCGCGGCTCGGGCGCCGGCCCCGGCGCTGCCGCGGATTACCGCGCCTCCGCGCCCGTGGAGCGGCCGGGCGGCCGCGGGTAACGCTAACGCCGTCTGGCGCCGCAGCCCCTCCGAGGCGAGCCATGGAGCCCGGCGCGGCCCCCGACCTCCGCGACGTCGAGCAGAAGCTGGGGCGCAAAGTGCCCGAGAGCCTGGCGCGGCCGCTGCGCGGGGAGGAGCACCCGGGTCGCGCAGCCGCCGCCGCCGAGCCTACTCGCGGCCCCGCTGCGGCCCCCAGCCGGCGCCGCGCCGCCGCCCTCGCGCGTCTGGAGACCAAACTTCGCCTCCTGAGGCAGGAGATGGTGAGTAGCCGGGCGCCGAGGGAGCTCCGAAGAGGCGCTCGCAGCGCTACGCAAGGCGGCGCCCCCAGGCCCCGCTCTCCTGGGCCGGCCCGCTCGGCGCGGGGAGCGCCCCCGTACTGCGGGCGGGAGCGCCAGGAGCGGCTGCGCGGCGCCCCGGGCCCTGACCTCGCCGTGGCCCGGTGCGGCCGGGGGACAGCGGGGAGACCGCCTGCGTGTGAGGCGGCTGAGCTGGCCGGCCCCAGGGCGAGAGGTTCTGCAGGCTTCTTGCAGAGTGACAGCTGGATGGGTCGCTGCCACCTGCCCTTCTTCTGACGTCTAGTTAAAAGCCCTGAGTGTTGGTGTATCAATAAACAAAATAACACCTTCATCTCTCTGTTCTAAATGTATTCTCTACATCGCAGCTGTTTCCTGGTGACTTCTCGTAACTGAAGAGACTCTGGAGGTCATGGAATTGGAAGCTCAGATATTCCAGTTCTGGGCAGTGTTTTTCAGAGGTTTATTTAGTTCCAGACAGTAATCCTTCATCAAATGCCTATTTGTAACATGACTGGGAAATTTATTTGTGGCTACTTATTTCAGAACTTCTCTCGTACTTACTGTCTTAAAACAGAAGCTTACCTGCCTCTTTAAGAAAATTTTCAGCGGTGCCACAAAACTGCCTCGTTAAGGCAAAACAAAAGGAACCACTGCACTCTTTGCAAGCAAAAAAGCAAGTCAGCAAATACTGAGTTGTTAGCGGGTACTATTCTGACAGTAGGGAGTTCTACACACTCAAGCCCATTCTGCTTCGTTTTGGGTTTTTTATTTTTTATTTTTCAGATAACAATCATTATTTGAGATCTCCAACAACTTTTTTAGCTAGTGGTTCTTCTCATGGTTCTTACCGCATTGCTTACTTGATCAAAATCTATACAATTTCCTTGTTGGGATGAAGATTTTGCTGGCAACTTACTGAGGTGACTTGATGCAAGCACTAAATGTGTAAGCACAATGCTGGTGAAGGAAGGAGAGTTTTTAAAGAATAACTGGCAAAGAGGAAAGAGAAATCAAGAGTGGATATCCCAGGTGTTAATAGCCAAGATTGTGACCTCAATCTTGAGTCACTTATATCCCACTTAGTGTCTTGTGGCTTCATAGGTTTTAAGAAATGCTTGCAGAGCTATCATTGCGTTTTAGTGCAACAATCACTGTAAATTTGTTGTTAACACAGTTCAAACACTGTCAGCATCCTTCTTGTCAATTATCAAAATTTTTAACTTGCATCAGGGTTTAGAGTGTGTATAGGTTATAGTATAAAACTCTTAGGGGAATTGAGCTGCAAAGGAAGCAAATAAGGCAGTCAGTTTTCAGCGTGACTGCTGAGACCTGTAATGACAGGCCTATTAAGGGATAAAAATCAAGTGACTTGAGTTCATTGTGTTTTCCTTATAAGTTGATCTCTTCTTCTACATTACATGTGAAGTTTCATGTCACAATGTTCAATTTGCTGATTTTCTATTTTTCACCTTTTTCTCTCAGCTCTCAGAGTGAAGTGAACATGTTTTAGACTCAGCATCCTTGACCTCTCCTGTTCTCTCTCATTTTAATGTCTGACTTACTGTTTTTTGCATGTAAACAGGAAAGTGTTCAGGTAGATTTTTACTATCTCCAGAGGAGACTCCCCGACCTCTCTGGGCAAGTTAATGCAGTGCTCTGTCATCCTCAAAGTATAGAATTTTTTCTCCTGCTTGTATGGAACGTCTGTGTTCCAGTTTGTTTCCATTGCCCCTTATTCTGTTGCTGCACACTGCAGAAATGAGCATAGTCCCATCCACTTGACTTCTGCCTTTTAGATATTCATAAGCATTGATAAGATCTCCCCATTTCTTCATAAAGAAGATGCTCCAGGCCCCTAGTAATCTCAATAGCACTGTGCTGGAAACTCCCTAAGAGTTCCCAGAACTGAGCAGAATACTCCAAGCCTCACCAATACTCCAACGCTCGTCTGACCTCACCAGGACAGAGAGGAGGGGAAGGACCATGTTCCTCGACCAGCTAGCCACGCTCATTTTTATGCATTATAGAATACCATTGGCCTTCTTGACCACAAGGGCAGACTGCTGGCTCAGGGCCAACCTGTTGTCCACCAGAACACCTATGTCCCTTGCCACAGAGCTCTGTTCCAGCAGGTCATCCCTAACCAGTACTGACACATGTGGTTATTCCTCCACAGGTGCACGGCTCTGCACTTACCCGTGTTGAATCTTATAAGGTTCCTCTCTGCCCAACTTTCCAGTCTATCCAGACTTCACTGAAAGGCAGCACATCCTTCTGGTGCCTCAGACACTTCTCCCAGCTTTGTATTATCTGCAAACTTGCTGAGCGTGCGCTCTTTCCGTTCATCCAGGCCACTGATGATGTTTCAGTACTGACTCCTGGGGAATTGCTAGCTACAGCCTTCAACTAGACTATGCCCGCTAATCACAACCCTCCAAGCTCTTCAGTCAGTGAGTTCTCAATCCACTGTTCTCAATCCAGAATCCACAATCACTGTTCACTTGTCTATCCTACACTTCTTAAACTTTCCTATGAGGAAGTTACGGGTGAAGTGTCATAGGCCTTGCTAAAGCAAGGTAGCCAACATCCACTGCTCTTTCCTCATCTATCCAGCTTGTCATGGCATCATAGTAGGCTACCAGGTTGATCAACAATGATTTCCCTTTGGTGAATCCATGTTGGCTACTCCCGATAACCTTCTTCTCTTCCATTTGCTTGATGATGACATCCAAAATAAGCTGTTACATCATCTTCCCAGAGGTGGAGGTGAAGCTGATAGGGCTGTACTTTCCTGTCCTCTCCTTCTTGCTCTTTTTCAGGACTGTAGTGACATTGGCTTCCCTTCAGGTCTCAGACACTTCTCCCACTCTGCATGACCTTTCAAAGATGATAATGAGTGGTCACTTCAGCACTTGTGTGCATCTCATTGAGGCCCATGGATTTGTGCAGCAAGTTTACCTAGATGGTCTCTGACAGATCCTCCTCAACTGGTGGGAAGTCTTCTTTTCTCATCAAGGAATATGGTCCTCCCCCTCCTCTTTGTCCTGGTGAGGTCAGATGAGCGTTGGAGTATTGGTGAGGCTTGGAGTATCCTGCTCAGTTCTGGGAACTTCTAGGGAGTTTCCAGCACAGTGCTACTGAGATTACTAGGGGCCTGGAGCATCTTCTTTATGAAGAAATGGGGAGATCTTATCAAGTCTTCTTTTATTCTTCTCTCTCTTACCTGCAGGATCTAGAATTGCTGAGGGGCAGCGTTAGCACTGAAGACTGAATCAAAGAAGGCATTCAGTAATTCTGACTTCCCAGTGTCCTCCACTACCAGGGCACTCACCTCATTCAGCAGTGGGCGTACATTTTCCCTAGCCTTCCTTTTGCTACTGACATACTTAAAGAAGTCTTTCTTGTTTTCCTCAACGTCCCTCATCAGATTTAATTCCAAGTGGGAAGGCCTTAGCCTTCCTTGTGTCACTGTGTATTCCTGCATGCTCTGATAGTGTTCATATATTCCTCTCATGTAGCCAGACCCTTTTATCACATTCAGTAGACTTTCTTCTTCCATTTGAGTTTTCCCATGAGCTTCTTTACTCATTGATGCAGGTCTTTTGCCACCTTCACTTGATTCACTTAGGGATGCACCAGTTTTGAATTTGGAGGAAGTGGTGCTTGGATGTCAACCAAATCTCTTGAGTCCCCTTCCAATGCTCTAACCCATGAGATACTTCCAAGTGGGACCTTGAAGAAGTCAGAGTTGGCTCTCCTGAAGTCCAAGGTTTCAATCTTACTTATTGCCTTATTTCTTAAATCAAAAGAATTCTGTTACACATCTCTCCATTTGAATTTTATTCTGTGTATGCCCATTAAGCTTTATAATGACTATTCTTTCTATAAGGTAAGGTATAGATACTCTAAATATTTTTTGTGTCATCATCTGTTTTCTGTAATCCAGAATTTGGAATTGAACTATTTTCTTGTGGCTATCCTCTAGTTTCTTTAGTAACGTAGTCTCCTCTATCTGTAGGATTTCTTCAGGTTCATAACCTGAACCTGGGTACCTTCTGAGTTTTTCTTGTGACTTTGTAAAGGCATGATCAATTTAAAAGCAATATATGGTAAAAATAACTGTTTCTGTATCTGTTTCTTTTTTTCTGAACATCATTTCTGAAACAACTAGAAGTACTATCTATCTTCTCAGTATTTCTTGTCAAAACCTACCATATTATTCTTTGGCTCTCATGAGTACCTGAGAGGCCTTGAATGGGTAGAAAACTAGGTAGTATCTGCTGCAGTAGTAAGCATGCAAAAAACTGAAAAAATTAGAAGCTGAGAAAATCAAGAGACATCTATCATGCTACCTTTTCATAGTTGCTCTGCAGTATCCGCTTCTGCAGCACAGATTTTCAGATATATACATGCACGGTTTATTCTGCTTACTTGACTCAGGCTTTAGACATTTTTTTTTAATAGGCATTTGCTAACCAGTGTTTTTCAGATTTGTTCATATTCTTACTCATGTTTAAGATTATTTGTATAGTCAGATATGGAAAACTTGAGACTAACTGGTGTGCTGACATCTTCATCTTTAAAGTTGGCCAATCTATGTTGACAAATTTCAACGACATCTGAGAAACAAAGCAATTTTATAATCAGCACATGAGTAAAATTTGATCTTTTATTGCATTTAAATGCATGATGATTCCAAAGCTTTTCATTGTGCTAAGAATGTATTTTATTGTTAACTATTTTTTATCATCTCATTTCTACCCAGAGCATCCACAAAGTACCTGTAGAAAGCACACACACCTGTGTTTTCTACAGGTACCTATTGTTTGTCCCCTGACAGTAAAGAACAAGGAAAACACACCTGAACCTGGCTGTGATGCTTAGGAGTGGACTTTAAGGCTAATCTCAGGATGTATGTATCTTTTCAGTGGCCAGTGTAAATTCATCTGTACAGACATGGAAATAGGTGTGACTTCTCCTCATTTTAAAATGAGAAATCTCATCTCATCCATCTCATGCACATTTTCCTTTTGTCACCAATGAAATCAATTTTTCTGTTCTTTCAACTACTTTCTACATTCATCATCTTCAGATAAACATTCTAAATCTGCTGGGTTGGATTCTTCTAAGAAGAGATAGGTGGTGGAAATTTTGAGATGCCTGCCATCAAGTTGCCATGTACTTGGGCCTGGAAGAGCATGAATTACATGGTGGATGTGATTGATGTGATTACCTCTCACGTGTTATCTGCTGCAGGAGAACATTAAGTGATGTAATCATATCCCTATTTAACTTAGATGTAGAATGTTTGTCTGTGACAGATTGATAGGTGCATAGGGGTAAAACTGTACATCTGCTGACTGAGGCTTGCATTTTGATTGCTTGATCCTTTTGCTATATTGAGTATTGTTTTTCCCTGGAGCCTAATTTTTTTCTTTTTTTTTAGTCAATGAAATC
The DNA here is from genome assembly GCF_019238085.1 of Lagopus leucura. Lineage (NCBI taxonomy): Eukaryota > Metazoa > Chordata > Aves > Galliformes > Phasianidae > Lagopus > Lagopus leucura. Next base: position 3,400,654 of record NW_024962272.1, read on the forward strand.
ATGCACAGAATACCACACAGTCTCTTTTTTTGAAATGTTTCTACTTTCTTGAAATAAAGACCTGCTGAGCCAGGGGGCCTTCAGTTTTTACAGTGCTGCCGTACTGATAATCCTGGAAACCTTTGAGGCCTAAGGCCACTGCATAACAAGAAAAGCAAGTTGCAGATGCTAGCACAGGTCAAAATGTTCTTTTCTGGTCAACCTAGAGTGTATTGAATACTTACATCTCTTATATCTGCAGCCCTATTTCTGGTGTCTCCTGCTCAACTGTGCATATAACTTCAGCAGCTACACACAGCAGTAAGTAATCAGCAGCCACTGCTTCTTCAGAAGCCTCATTTCTCTTTCACAAGCTCTGTGTTTATTCAAAGGGAGAATTTCTTAAGAAAACTTTAAGAAAAAAGGTGATGTGATTTTTTTTTTTAAATTTCAGTTCTTTTTTTCTTTTTTTTTTTTTTTTCCATATCAACGGTCTGTTGCATTTTTGAAAGCTAAAAATGTTCAGTGGAGTGTAGTCAGTCTGCACATGGAGTACAAACACTACCAACTTTGCATAAGAATAGTTGGGGCCAGAAAAAAAGGTGAATTATGTCTTCAAAGTGAGAGATAAACTTTTAGATGAGTTTCTTTCCAGTGAACATTGTTGAGAATCAAACATTGTTAATGAGTGAAGGCCAAGCTGGATATTCTGAATGCAGCTGCTTTCAGGGAGAAGGGATAAAAAAGTTGAAACAATCCTGTTTTGAAGAAGCTGTGTATGCCAGATTTGTACTAAAGCTGCTTGGGACAGAGGTATGTCTATGCTTTCTCATTAGCTGAGTTTTCTCTCCCTTTGCTCTAATAGTTCTGTTCTAGAATAACCATTTTAAAAGCTGATTAACACAAAGGCCTGGCAAAATGAAGCAGAACAAATGGCACTTGTACTCATTGGAATTAAAGCAAATATGATCATTACAATGCCAATCCTCTTTTTCTCCTTCTCCTTCTCCTTCTTCTCCTTCTCCTTCTCCTTCTCCTTCTCCTTCTCCTTCTCCTTCTCCTTCTCCTTCTCCTTCTCCTTCTCCTTCTCCTTCTCCTTCTCCTTCTCTTTCTGTTTTTCTCCTTCTCCTCCTTCTCCTTCTGTCTGTGTCTCTTTCTCTCTCTCTCTTTTTTTTTTTTTTTTTTTTTAAAGCATTTTTACATATCCTTAGCACATAAGTGAAGGTGTATATTGGAGATCTGCTCTAACTTTCTTTTACTAGCTTTTACAGTTTTGAGCAATTTCAATTTTTCTTTGATTTGTTAGATCCATAACTGTGGCTATCTCTGCCATTATTAACTTTTTAAAAGATATTCCTAAACAGTAAACTATTGACTTGAAGTGCCTCTTTAACACTTGCTGTAGGTACAGACTGCTACTTTTACTGTTTCTCACAGTGACATCAACTGACCTTGAAGGCAAGGTCTGGGTTAGTATGTCTAGTCAGCAATGCAGAGTATTGTATCAGATGCTATCAGATTTTTATTAGCTTAATTGAAATTTTTGTTTAAAAACTTGATTGAAGATGAAATCTTAGCTATAAAATTACTAGTGACTAAGCTTCAGGCCTCGGTAGGAAGTCTGATTTGCTTAGTGAGCAATTATTCAGTAAACCCCTAAAGTGAGGCTCTTTTTTAGGAGTAAGGAAAAAAAAAATGAAGTAAAAATTAACTTATTACTATGGGTCCAATGGAATTTCACTGAAAATGGTAATAGTCTTTGATCTTGCTAACAAGTTCAGATTTGCATTGTGTGGTGGAGGACTTAGTAATTTTAGGCAGCATTACAGTGGGTAGGGTGTTGTGGTTGAAAGAGATTTATAGGTTGACAGATTGATACTTTGGGAAAATTACCAAATCTATCAAGAAAATAATTTCTGCAGGAACGTTGCCAATTTTTTTTTTGTCTTTAAAGACCATCTTCAGAAGTAAAAGGTGAACAAGTTTATTTAACTTCTGTATTCATACTTACTGCTATTAGCAAATCTAATGCAGTCCCTGATAAAAGGACTTGAATTCTGGAAAGCATCCATGTTGCACTCAGTCTGTACTTCCGGTCATTCTTACTCAGCCATACCAGCTGCTGAAGGGTTTAAGTCCCCAGGAAATACATGTGTGCTTACCTTATTAATTACTGCCTGTTCAGGAGTCAGTGAAACTTTGCAGATACCTGAGCTAGCAGTATCAGTGTGAATTTGCAAAGAGACTGTCACAGTAGCGTTACGGGTACTTCACTGCACTTGAAGATCCAGTTAGACAGTCAAATTACAAACGACATTTTTTGTCAGCCCTGATTTGAAATAATGTACATTATCATTTCATGGTGTTTCTTTCCTGATTACTTTGTTTCAAAGATGGAGGAAGAATTTTGTCTTTGAAGTTGTTTTTTAAAATCTGATTAGTGACATTTCATAATGAAAAGATGTGGGGTTTTGCTGAAAGCTAGATGGCATATGCACAGAGCTCTACAGTTTAAGCAACTTACAGCATCTTTTTGCAAATGGCAAACTTGCTGTTGAAATCAGCAGAACTGACTTTTGTGCGGATACTTGTGACTAACAATAGTTAAAAATAATCTTTCCTGTGTAAACTGGACAATACCTACATTGACCAGAGATGACCAGCCTATAAATGCACTTTTAATTTTTATTTTAAAAAGAAATCCCTAACAGTAACTTGTTTAAAAAAAAAAAAAAAAAAATGCATTTTCACTTTTTTTAAGAATTGCAAGATTCTTTGTCTGTCTTTGCTTTCAAGCTTGAAGCGCAGTAAACTTTCAGCATTTGATATGTTTATTTCCTAAGAGTTTCATTCTTGTCCACGTCCTAAAAAAGAGACTGGATTCTAGAATCTGGAGCAAATGATGGTGAACATACAGGAGTATAAAGAGAGAATATCAGATCTGCTGAAAAGTAATTCTAATTTGATGTGATTAAATGCGATTTCTCTCTTAGATTTTTACCTGCATTTATAACCATAATAGTTATGGTATCTTACACAGAACCAGCTGTTGGTTTCCAGATTACTAATTACAAAGATAAAGTCATCTGAACATAAAAATTTGTAGGAGATCTTGTAATAAAAAAAGAAGAATATTTAGGTACAAACGCGGACTTGTAGCCTTTCCTTTACAGTTCTCACTGTTGTGAGACTGCTAATCAGTGATGGATTTTCTAGTTCTGGATTACTTGCCCCATGTTGATTGTTTCTTCTGTTGAATTTTGGCTTCAAATTGCCATTATCCTTACTAATGCGGGACTGGGGCCAGTGCAACTGGGGCACCTGGACTCTTTGAAGGCTGTAAAATCTCTATGCATAGCAATACTAAGGTCACCTCAGATCAGAGAGTCTTCATTCTACAAAGCCTGTAATTTTATATATAGAAATTTGTAAATTCTAACTGAAACATAGGTAACAGGCAGTGCTTGAAACTTAGCATATTTTTTATGAATGCAAACCTTCTGTACTGGAGATGTATTGAAAATTTATGAGTCTGTAAGTTCTGATGACTGCAAATAGCTTGAGCCTTGCTCCAAAATAACTACAACAAAAAATGGCTATATGCAGGTGTATCAGAAAACTGTTAAGTATACATCTTCATTGCTGAAGAACTGTTAATTATAGTTGTTAAAAATACATATATATATATAATAAAATAACTAAAGAAGGAAGCAGGACAAACTTGAATTTGGACTGTAGTGTGAGAGCATCTATCAACAAAGCAATTATAAAGAACAGGATAACCCAGTTCGGGTCAGTAAATTTACTGGGTGCATTAGGAAAAATAACTTCTGTAAGACATTTCATGTGTCTGGCTTTCTCATGAGAAAAGTCTGGAGTGTACTCTGGGTGTACTTTGGTAGATTAAGCTGTTAATTCTGCAGTGCTGTGTCCTTGTGTTCAAGCACTGTTCAGAAATACCATCATTGCCATTGGATAACTTCAGTTAATGACAAAAGGGAAACCTAATACTAAGAGTTTTAAACCTGTGAATGTTGACCTTTTCAGACACTTAATAAACATTAACTTTTCTGTGACAGAGAGACTAAGTTATTCAAGGTCTGGAGAAGGACTGAAGAGAACTAGGTGGGAGTGACACCTGCAGAACTTGAAGAAGAAGTAGAAATATTTGTTCTGAAATACTGAGTACAGTAAGAACCGTTGAGGAGATTAATAATTAAAACAGTTATGTTTTTTTAATGTAGAAAATAAAACATTCTTGCACAGCTATTCTTTGCAGTTAAGGATATGACTGGTGCTCTATCAGCTGAATGAGTACATACCAGATCTAGCTGGAAAGACATTTCTACCTCGCTCACCACAGTAATGCTATTTATGAAGTAGTAAGTCTTGCTCTGAGTGTAGGTAGGTTTTGGGTTTGATTTTGCAGTGTACTAGAGCTATGTGTACATATAAAAGGCCCTGCCATCTCTAGTGTGAGCTATGTTCTTATTCTGTGTCTAGAACATGTTGTAGCTGTATCAATAGAACCTATGATGTCAGAGAGTTTTTTTGTGTTTCTGTTGATATGGATATACTGTAATTTAGTTGCATTGCTGTTTCTTCTTCTAGTCCATAGGTGTCTGACTAGAATACTTAGTTATTCAGTAGTTGTTGAATTCACAACTGCATAGCAATTTCTGTCAAATTAATGCATCTCTATTGATTGTACCTTCAATGTCTGGATTCTTTGTTATAAGGTAACTATTACTGGAGGATGTGTTTTTGAGAAAAATAGTACTTTTATTTGTTGAAGTAATCCTCTTTTTCATAGTTTTTAAACTTTTTGTCATTTAGCTGTGTGCAGCTTAGGCATCAGCGGTTTTCTTTCCATGTCCATATTTGTCTCTAGTGAGAACTGGGTTATGTCCAAAGTGAGCAATGTATCCATTAAGCACATCCTGTGATCCAGTCTTCCAGTTCTGAAAAGCTATTCAGTTAAGTACCTCAATAGTTTGCAAGCTCCACAGGATTCTTTATTGTGAAGAGTTCATTATAGACTGCTGGAAGGAATTCTTGTAGGCCTCATTTATAGAGCTTTGAGCGATACGAGCAACTCACCTCAAGGTTTTATCAAATCTAGAGGCAGACATGGATGGTCAGTTGTTTCAGAAATGCCCTACGCACTGTTCCAGCAATGAGTGCCTTTGTCTTCCAGCAGAGGATGATGTGTGAAATAAAATCCAGCTGAGCATTTCCTCCTTGACTTTGCTCCAAAGGACATTTTTCTCCTTCCATAAGAGGAGTAGAGGAAAGAACACTGGAGAGTTCTAAGTGTTGTACGTATGCCAACTATTACTGTTAGCTACTCTCTTTTTCATGACTATCCAGTCATTCCATAGGTATGGAGAAGTCAAGACATGGCTATGCAACTCTGTATTTGCCAGTCTAATTCTTCTCCCTTCCTATCAACCTGGCAATTTTTAATACTTTATCAAAGAAATGATATGGCAAATTTGTTAGGTAATAGGAAGCACAGACACGTTAAGCTGCCCGGGTAAGTTATTTGAGTGCTTCATTTACTGTGCTGTAAAACAAACTACCCGCAGTACTCTATGGGTCTGCTGGGTGCAATATAGGTGAAGTGAAAACATTTAATGCCTCTGAGGCAGTGCTGAATTGCTGTTTAAATACTGTGAGTTTCAGATTTAATAAACACTTTACTGGCTTAATTTGTAAATTTGTTCACTGTAATTAGATACCAGTTGCATTCATGACTAAAGTCCTCCCAAAAGGAGAATCATTTTCTTGCACTGCCTCTTCGGCCTGCTACCCTATTACTGTTGAAAGAGGTGCACATCCAAGACTTAAGATCTAACAAATGGATTGAGCACTGAGCTCAACCCAAGCTCCTATGTTTAGGCTCAAGGGCAAAAGAAAAAGAAAAAAAAAAAACAGCTCAACTGCTTTTCATTTTTCTGGTTCATTTTTGGGTTCTTCTGCAGAATCTCTACTAGTTTAAAGAAATGTTCTGTTTGAAATGATTGAACTCCTTTTTGTGACTAAGATGTGTGCTTATAAGGCATAGCAAACACTATTAGAGTACACAGCTCTAAAAATAGGAAGTATTTGCTGAAAAAAATGTTTTAGTTTATAAAGATTCAGATTCTGACCTTGACTCTTCCAGTAATTAAAAATGACAGGGAAAAAGAGACCTAGTAACAAGGAGAGAACTGTGAAGCATTTTTATACAAGCAGAAGTCGGATCTACATCAGTTTGCTACCTCTTCAGAAAACAAGCAAGATGAAAGGTGCCTTTCAGTGGCTCTTCTGGTCTTATTGCAAGCCCAAATTTGTGTTCTGTGTTAGGATGCTAACTCATTCTGTTGTTTCTGTTGGTCAAAGCCAAACAATATGTATTTAGAACAAAGCAAACATGGAAATGCAACTATGTCAACATAATGCTTTTATGTAACTTTGTACAGAAGTATCCTTTCTGTGGAAGCAAGGTCTTTAATTAAAATAAATAAATTGAGATTAGTCTGTGCAAAAACATGCAGAATTTGAGAATTTATACCAGGAGTCATTGTAGACTCAAGAGACTTCAGGCTATAGTTCTAGATTTGTCAAAACTGCTTGGTTAAGAGAGGAGTGAACGTGAAACCAGAGTAGTAAGTTTTAGAGGACTTACTTTATCTATGATTACAAGTGCATTTGGCCTTCACAGTGCCATTTCAACCCCTGTAACTGTCAGAACCCTGATTCTTGCAATACACTGAAATACTTTGGACTGAAGTGGTAGCCTGTGGCAGGTTCCTAGAATTGCAGGGTTTGTAAAAGAAAACCGTAAATCCTTCAGAAGTAGAGAATAAAGTCTCTGTGCAAGAGAAGAGCAGCATTACTAGCATACCAGAACAGCAGTTATTTTCTTCCACACCAAATACCAATAGAATTTACTTACTGCTTTGGTAGTTTGTGGCATTAACTGGCTGTGGCTGAAACAGTGGAGACAGTTGCTGTTTTCTCAGATGGGTTAATTCACAGTGACCATCAACTCTTATAGTTGTACATTCACAATTGCAGAGCAGTCATACCATTTCAGAGGAAAAGTAAAGCAACCCCAGCACCAACTCAGTGTTTAAACTTTATTTCTTTTGCTTGGTCATTTCTCTCCTAAGTTTATTTTAATTTGTGTTCTGTTGAACTTCAGTGACCAAAGGACATTAAAAGAAATCTATCCATCTAGTCCAATTTGCGTGCAAAAGTGTCCAGGTAGATTTTGAGTATCTCCAAAGCAGGAGACTCCACAACCTCTGGACAGCCTGTTCCAGTGCTCGGTCACTCTCAAAGTAATGAACTTGTTCCAGATGTTCGTATGGAACTTCTTGTGTTTCAGTTTGTTCTCATTACCTCTTTTCCTGTTGCTGGATAAGAGCCTGGCCCTATCTTCTTTACACGTGACCTTCAGATATTTTATAAATGTTAATAAGATCCACTCTCAGTTTTCACCAGTCTGGACAGTCCCAGATCTCTCAGCTTCTCTAGAAGATCTCCATCTTTCTCCAATAGAGGAGCCCTGACTTAGACACTTCTCCAGATGTGGCCTCACCAGGGCAGAGCAGAGGGGAAGGATCACCTCCCTCGACCTGCTGGACACGCTGTTTTCAGTGTAGCCCAGGATATCATTGGCCTTCATGGCCAGCCTGTTGCCCACCAGAGCACCTAGGTCCTTCTCTGCAGATCTCCTCTCCAGGTCAGCCACTGCCTGTATTGATGTATGCCTTGCAACCTGCCGAACACATTATTTCGGTGTATTATGTAGAAGCATACCTTTGAAAAGGATTTTAAAAAAGACTTAAAAACTGCAGCAGCCTACTTGGCTGATGTGTTGGCTAAGTTGAATAATTCAGCTTGCTGAAATGGTGCTAATTTCCTGATTGCTTTTAGTTTTTTAACCTTGAGATCCCAGTTGCAGATTGGTTGCCAGTTGTTCAACCCTTTCTTCATGAGTAAGAAAGAGATAGAAGGACTTAACTATAAATATCTGGAAGTTTGGAAGCATATTTTTGGTTGAAGGTCTCAGAATACGCAATTTTGCTTCATTTCATCTCAGAGATCTCAAATTTGCTAGTACTTTCTGATGAGCATAAAGTTAATGTATCTATAGTAATAAACAGTAATTTTGCAGGATATTGATTGCAGTGATGGCTGAAGTTTTTCTTTTAAAAACAAAAATAAGGCTGGATCTGAAAGACGCTGAATTGCTAATAGTCCACAGATTAAACTTAAGTAAAGAAAGGCGGGGAAGGATAAGAGACTCATTTGATAAGATGTACAGTAATTTTTGTTACATACTTTTAAAAAGATTTAGCTCATAAACATTTGTAACACTTCTGCAGAGAAAGAAACAGATCAGCATGTCACTTCTTTGTTAAAGCAGTTCTGAGATGACACGTGATCACTGACAATTACAAGGCTATCTTGCAACCTATCTTGAAGATTTTTATTCTTAGTCAGATAAACATTCAGTAAGTGAGGCAGAAGTTTTGCTGCTAGTAAAGATTTGGCTATTTGATTAAAAATATGCTTTAATAAAACTCTCCCATCTCCAAGGCCACAGAATTTTTACAAACAGAATACAACTTTGGACCCTGGGGAGACTCAGTCAAATATTTGATTTTTTTTTTTTTTTTAATCTTGTATCTCTCTGGTAATCTTGCAAAAGTAGGCTTAAATTTCAAGAAAGTTTTGATTTATTCCCAGCAGTAAAACTATCATATCTCAGTTCTGACTTGAATAAAAGAAGTATTGGTGGAAGTGGTTTTGTTTAGTCCTCTGATTTGGTTTGGGTTTTGTTTTTCTTTTTTTAATAAAGAGTAACGAGTAGAGGATTACTGTTGTCTATGTTCCAGCATCATTTTCAAGTTTTGTATATACATTAAGAAAAACCCATGGTCTTCTATCTCTTTTTTTACTTCTGCATTTTTCTGCATTTTTATGCAGTGCTATATTAAAATTAAATAATTTAAAGGAGTGAATATAGGGCCGAAGTCCTGAGCAACCTAGCCTAATTCAGAAAGAACAGGTATTTTTAGGAGCTTGTTTTGATCATGACGACGAGCATAATTAAGGCAAACAATGAAAGATGGTGAAAAAAAATCTGTTCCAATATGCTATTGCACTCCAGTGGTATCTCATACTGATGGAGAGGAAACGTACAGTCCTGTGTTGTGATTCTCCATCTATCTACTGTAACACTTTTCGACACCATTTGCTACTGCTGCTTATTGACCTGCATGTTTATAGTGCCATTATCTTGTCTGTCAACATATGTAGGTCCATACCATGATATTTTCTGGGACACTTTCACCTCTGTCATAATAGATACATTTCCAAGGTCAAATGTCTCTTCTGTGACTACAGTATGGGATAGTTAGAAATATTCAGTGAAAATTTCATGCTGTATTAGAAACTTTTTACTCAAACTGTTACAGTTCCTCACTGCTTCCTTTCATGTAAATTCAGCTAAGCTTTAAAATAATATGCAGGAAGTTTTGTATTCATTCGTCCTTCTGAGACTTGATTTTTCTCTCAGTGCTTCAATATCTAAAGTTCTGTTTTAGCCTTTATTTTATTGAGTCAGGGAGTACAGACTTAACCAATTAACTTTTTCTTTTTATTATTCTTCTGTTATTTGCTATTAGCTCTATGGAATATATTTCTCTCTTACAACAGTCACTATATCTACTTAGATTTTATGCTTAGGTTCTTCTTTTTCACAATAAGATAAAAAGGCCTCCAAATCATGAAGATTTTACTGTATGTTAATGCAAATGATAGGTTGTCCATAGTCAGAAGCAAGTGTGATGTACATTCCAGAAAGGAGGAAAAAGACCTTAAGTTCCAATTTTTTATTAGACAGGTAATGTAATTAAACAATTGCACAACTTGATGGCTTATGTTTTCCTGCATGTCTGAAGGGATCAATAAATATGTAAAAAACTCACATATGAATGTAGGACTTTGTAGGAGAAATGTAAATAACCAGTACTGTAGTTTACTGTATCAAAAGATAACCGTAATAGCATATTGTTTTATTCATATACTTGCAAGACATGCCTTTGAAACTAGTTTGTTGAATTACTCTCAGTACTTACTGAGTGCTCTGCCTTCTGATTATTTTGGTGGTGGCTCAGGTATGATCTAATCACTTCCTTGTTTTAGGTAATGAGATTTTGGTTTCAGGTGTTTTTTCTTCCTCTGACTTGAAGTACAGAATTCTGTTTGTATAAGGAGAATGTTCTCTAGGTGATGTCAGATGACATGGCCTCTCTTCCTGCCTCCAAGTTTAGAAACCTTATTTGCCAAGCTAGGTTATGTTACTACCAAATTTTATACAAAGACTTGCAGTAATATGTATTGTAAACACTTGGTTCAGGATTGCTTTGGAACTGCAGCAGGTTAAGAGAGATGATGACAAGGCTGGAACTTCTTTTTAAGCTAACAAGATCAAGAGCACATACTGAAAACTTAATAGCTGCTTGTTTTCTAACAGCTGGGATTTGAGTGGCTGAAGTGAATGCTGCCTAAAAATATACTATGAATTTTAATTTTTGGAATCTTTACAAGTAACACAAAAATAAATAATTGTTTTTTGCAAAAGAATGGAAAAAGTAAGCTGTCAAGAATGCTTCTGTAACATTCTGTAAGAATGTTTTTATAGTGACTCATTACAAAAGTGCGGCTGAGAAAGGTCAGTGTAATTTGCTCTGCTTGCGGAAGTGAACTTGATCAGTAAACTGTAACTTCAAATCAAAGACAGTTCTGATAAAGTGAAATTTGTTTAGGTAGCCTTTGTATGTGCCTTATATTGCTTGGAGATTACCACAACCATGAAAAACACAAGAAAGAAGTAAAAAAAACATTCAGTAGTGCCTTGTGACTCAAATCTGTGCTGGAAGACAATAGAAGGGAAGAAAGCTGTTCGTCTATTTAAGTCACTCTGAAAGTAATGCCTCCTATTTATTTTCATGGAAAGTACAACATATGCAAAGACTACAATAACACTCCTTGAAGAAAATTCTCAGCTACAAAACAATATTCATCAACATAGTCACCACCATTATTTATGCTTTTTCACCAGCATGAACAAGAGCCTGCATGCCGTGCTTGTGAAGATCTGCATGGCCATCAGAACATGGTTTGTATTTCATTTTGCTGTCACTACTGCTGAAATGCCCCACCCAGCAGCTCTCTGCACACTGTTTGGTCTCCATAAGCATTCAGCAAGTGCCAATAAATGTCAGTGGGTGCCATGTGTTCCACACGGAAGAGTTTAATTCCATACCTTTGCTTCATCTATACTTCCATTTTTTTTAGACTGCCCCTCTGCTGCCATCACACTGCAACAAAATGTAATGGAATATTTGTTCAACCCGTACTGTCATATCACCAACATCTGGCTCTGATGTCATGGGCCAGAATAATAAAATAGGAGGCATTACTTTCAGAGCAGCCCTCATATGTATGTAACTATTGACTGAAATTTAAAGAAGGGATGTGTTTTACACAGATCAGTGTGAGGTAAATTACAGTCTGATACACGTGGCATGGATGAGAACTGGAGCATTTACCTCAACCTACTGACTATCTTATCTCTGAGGCTGAGGCTGAACTTTGTTTCTGCCTCGTTTTTATATGCTTCTTAAGAAACTTATCAAATGAGAGAGCTCACACAGTATCAGGCTGGTTGGTTGGACTAGATGGAACCATTGCAGTGCTTGATTTAATGAATACTGGTTCACTTTGCGATGGAGTAGATGTGGAACATTCTGACAAGCAGTTACAGTTTCACCTGTGAGTAGATGATTCCTTCTGGCTGGGGATGATTAACTTGTGTGCTTGCTTGCACTCTAGGATGTAAAAAATCTCTAGCTTGTTAACAGGTAATGCTGAAGACTGTGTTCAAATTCAGAAGTCAAACTAGACACCATTGCCCAAAGTGGTTTAATTATGTAAAGTACCTCATGCAAACATCCTGAATAAGTTAGGCAGTTTTGAAACTGGCAGATTTAAAATCTTGCACATGAGTTTGTGCTAATTAAAGTGGGTTGGAACTTGTGCACAGCCTATTAATTACTCTGTATATTTAAGAATCAGGAATTTTACCCTTGTTTGTAAAAGGTGGTTTTATTTTAGATCTGTTAAATGGAAGAAGAGGCATTTCACTCTCTCACTGTTGTTGAGAAGCTATTTTAGTATCGTTCTGAGCCTGCTAACCTTCATGTCATATGTGCTACATTTTATAGTTGTTGCTTAGTGAGCAAAGGCTGTGTGTTTGTGACCACATTTAACCCTGTTGTGAGTGTGTGAGCTCAGTGATTCTAATTAAGTAACTTAATTGATTCACACATTCTGAGTATTGGAGTTCAAATAAATTGCTAAGTGTCTTTCTAGCTTGTTATGCAAATTCTCACACAGAATTGGTTGATGTTTTACTTACGAATTTTATAACTTTTTGTATTTGCTTGCTAAATTTGGTCTTCTTACTTTGTCTCACGCAGTCTGACCAAAATAAGCTTGGTTCTTGTGAAGAAGCTGACTTCTCAGGATTAAAAATAAATTATTGTTTAGACATTGACAAATATATTTTTATATATTTTATATCTCAGATAAATTCATGGAATTCATTATTCCATGAAAAACTGAGGTAAAGAAAGAAAGGAGTTATAGGCATAGGTGGGTAACTAAAACTTTATCCTGAATGACACAGGAAAGTGAATAGGAAAGCAGAAAGCTGTAGGTGGCATACCCTCAGAAAGTCAGGTAGCAATAACACTAATACTCCTGAACTGTAGTGTCATAAAGGCCTTTGGAAAGCATGGAAAGACTCTCTTAGTTTAAATTCTGTTTGTAAAAATTGCAATATAGATGGATGTGTCAGTATTAACAACAGGTGGAATTAGCTCCAGTACCCATTGAGTCTGACCTTCTATTGTGTTAATTCTTTCTACAAGTCTACTCATGCTCTGGGCCACCAAGCTGCCTGCAGTGACTGCTCTCATGCAGTTCCACTTTACTGTGTGATATCTGTCCAAAATTGTACTGCTTCAAAAATATGAATTCCATGCTGTCCAGTCCTTGATCGGTGTTTGAGTCCTACAAAGGATCCTGTGCAGAGCTTGGTATCTGAGCTAGATGACTTAAATAACTCCTTGAATTCATTAGACTGTAGGTTTACGACTCCTTGTCTTACCGTGACTTATTGCCTGTTGCTCTAAATGATTGGTCCTGAAGGAAATACTTGGTTATATCAGCATGCTCATTTTCTTTCTCTTTATTGATGGACTCATTGCAACACACAGCATAAAGGCATTGAGTAAAAAAAAAAAATGAAAAATGAAAGGAATATCTTTTAAATAAACTTAGGAATATCTTTTCCTCAGACCACTATTTATAGTTGTTGTTAGTATCACTGCAGAATTCCTGTAGTTAGAAGAAGAAAAAGAAGCGCATGAATCCAGGAATCTAAAAGAGAGCGAACTAAGGAAGTGAACTAGTGAGGTTTGAGAGATTAAAAGGACACATTGTATTGAATTTTTTTAGCTTTCTTGGTTTGGAGGTGAGGGAGACTCATGGTATGTGGAGCTGACTGAAAACCATGCCTTCAGAACACATGGCTGGAAAACACAAATCCATTTTGCCAAGTTGCAAGTGCAACTTTGATTCAAAGGTAAAATGACTAAACTAGGACAGCTAATGCGTTGTTCTGGGGAGTTGCCAAGAGATGTTAGTAGTTTTTGTTAACAGCCCTAATTATGAGTTTTTACTAAAATCGATAACCTCACATCCTTTCTGAAAAGCGCTGTACACATAGAAATAATGGAAATATTGTATATGTCTGTGTTATATGTTTCTGTGTGAGTGTACACAGATATGTATGTGCACACACGCGTGTGTTCGTAGATATATATATATGCATATATAAATAAATCATCTGTGTAATGGAGTCATATGTGTGACATGCTCACAGTATTGCACCTCTGATTATGGAGGACCATAAGCAGGGCTATGTGTGTAAAGGAAGCAGTCTCTTATTAGAACAACCAGTGGAGGAGAGTTGTATGAAACATGTACAGGTGGTTCAGGCCAGATATCTCTTCCACACTGAAGGTCTGATAGTGTCTGAATGTTAATCTGTTATGTACTAATCAGTCTATGCTACCAGACCGTGTTAACCAAAAGGTCATTGTGGTCATTTTCATTTTCAGTCTTTTTTCTTGCCCTGACTACCCATTCAATGTTATACATTTAAGATATGTATATTGAAATTATCCAAACTAACCAACAGGATACATAAGCAAGCCTGTAACCAGAATTTGATTTTCTCTGTCTTATCAAAGCATCCTTATTGCTGTGTGCTAAGATATGCACCTTCCCTGTAGTGGTGCTGTGCTCTACCTTAAACTCTGTGGAAACTATTCTGGAATACCTATATTAACTGTGATTCAATCCATTCAGATTATTTCTGAAGTGCACCTGTTACTGTGCATAATGAATGAAGCTGTCAAATGTAATGAGATTGTGTTGTTTTTAGACCCTCTGATTGACCCCTTTTGGAACATACTCATTAACTCTAACAGACAAGTAAGTTGCAGCTGTGTGTTTGAGCACCAACTTATGTAATTATTCCTGGGCTAAAGCAGAAGGCAATAAAAGTCATAGATGAGAAAAACATTGTTAAAGAAAGATGACACTTGCAGACTTCTTTTTAGTGTTTGCTTTAGGAAAAGTACGCTCTTGGTATAGGAGACTTGGGACTAAGTGTCAGTTTGGAGGAAGGAATCAAGCCAACTGAATCTGAAACTTATGAGATGTCCATCGTACCTAAAAGTAGTTGTTTCATTGGTGATGTATTGCTGTTAGCTCCATTAAACTTCATTTTAATCATCCTTTCGGGAAATTGTGGTCTCCATACATGCTTATATACAACAAAATTACTGAAGTCTACAGTTGCAGTTGGGAAGCTGGGTAATTTGCTGCTGTCACAACAGCGTTGTTGCTGAACAAATGATTTATAGTGATTTATGGGTAGGAGTAGAAGAACTGACTTAAAAATGAGAGATACAAAAGGTCAATCTCTTTTCAAAACCTCACATCTGAAACAGTGATAGATGAACATCATTGTTAAAACAGTAAGTGATAAAGCTATTTTGCATGTTAAATTCTGTGGTACTGGAGTGAGGCTACTACAGAAGTCTTTTAGGGACTGGATAAGACGACCGGGAACACATCTGAAAATTATACAGACAGTCTGGTACTAGCAAAGCTTGAAGGTAATCACTCATTATCTCCTGCTAGCAAATGGATGCACAGAGAGTTTTCAAGCAGTAGCTATTGGGAAAACCAAACCAGTCTTCTATTGCTGAGCGCAGCCATATGGCCTGGAATATCCCTTTGGTTATTTCTGGTTAGTGTTCCAACTGTCCCCTCCAAACCTCTTGTCAATCTCCAGCCTGTTTGACAGTGAGAAATAGAGCAGGTCTTGACACTGCAAAAGGACTGTTCAGCAATAGCTAAAACATTGGTACTCTGTATTTTGTTCACTGAGCTAAAATACAGTATCTGCACTCTGAAGCATCCCAACCAGAGCCTGTGCAATCTTCTGTTGTGTCTAACAGAGTAAAAATGCATTAATATTTTTTTGAAAACCATATCGTGTCAGTGTAATTTGGGATATTGAGAAGAACTGGCATTTGAGTATGTAAAAAAACACATCCAAATTTTACTCTTGGCAGAAAAAAGACTGCCATTTCTTCCTGAGAATTCTGATTCGATTCCAGTCAATTGTGTATGAACAATACAAATGCTTGACTTCTATGTAGTAATTGGAGAATATCGTAAAGTGCCTATTGTCTGGCATAGAAGATCATACTATTGATGAAATTTTCAACATACTGTTTTGTCTTTTGAGTTGTTGGAAAGCTAAGATGTTATTGATCTATGTAAGAGAAGTATTTAGTGCATGTTAATGTGTTAGAGATTGTGGCACAGATTTATGTAGAGAAGTATACTCAGTACATGTCTTAAATTGTTGATGTATCAAGCATGTAGTGTGCTTTATCAGTACAATTAAAGAACATGATGAAATATGACACAAATTACATGCTGGACATGATGTCCCATGTATTCATCAAGTCTTTTTCCAGTGGTTTTAAACAAGTATGCCCTATGTTGATACTGTGGCAAAAGTTTATCTAGGCCCAGATCTCACTGAGGATTTGGTTCTATTGATACATCAGACATTTAGTAGTAGTTCTGAGCTGCTATTGCAAAGGGCAGCAGCACTGGCAAGGTTGCAGACTAACACTGTTTTCTTATCAGGATTTAGCTGAGACTCCCTTGTATGACTGGGCAGTTGTTCCACAGATCACTCCAGCAATGGCAGTACCCTATGGCTTTCCACACTTGACCACATGGGCAAAACCTGAATTATCTTCAGTTTATTAGATTACCTTTTCAGTGTTATCACTTGTTTCATGAGGTGAATAGGAGATTCCAGAGAAACCTTTTGCAAACACTGGTTATTTCAGATAACAAAGAAGAGATAAATTATTAATTAAACACTAAGGCCTCAATTTTATGTGTCATCTCATTGTGGAAATTTCAGTAAAAGTGGCTTGTTAAATTTGTCTAATAAGAGAAGCATAAAGGTGGTTTATTTATTATATCTGAGAAATGCAGCACTGTAATATGCATTTACCATTAACATGATATAGGCATTAGGAATTACCATTAATCCTTTACCTATTGCACTTCTATTTGTATGCATCAACCACAACAATTAAGCTGTGAAGTAGGACTCAGTGTGTATTTTAATTAGTTATTTTGCACAAATTGCCACGCTTGCAGACTTTGTGGACTAATAACTTTCATCAAATATGAGTTTAAATAATTTGAATTTTACAGTTTTAACAAGCGCATCTGTTTCTACTCTCAGGAATTTGTTCTGCAGCTTGCAACATGAGCAATGGTACAGCAGGAATAAATGTTAAGGATTCATAAACCTTTTTCCAAATAACTCACATCTGAAAATTTTAGATTACCCTAGTAGGCTTAACAAGAAGGACCTGAGGTAAATGCCTAGCTACTTATATCTGCTCAGTTGTTGAAAGTAGTTTTAAATGGACACAGATTTATGTTACACTTTTCTGAATAATAGAAGTTATCCCCAGAAGTTGTCATAGTAAATATTTTTCATCCAATAATAATATTGTAGTAGCATGTGTACAAGTCTTGTTGATTACCATTCCTATTAATGGACTGTTTACATAGTCTGATCAGATTCCCACTTGAACTTCACTGAAAGGGAGAGTCAGATTGAGTATTAGGTGGTGGGACACTGGAATAGGTCCCCAGGGCAATGGTCATGGCACCAAATCTTCCAGAGTTCAAGAAACTTGCAGACAACTCTCTCAGAAAAATTGATGTTTTACATGATCCTATGTGGAGCAACAAGCTGAACTCATCTTTGTGAGTTTCTTCCAGTTTTGGAGATTTTATGATTCTATGAAAGTGTAGAAATACTTTTTTTTTTTTTTTTTTTTTTTTTAACTGAGTATTTAAATAGATTTGTCTTAGATGTCAAATGTGAGATTTTAATCCATCTATTGCCTCCAGCTTGTTGTTTGGAGTTCGATTTTAGAGAAAATCAGTAATCTTTTTTATTACTTTTGCTTTGTAGATTAATCTCCGTGCCACTGATGTGAAACTTATGCGACAACTACTCATCATCAATGAAAGTATTGAATCAATCAAGTGGATGATTGAAGAGAAAGGCATTGCCAGCAGAGGGAGCAGTTTGAGTGGCAGCCTGTGCAGCTTATTGGAAAGTCAGGACACATCCTTCCATGGCAGCTGTAGCAGTTTACAGGACTGTAGTGATGGTCTGGATGGAATATCAGTGGGAAGTTACTTGGACACTTTAGTTGATGATGTTCCTGGTCACCAAACACCATCTGATGTAGACCAGTTCAGTGATTCTTCTATTATGGAAGACTCACATAAGCATCCCAAAATTGATTCAGATGAGTACTACTGTTTTGGTTAATAAAAGCAAGTTCCAGTGGGACATTCATGCACTTGTATTTATCCTTTTTCTTTGCTGCTATTTTATTTCACATGCAAAAAATCCAAACTTCTCTTGGAAGAAAAATATACTATTATATTTTGATTCCACTTCAGAACTATTTTGTTTCTTCTAACACATTTCCTCCTCAAAAAGTTGTCTGCCTCTCTCCTCCTTGCCTTTTCTTTCTTTTAATTTATTGTTGCAATTTTTCTTTTTGTTGCTTTTTTTTTTCTTCATTACTAATTACTATATTTACAAGTCTTTAAAAGTGGTGAAGGAGAAGCTTTATCTTTAAAATGAGACTTCAGGGGATGACAGCATCAATTTTGTACTCGTTGGCAATAAAATATATTCTGATAAATAAAAATTGTGGACATTTTTCTTGACTACAAGGTTTTGCCTTTCCAAAGACACTATTCTTACTGAGCCTCAAGTCTGAATCTTGAAAGTATTTCTACAAAATAATTTTCCTTTTTAAAATAATGATATTTTATTCAATCACACTGTCTTCTCTTGAAGTATAAGGTATCCTAAACATTTCTAGGTGGAGTTTCTTTCTTCTTGAATGTTGTCATGATACTTGTCTAATTATGGTCCTGAGTTCTTGTCTTGAAGTGCACTCCAGTGGTGGAAATTCTTCATGAGGACATATGTCATTTTTTGAGCTTTGTACTTTTCCTTTTCACTGAACCTGCTGTTTTACTGGGACAGTGTGTTTCTGTAAGAAAAAGTAAGGAAATCCCACATTCAGTTATTGAATTTGAAGAGTTTGGATACTGAGCCAAAATTACTCAGCAGAATTATTTTTAAAATGTCTTGAAATTTTGAAAGATTTAGTATGTACTCGTGAATTATTTTACAGGAGGCACTAGCTAAAAGGTATATCCTGTTCTGCTTCTGTAAGCACAGTCCCATCCCATCCTTAACAAGTTCACTTTGGTTTTACAAAATATTGTTAATTAGAGAAAGTATTGCCCTGCTGTCTTCTCGTTTCCTGTTCTACAAACATGAGGTTCTTCTAACCATTTTTTCTCTAGTAGTACAATTGAGAGCTACAGATAGTCTTTTACTTTGGAAGTATGTGAGAAGTGGAATGGTAACAAACTGAAGTCTCAGTCTTTGAGACTCCCCTGGTCAAAGCTTTTGTGCAGAAGAATAGGAAGCAGAATTTTTTTAATTGCTTCAGAGTCCTAATGAAAAAAGAAGATTTTGTCCTACTGTGAAGACAAAAAAAAAAAAAAAAAAAAAAAAAAAAAAAAAAAAAAGAGAGAAAAGGAATATGATTGATCTGAACTCTCATAAAAAGATTAATGAATTTATATTTCCAGCTTTCCAGTATTTCCTGGTGGAGGAGGTGCTGATACTTACACGTCATCTGAAAGTGTCTTGTCTCTTTACATTTCACAATAAAGCATGAAAATCCTGCCCAGAATCCTGCCAGACTACCTATTTAAAATATTGTTTACATATTCTGAAACAATGAAGTCAGTAATGCAGCAGTCAAACTGCTCTGGTTGATGCTGAGAAACAGTTAACAGTCCCATAAGGTTCTGTTCTTCCAAACCATGGTTCAGTGAAGCTCTTTTGTCTAGGTTCTGTCAACCTCCATTGTGGAGAAAAAGGTAAAAAGTCAAGAAATTGATAAGGCATAATCTGTGCTTTGGGAATAACCCCATTACTTCTCAATAGAATAGACAGATGTCTGTCTCCATCAAAATTAAAAAGCCATGTGTATTTTACTTCACACACTATGATTTATTCATTGTGAATGAAAGTGAAGAAATATGTGATTTTCAAGAGTAAGACTTCTTAGCAATCTGAGGTGTCTCCAATCAAAACTTGGGTTTTGCACATAGCTCAGAAGTAACTTGTGAGTTAAACCAGGGTATTTCAGATAGCTTGAAGGAGAACAGAGGTAAGCCCTTAAAGGCAGTACTGTGTGGGCTTCACTTTTAAAGTGTTTTTTATTCCTTCCCCAGATTATGACAGCTGGACCTGGTTTGGGGTAAAAATCTGAAGAAAAATCTTGGAAAAAGTGTTTTTCAGTATATTACAAAATAGAGTGTTTTCTGTGAATGCAAAGTATTTTTTATTACTGTAAGTTATATGAATCTGGGGAACAGATCTAATGCCATAGTTTTAAGCTGTGAGTTTTTCGGATAAGTATTTCTACTTTTTTTTTTTGTTTGGCATGGAAGCTAAACGTCGGGATGTCTACTGCATCTGAATGTAATGAATGTGCAATATAAGCAGTCTTTGCTTCTCCAACTGAGATATTGGGCGGTAGGCCATGATGCACATAAAATCTTCCTACTCTGAAGGAAAGTAAAAAATATTAACATACCTTCTCAGATTTCCCCTACAGTGGTGCTGAAATATCTTCAAAGAAAACACAAGCTGTAACTGTCACCCACCCACTCACAGCTGTAATATTGGATAAAGAGTAATTACATCAGTGATAGATTTATCGTATCATAATTGAAAAGTTCATTTACATGGGAATTAAAGCTGGTAGGAAAAATAAATAAATTGAAAAAAGCCTACTACCAGAAACAGTGAAACGAAACTTCCTGTATGTCTGTACCATGTATTTTATTTCTCTATGTATCTTGATTGGAAGTAGAGGAAGAGTACAAATGACAAAACAGAAGTGCCAGGAAAATCTCAGAATGAAATATGTTTGTGGTATCCAGTAACAAGAACACCTTGACTTTTTTACTTACTTAAACATAAAAACCTCAAAGATCTCTGTTTGACTTAGATTTCTTGACTACATTTAATTAGAGTTCATAGCTAGAAGATAATCACTTACTCTGACTTCCAGCTTAAGGCAAACTGAAATCTGATTATCTCCTACTGAGTCCAATAATTTGTAGTTCAACTAAAATCTCCCTATACAGGAAATTGAAAAAGTACAATGATACATAACAAAATATACCATTGGGAAATTAGTTTTGCTTTTAAGCAGTTTACATAGCTTTTCCAGTTTCCTTTTGACTTGAACAACCTTGGTTCATAAAGTCTTTATTAAAAAATGATATGGATGCCTAACTCATGCAGAGTTGGGTTCCTTTTTTGATTTGAGTATCCATATAAATTTATATATTTACATAAGTGTAAATAAAAAATTGTTAGTGTAGGGCATAGTATCTGGAAGCACTTTAATCGTATGTGTGTTTGAAACGTAGAAAAGCAGATTATTTTCTTCCTAAAATGTGGAAAAGTAGCTAAAAGAGTTTTATTTTTTTTATTGCTTACTTCTTTATAGCTTAAGTTCTTCTGTCATTTAGACTGTTTCTAGTCAGGACAGACAATTTTGGGAAAATTTATGAAATCACAGGCAATGAGCAATACTTGTTCCACACTGCTCTAGTTTTGTCTTTGACATTCAGCTACGTAAGCCGTGTAATTCTGACACAATAGGGGACAACACAAAAGATAAATTCAGTATGCTGTCTGTTTTAAAATAACTGTTTCCAGATAATAAGAGGAACCAAATTGTAAATGCATGTGCTGTGTTTTACAAACAAACTGTCTGAGAAGAGAAAAAAAGCTCAGACTTTCACATCTGAAAACTGGTGCTTCAAAGATTCTGGCAAGACGGTCTAGATGAGAAGTTCTGTTGCAGTTCCAAAAGAGCAATTAAAATTCTTTGAAAACTCTCAGCCAGCTGTCAGGTTTAGCACTGATCTGAAGTTTGCATGACTGCATCTTCACAAATGCTTGGAAAGTAAGTAGAATTGATCAGAAGCTCTTGGATCCATTAGAAGGCCACAAATGACGTACCAGGAAACTGAATATAAAACAGCATCTCTGCCTTTGGAATGGGCACTATCATTACCATGCAAATTGGAATAGGATGATAAAAAAGGCTGAAGTCTGGTGTATCTTGTTAAAATGAGCTGTGAGTTTTACAGGCAGTAGTAAAATGCATCCGTTCGAGGCCTCAAAGTGCTGGTGAAATGTTTGAAAGTTTGAAGTTTCAAAATCTTTCTCTGTGTTTCCCTTTGAAGAAGAGGAATAGTTAGTAAGGGCAGCTGAAGTGCAGTCTGAAATAATGTCTCGTTATACCATGTAGCTGCATTTCAGATAAGTCTGTACAATCTACTGTAAGGTTTTTGTTTATTAATCTTAAGCAGACGCTAAGCTGTCTAGAAAGCCTGTGCTAGTATTTTCCACATTGCCAGTTTTCTAAACCAAGTCTAAGGGATGTGTCTTTGATATAAAGATTTAACGTGCACCTAGTAAACTTGGGATCAATAGAAAACATCCATCACTTTAAAGTAAAGGAGGCTTTATTTTACTTTAACTGTGCTCTGCTACAGAAAGTTTGTCTTTTCCAGAGTAGCTGTGGATTTTCTATACAAAGTGTCAGAATATCCTGTCCTGAAACAAACAGATGTTTTTCCCGTACGTTAATTAAGAAGTGCTTAATGCTGTCTGCGTTTGAGCTTTCTATCAGACAGAGAACATATATACAGTAAAAATTTCCCCCATGGAATTTTGTGTGCTGTTGCATGCTACTAATAAGATAATTGCTGTGTAGTCTTTTTGAAAGCATGCCTTTCCAGCAGGCTTACCTAGTCTCCAGGACTGAAATTTCTCTACTGTCCTGTTTAGCTTTGTTGGCTCAGTCTTGACAGAAACATTCAAAAAAGAAGTCTTTTAGTTACTCCTAGAGGACCTCATGATAGCAATTGTCTGAGAATAAACAGCACAATTTAACTTCCCTCTCCCTCGCTAGTTGGCTGCAGAAAAGGTGTTGGTATCCCAGAGCTATTTTGTTGCTATTATTTGTTTGTTTGTTAGTAATTGCATTTCTTTGTGACATCTGTGTGGAGAATGTCATGGTTCTATACAGCAGGTTGAGACACATATCACTGATGCAAATTAGTTAATATTGCTAGATTCAAAGTTGTTAGCTAGGGTAGTTATATGGACTGGTTCAGCCCATTTCCGTGACTAGTGGGGTGGAGCGATTTCACAAAATCCATGCCTCCGGAAAAGGGACCCCAAAATAATTAAAAACAGTGGCAACAATTTGAGGAGAAACAAACTAATTTACTAAGCGCAGTATCAGAATGCAAGATAGCACAGTATAGTACAATATAATTAGAATTGAAGCTAATAAATCAAGTACAATCAGAGAGGGTGTCCAAAAGATGGGTAGGCCTCACCATAACACTGAGGTGAGATGCACAGTCCAGCTGAGCAACAGGGAGGAGAGCCTGATGAAGAAGAGCACATCAGGTGATCTTGCCACCTTGCCAGGGGTTATATCTCCTCTCTGATCACAAAGCCCCCTGGGTATGCAGTTCTTCTCTTTCGGACAGGTACCAGGAACACTTTAACATTAACATTTCATTAACATTAACATTAACTTTAGCATTAACACGTCAACTCCCAGTGCACTACATGATGTTATGATGTGGAATACCGATAACCAAAAATCATAAAGCCATGACAGGTCATGATTGGACTTAAGATGATCTTTAAGGTTTTTTCCAACCTGAGTGATTCTATGATTCATAACTGACACTATGTCATAACACTATTCATAACTGATTAATAACTAACATATGATTCATAACTAACACTAGAGTCATAACACTATGGTTCATTAAGATTCTTGCATGTGACCATTGTATTTATCATTCAGGAAACTTTATGAATGTAAAAAGGATATTGCTGTGATTTTATTAAGAAAAATGTCTTGATAGAGCAGACTGAATTTTGTCTATGAATTATAAATTCAAATGATAAAAGTGCACAGTAAAATTTTTGTATTAGATTTATAACTGTTGGGTAATGTCACTCTCACTACTAACTTCATTTAAAAAAAAAAATAAATTCTGAGCCTCAAGTCTTCTTAAATTTGCATTGAAAGGAAAATTTCAAGAACCCATGCTATAAAAAAGGGTAACTGCTAAATGGGAGATAGTATCTGTAGACAATTTTTTCAAGTTTTTCTGACAGAAATGTTCCTCTGATTTTACTGAATGTGTGTCTAAACAATAATATATAGACTTATCAACAAAACAGAATTAAGCAATACAGTGTGACGTGCTGCTTACAATAATGCAGTTGTGTGGCCCATTATGGGTAGAAATGTGGGAAGAGGTCAAGAAAACAAAAACAAATAAAAAATCTAGGAGAGAGAGTAGAGAACAGTAGCTGAGTCCTCTGTACATCTGGTGATATGGATCTCATAGGTAAGGATAAATCTGACCAGGTCATCTGTTTGATGATGGCATCATACTTGCAGGGGGCAGCCTGAAAAAAAAATGAATGCCTCTTCTGCATTTAACATTGCAAACCATTTTCTGAACTCTACTTTTTACTATTAGTTAAACCAATGAAATACAGTTGCTGAGACTATCAGCTGACAGTTTGACTCCCAAGATCTCTCATCCCTTAAGTCACACTGATTTCCATGGGACCATTCAAATGTTTGAATATTAAGTGCTACGTTTATCTTAAAGTATTAATAAATATATATTTTTACTAAATAAAATATTTAATTTGTTATTAATATATTTGTCATTTGTTTATTTGTTATTTATACCTTATTCATTATATGAAAGTCAAATCTTATCTGAAGTTAGTGCTATTTTTGAGAAAAGGCAGCTTTCCTGTTAACCTTGGAGCATTCTCTCAGTATTTGTTTATTTTGCAATCAAGTTCTTTAGGCAAAGTTATTAACTTCCCAGCTGGTGTAACAAATAATTAAATTTGGGAGTACCTATTCGCCTTCTGTGCATCTTTGAGTATTTTCTTTACTCCAAAAGTACTGTCTCTTTCCCTTAGGAATACAGTGTCTTTTGTTTCCTAACAACTAGCTATCCAACAATTTGTACAGCCAAGTAATCCTAAAAATATTTTGATGATGGGGGAGGAGAACGGCAATTAAAATGTTCCTTGCTTTTTGCACAGAGAGGCTGTGTTTGGAACAGTGACATAATCTTCAGGACAAATATGGCTTTCATTGTGCCACCCCACCTCCCCATTGCCTGAAGTAATGTAAATATTTGCTTCAGTCTATGAAGCTACCCAAAGTCAGTGCTGGGTCACTTTCTTTATGGCATGTGACATGCTGATATCAGCACACGTTTCCAAAATGAGTCATAATGCTGTATGGGAAGTTACCAACTAATTTTCAACTGTACATGGAACAGATTGCTTCTTCAGGAAGCATTATCACTAGTAGAAGCAGATTTCAAAAAGGCTTTTTGATTGTAATTTAAGGTGTAAATATTTACTTCAAGGTGAACATATAGATTTCTGTCTTCTCATTCCACTGGTCATTCCGTGGCTAAAATCACTGTGACAACAATGGAAAATAGAACGGTGTTGTAAGAGCTATGATAATGTTATCACTGTACTTTCTTCTCTGAAATGAATTCAAATTCAGAATATACCTTCAAATTTGCTAAAGGAAACATACTTCTTAGTATTTTCTTTGAGATGATATAACCTTTCCAATTCTTTAGTTATTCGATGAACTTGGACACGTGCACAAGGTAGTTAATGTGGAGTGAATAATTTGAATTATCAGAAGATCAGTGGCCTGGTGCAGTTGAACTATATGCATAAGTAAATGTCCTGGAAGCCACATAGAGTCCTGATGGATCTCCTTACACAGGATAGAGAATTTGATATGTTATTTGTAGAGACTGGTGGTGTTTTGTTTTGTTTTGTTTCTGTTTGTTTTGATTCAGTTTGGTTGGTGTGAGCTTCTTCCTGAATGGCTTAGCTGTTCTAACCATGGCTTAGGAAATGAAATCTCTTCCCTTTTTCTGTCTGTATTTTCAATTGCTTGGCTATCAGAGCCAATAAAAACGCAGCTCCTCAAAAAGTTTCAGATTAGCAGGACATTCACTGAATAATGCTGATCCACAGCAGTATGGATGGAACTGGGCTGTCTGCTGAAAGGCTGACATCTCTATGCCTTTATATAAGTATACATAGTGTAATTTAATATATATATTATTTTCCCCAATAGGAAATCAGATTTCAAGTAGATTTAATGAGAAAGTCACTCTCATACCATGGTTTCGTTACATGATTCTACATGATTCCTACATGATTCATTTAATTTTTGTCCTTTCAAAAATAACATAAGAATCACATGGCAACGTCAGTTCTTTTAGAAACCAAATTGCATGGTAATTAGAGCCTCAGAAAGTCTGTGTTTAGCTTTCTCCACATTTATAAATGTATGTTAATCTTAATATTGGGACAGGAATATTTAAATCATTGCTTGCCAATCTTACCACGTCATAATGAACCATTAACAATACTAAAATGATGCATTGCCATGTTTTAACACAAGCGGGTATATGATCTAACCTGGGAAATACATTCTGTGAGGCATCCTAGGAATGATTGGTTTGTGCTACCAATTCAAAGTTGACGCTTATGCTTTTATGCATATGAATATTAATTAGGTAGGGCCTGGGGTGGTTACTGAAATGTACAATACACAGAAGACTGTACCATTACAGTCTCGCATGAACAATGTGCAATTCATCCATTTTATTAATGCTCTGTTTCCCCTTTAGGCAAATCATTTCACCAGCATGTGATAATAAAGCTTCAGTCAGACATTTTTTGACAAATTTGACACGTTATTGGATAGAAGCCACGTTCTAAGATAAAACTCACAGCTTGCTTTGCTGAGTTTTCTCACTAGGCCTAGAAAAGGACACACATTTCTATCAGTGCCAGGTTATTTGATGCAAAACTTCAGAAGCTGTTGGCATGTGTACAATATTGAAGACAACTGTAGCGAGAAAGATTGGGAATTGGAGGAAGTGGGAAAAGGATTATAACAAAGCCAATGACAATAGATACCAGTTCAGTGTAGGTTCCAGGCAGTGGTTGAGAACCACAAGCACAAAGCAGGATCAGTCATGAATGACAGGAAATAGCAAGAGAATTGTATCTCATTTAACTTGTGAATCTCATTTCCAAACTGCAATGCTGTGGCTATGCACGATATGGGGTACTGAGGCATAAAATCAGAAGACATCATTCCTTTTCATTAGTTATTTCTACACGTATAGGGAATGACTTATTGAATCCCAGAAAATGTGACAACTTGCTTCCCTTTTCTGTCCCTCACTGCAATGTTCTTTCCTTTTTTACTTTGGGAAGAACCTGAAGGAAACCCTAGTGCACCACTTTTAGCATTCAGTGAAGAAATCCTGACAGGAACAGAATTGACTACAACTGAATCCACCCTCCCTTTTCTGTTCACTGTATGCTTTTGCTGGTTTTCATTAGACAGAACAGTAAACACAGCTTTAGTATTAGCCAAAAAAAGTGGTGTAGGGTCAAATGTAGATTCTGTAATCCTTTAATTCAGCAAGAGTTTGTATTATATTTCATTTCTCTTTTGTATTCTGTTCTATTCACTCACACACAAAAGAGGTTTTGCTGCACTTAAAAATCACAAAAAAATGGGTAAGAAAGTCTAGGCTTTACCATGAATATATAAATAAATAAAAATAATAAATAATAATAAATATTTACCCATATTTTTATATGGAGCAATAAAATACAAGGGTTTATCTCTTTTCCATGGTAATGAGGGAAGTTCAAAGTACAGTTTGAAATAAAACCCAGAGTATCTGGAGTTGCATATTTTTCTCAAGAACCATTTTTTTTTCTACTGGCAAGATGCTGTTCTCCACTATAGGCATCTCAGTTTCTGTTACAACTTGTGATTTTCATCTTCTAAGGTAAAGAAAATTGTGTACTGTGTAAAACTTTCTGTGTTCCAAGTATTTTGTCTAATATAACACAATATGACATGACATAATGTAATATAATATAACACAATACTAAATCATGTATATATTTCTTTCTAGATGAGTAAGTTAGTCGTTAAGTAGCTTCATTCTGAAAATTTGTCAGGTTTATTTGGTATTTTTAAAATAATGACTCTTTAATTTTGTGCCTCGAATGTAATTTAAATGAGAAAGAATGTACCATTGTCCCTTTCAAATTCAGCTTTTTCACCTGAGAATGCTAATCAGTGGCAGGGGAAATTCTTTTCAAGCTTTTTTGAATAATACTGTTGGGATATTCCAGGCATATTTAAGCAACAGCATTAGCAAATCTTGCAATCTGATGGGCACTTGTTCTTTAATGTCACTTTAGAAGTGCTTCCCAGGAGGAGGATTTTCTACATTAATAAGATATCTTATTATGATTGAGGTATGAGAAAATCAAGTATAGAAAAAAATTGACTCTCTTGACAAGTGAAAAAGAGATTACTCTGTGTCCCAGCATAATGTTCTTAAAGAACAAGTCAAAGGACTATTTTACCTGTTTTACCTATTTACCCCTAGCTATGCTGGTAGTGAGGCGGAGAGACCTACTTTTCATGGGAAAGTTCTGACAAACTTTACAAACATTACAAACTCGATTTGTAAACACTCTCTGGGAAACATATTTCCTCCTACTACAGTTATGCAAGCGTAGGCGTCTATTTCAGAAAGATATTTAAGTATGTGGTTAAATTCAAGTACCTGAGTAATTTATGTCCTTAAATGCCTGGCTGAATCAGGAACTAAATCTTGGTGGTGATACTTCCAGTTTGCACAGAGTAGACTTTTTCTTTCCAAATGAAGCTTTACCAGTCTCCTTAAGGCCCCAGTTTATGATCTTATTTGCTGAAATGCCTCTGTAATCATCACATTGCTGGAACATAGTGTAATTTTCAGTTGTTTTCTTAATCTTACATAGGTAATCAAGCAGCAGTATTCTCTGATACTGTCATTGAGATTTTTGCCATACTAGGATTCAGTAAAAAAATGGTAATCAAATGGGTATGAGTTATTTTAATTCTTTAAAAGTCATTACTTCTTTTAAGAGGTGTGACAATCTAGGGCAACCTTTCAGCAGCCTTCTTAAAAAATGGAAAAAGTACTTCAGGCCAGGAGCAGGGGAAAATACTGATCATACAGTCATAGCTAAATCAGAACTGAGTTATGTCATGGCATCTGTTTATGATACTTAGAATATTCTAGTTTCTTTGCAAACTTGCCAAATGTGCGCATAATAAAAATGAAATTAAAAAAAAAAAATTTAAAAGAACTGATGGAATTTTTTTGCTGTTTGTTATTGCTTTTTTTTTTTTTAAGAATGAGATAAAGAAAGCTATTACACTGTAGTAAGCAAAGACTGTATTGCTCAGTTCTCTATCTAAAGAGCAGCTTTACAGATTGAATTTTCTAACTCTAATTTCATGCCTGAAAATATTTCATGTGTTATTTATTAAACTCCAGTAAAGAGTAAACATGTCAAGGAAGAACAAATCTATGTGGATTTCTCTAACTGCTCAGTATGAATATGGCTACTAGTCTGTATTTTATTATTTTTAACTTTCTCATTCTATTTATTGTTGACTAGTAGTGATGTAGGTTAGATTATCTTGCTAATTATTCTTTTTCTACTTGAGTTTTGCTGTTGTCTGTCTACACAAAATATGTTAATAAATGTTTTCCGTTTTTCTAATTTGTGATAAACAAGAGAAGGAGTAGTCACCGTGTCTCGCTCCAATTTATAGGAGGAAGAAGAAGTTCTTTGATATCTGTATACCCAGCACGAGATTAAGAAGCAACGGTTCAAATGTTGATCCAACCAGTTTATTACAAATCTTAATCAGGGAAATAGGGAAGGAGAGGATGGACACTATTATGAATTAGGGTGATGGGGAAGGGAAGAATGGCGATAGAAAAGATAGGAAATATGCAAGGAGTCTTTATAGAAAGCAAGAGGGAGATAGTCACCACCACGGATCTAGCGTTTTTTTCATTGATCTTCAGTAGTGCTGTGTCATTTGTTCTGTTGACGACGACAGTAACCACGGTAATGATGGTGACTTTTCAGTGATAATACCAACTTATTTATACATCCAAAGTGGTTGAGTCAGCTCTCTTTGAAGCAAAAGCTTCTGGCTCTGGGATCTCAGCAGAAATTCCTTTGTTCCTGTCTTCTGGGCCTTGCCAGCAGATAAGGGAGAGCAGGGAGGTGCCAACTTGCATCTTGCCTTCACAGAATACAATGGTATCATACCCCAATCTCCTATAGCAAGCTGGAGTTATTTGGTCTCAGGCCAGATCTTCCACCAGTAAACAGTCCTGAGCACTCTCTTCTGAAGGCAAACAGCTTCAAAGAAATGCTTCCAAATGTAAAATTGTCCAGATAGTGACGTTGATTGCTACACAGCAACACCCATCACTCATCTCCTAGACAAGTCAGTCTTATCACAAGAAATACCTCAGGAAGCAAACGTTGAGCTTAAAACATTTATCATACATACCATAGAGGACTTCATGTGTCTTGTGGTCAAGTTCAGACATTATCAGACACACCAAAGTGCTTCTGCAGTTGGGTATGGATTAACCAAAGGACTTTTTCCTCTTCAAATTAGAATAATTTAAATGTGTCCTATCTATCTTCATCCTTTCTTAGAGTCCCATAAGCAGAAAAGACACAGACTTAGTTGTTCTAGGGCTGAGAAAGCAGAAATGTGTAGAAAGAGTTGGCATTTTAATGAAAATATAGGAATAAGAACTTAGTATGAACTATGTGCTTTGAAAATGTTTAAGAACAAACTCTCCTTCTGTCAACAGCTGTACACTACACATTTAGATTTATTTGTCCATATATTTCCCACAAAATTTGATGGAATTAATAGTGTGTGACAATAAACAGCATAAATACACCAAAGTTTAATCCTATACAATATGACCAGTATGCAGTTATGCTGTCTTCAACTCGCACATGGATATCACAACCTCTGAACATCGTAGATCTGGTAAGGAAAATAAAACCTTAAACAGAGAGCATGAGCATCCAATCAGTGTAAATCCAGAAGAAGCCAGTAGACTTAAAGCTGCCAGTCTTCTTACAAAACAGAATAGAGGCGCAAACTTTCACTGTGCAGACCAAATTCATTTCAATTGCATACTAGTTGTTTCATTTCACATGAGAAACTGTCTTTCAAGGAAAGCTCTGACTATTTAATCCTTATTGTTTCATACTTCTATAATTTAGAAAGTTAACTCATGCTTACCACATGAGTCAAACTGCATCTATTTTGTTTTTGGGCAAAGGTGCCAGACTGGAAACAGAATCCTCGCTGGATTCAATGTGAAGCTAAAGGACATTCAGATGAATAGTTAGCTGGATGACATTTAATGGATTCCACCAAATACTGTGAGAATAAAAAAATAAAATAAATTAAATTAAAAATAATTTAAAAAGACGTAAGTGGCTGCAGAATTAAATAAGTACTGAACAGTGCAGAAGGGATCAATGGCTGTCGAAAAGGAAGAGTGATTACAGTAGACTGCTTCCCAGGCATATAAGTATACAGGTATTTGAACTTTTATCTTCATCTTATTTAGGGTTCGGAGCCCAGCAGTATGAAAAACACTTGGAATGGTTATCTGATCTGATTGGTTTTTTTTCACTGAGGAGGAAAGGAACATAGAGACAGTTGTTCTGGAAAAAATATGAGCATATCTTCACAACAAAATAATATGGGTGGCATAAATCCTTTCAGAATTTTCTAAATATGTACAGATCTAGTCTGTCATAAGCTAGAATATCTATAATCACAGTGGGACAAAAGTATCAATTTATACTCACTTCATTTTGAAAAGATGTGTAGTCAAATGGCTCCAGGACATTCCAAACTTATTATACAGGAAAGGCTTTGTGGATTAGCACAGAAGTATTTGAGCTGGCATCTCAGAGAAGTATAGGACTAAATCATAAAGTTCATCAATGTAGACAGCCAAAAAAAACTATTTGCTTGGCTAAAAAGAAGTGAAAACTATCACACCCTCTTCTCAAAAAATCTGGCAGACCAGCATCTTTGAAATTTTTGTACTGTTTTTTCAAGATATTTCTATGGGTGAAGTTCAAATTTATGGTTTCCCTATGGAACGTAGCCTGTACCCTTTACAAGAGTATGAAGTTAGTTATTTTTCAATGTAAATCTCTTATGCAGCTGTTTAAGTTCCTCTATCAACAGGAATATCTGAATATTGATGTTCTTTCCAATATTATGAGAGACAGCTTAACTACTGACTTCACATCCATGAGAGTTTACCTTCAACTTGAATAACTTCTCCTACAGGTCAACAGCCTAAATTTGTATCTAAAACTTAGTAGTTAAATACATGTCTGGAAACCTCGGTATATGGTCCAGCTTTCCAAAGGACTGAAGAACAATAAGAAATGACATTCTCAATGCTGTTACACTTTCTAATTAGTGGAAAATATTACCAAAAACTAAACAGAAAGGTAGAAGCATCTTAGATTCTCTCTGTCTGGAAATGTGTAGTAAGTGCTTAAATTAGGTAAAAACAGTGAGGTCATTAGATATTATAAATACCAAAATACTTGTTCTTTCCAATTAGCTTAAAAGTAGGGGCTCAGAGGTCCCCACTTAGGGGAACTTAGGATTCCTTAGGATTCCTACCTCTAGAACTCCACTGGCTGCTCATTTAACTCTGGCTAGCTGTATGACTGTATACCCAAATCAAAGATCTTTCCACTAAGAAAGAATGGTTTTACCAACCTTAAGTCCACAGTGGTAATGTTCAGCTTCATATTAACCAGTTGACAAAGCACGTGAATGAACAGATTCATTACTCATAAAACTCCATCACATTCAGAATTAATTTGGACTACATAAGTTGTAGATGTCATTTGGATAAATGAATCAGGACAGGAAGCATTTATAGTCCAAAAGAAAGATAAGGTAAAGATCTGTTTTTGTTTCTTGGCTTGTTTCATATTTGCTGAGAAATGTCAACCTTGCCACTTTAAATTTGTTTATAAGTCCAACCCTAATTCAGTTAGTGGTTTACATTGAACTAAAATAATTATTTTTGAGACATCAAAAGAGTTTATTTTGACTTTTTGTGAACATACACTTTTGTCTGTTTGTGTGCATCACTGGTGAAAACTGCAGCACAAATACTGTGCTCACTTTTGAGCCCCTTATTGCAAGAAAGATATTGAGTTGCTCAAGCATGTGCAGAGAAGCAAAGTTGGTGAGGGAAAAGGGATACAAAACTTATGAGGAGCTGGAGTTTTTTAGTCTGGACAAGAGGAGGCTAAGGAGAAAATTCATCACTCTAGAACTACCTGAAAGGTGGTTGCAGCAAGGAAGACTTTTATCTCTTTTCCATGGAAACAACTGGTGGGATCAAGGAAACAATCTCAAGACAGCAGGTTTGTACTGATCTAAGGAAGTATTTCTTCAAAAAGAAGGAGGTTGGACATTGCAACAGGCTGCCCAGGGAAGCAGTGGATTCCCCATCACTGCAGTCATTTAAAAGGTGTGTGGATGTGTCACTAAGGGACATGATTTAGTGCTGGTTTATGATTCTATGACGCTAAGTAAGTTTTCAAGCCAGTTTTAAAATGGGCAGCTATACCCCATTATGAGTGAGACAAAATTTCCTCCAGCAATCATTATTCATACAATTTGGATATGAAAATCTTGATTCATATCTGCTCCAACACTAATCTCTTTGTCTCTAGGCACTTCAGTGTGAAGTAACACTGTCCATACATTAAGCTAGTCCTCTGGGAAATGACACACCTGAAGTTCAATTCTACTGTCAATAGGCATATATATGTAATTTGTGCAAAACTGAACTACTCCAGAGAAACTGAAGGATTTATAAAAAAATACCTTCGTACCTGCTATTAAAAGCATTCTTCTGAGAGATAATTAACCTTTGTCCAATTTTTTTTTTTTTCCATAGAGGTGCATCTAACTATAAGCAACATCTGTGGTATGCTACCATGTCTCTAGTCTGTAGTACCGTGCCTCTACATGTACGGTCTAAATTTAAACTGGCCTTTCTTGTTGCTGTGCTCCTTTGCAAACTCTCTTATAATTTATGATCTTGTGTCACCCTGAGGGATGTTGTCTGAACATTCCAATATTAAATAACAGTGTTTCAAGGTGGTTTTGTTGTTGGTTTTTGCTTGTTTGTTTTGTTTTGTTTTCCCCACATATGCAACAGTCTCCATATTTTCCAGACTGGACTTCCTTTTCTTATTTCCTGATCATATTTCCAACCTTTCTCATTTCTCAGCTGGCTTTAGTGTTCTTCTTTAACTTTAAAAGTGTTCTTCTTTAACCTTAAAAGAGCAAATCTTATAAATTATGAATACAGTTATATTCCATTTATCATTCTTTTTATTTCATCAATGAACATGTTAAATGAGATGACGTTTGAGGATTTTCATCCATCACTCTTTCTGTTACTGACTATTCTGCCACTTAAAGCATTACTTTTTAATTGATATTTTTATCATAATCTTCGGAAATTCTGAACCTGGGCTAGCATGTATTTTGATTTCTTGCCTAATTTATTTTCTGTTGCAGCTGATAATATGAGAATTCACATTAGTAACATGATTTTGGAATAGAGCAGCATGACAGTATAAGGGTGCTGCACTCTGAGGATTTATATGTAGAGCTATTATTTCTTCATAAAAGAGTCTCAGAATTTCAAATGTAATTAACTTTCCATTATTACTGTCCTAATGCAAATGCAAGACTCAGGTACAAAAAGATTGAATCTATGACTAACAGGAAATCAATGTTACTCATGCTTGGGTCTTAACCACTACATCATACTAATGAACTCAAAATCCTTGTCCTGCATAATTCTCATAGCAAAACTAATTCATTGGAGAGAATGGATGATTTAATTATGTTTAAAGAAAAGAAGAAAAAAAAAACAAACAAACAAGAAACAGCTGAAAATAAATTCTAGAAAATACAAGAATGAAAACTTCTGTTATAAATACAGAATTCTACCCAATGAGTTAGAAGCAATGTATTCATAAACAGTAAGAACAGTAACATCACAGAGAAGTAATGTGGCCATAGGAACACTAATTCCAAGGCTTTCTTCATAGTACTAACTCTGTAATAATTGTGCTGTTGAAAAAGAAGGATGGGACAATACAAAATCATCACTCTCTGAGCTATTCTCAGCAAGCATCAAAAGAAATTTAATAACAATACTTGCAAAGGCTTTGCAGATGAATACTAGCAGTGGAAAGACTTGTTATTTCTTAAGGAATTAGTTGGTTGATATAGCTTTACTTGGAATGTGGGAAGGCGTCAGTTTTTTTTAAGTACAGGTCTGGGTTTCACTTTTTCGTTAGTGAAGGAACACTGCTCAGATGAGTGCCTATGATCTGAAGAGGAAAAGATACATTATTTAAGATTCTATTACAAATAGTATGGAGGAATATTCCTCCAAATATTTGAAGGGCTTACTTAACCTGTAAAGAACTTTTATCAGGCACCTTTTAATGGCAATGCTTTGGGATTAACTTATTGAAAGTGTAGATTTAATGAATAAGTTTACAAGCATACAAACAAGAAACATCAAAGCCTTGCAAAGTTAAAGTAATCTGATTAGCTAATACCACTGGTATGGACTGGTACTATGGAAAAGACAGAATGATTGCCAAAGACCTCTAAAATGCCAGAAAGGACTTCCGGAAAGTGAACACTTCTTTCCTCGAGAGGCATTTTAAAATGCAGTTGGATGTGGACTACCTGGACTTATTAGTTTATCTAAACTTAAGCAAAATATTTGACACTGTCCTGCACGACATTCTTATCTCTAAATTGGAAAGGCATAGATTCAATGGATGGAATTCTTGGAAGATAAGGAATTGACAGAATGGATGCACTCAGAGTTCTGGTCACTGACCTGATGTCCAGGTAGAGACCAGTAATGAGTGGATGTTCCTTGGGTGTCAGTGTTAGGACCAGTGATGTACACCTATTGTGGTATGGTCAACATGCAGGAGGGAAGAGATGCCATCCAAATGAATCTTGGCAGGCCTGGGTGGTGGGTCCATGAAACCTCATGACGTTCAGGGAGGTCAAATACAAAGCTCTGTACCTGGGTTGAAGTAATTTCAAGAACAAATAGGCTGAGTGTGGAACAGATTGACAGTAGACCTGCAAAGGAAAATTGATGATGTCGATTGATAAAGAGCTCGACGTGAGCCAGGAATGTGCCCTTGCAGCCCAGAAAGCTAAACATATTCTCGACTACATCAAAAGAATTGTAGCTAAAAGATGATTCTCCTCCTCCACTTTGCTTTCATGAGGCTCCCATGAAGAGTTCCTTGCTCTGAGAAAGCTTTGTAACAGGCTTCCTGTACTTTAGGTAGGTCTACAAGAAAGCTGGAGAGAATAAACATGAGGTTATGGCTTTAAAACATAAGAGAATAGATTTACTTTAGACATAAGGAAGAAACTATTTATTATCAAGGTGGTAAGTCTGCAACAGGTTGCTCAACCAAGTTGTGGATGGCCCATCCCTAGAGATGTTTATGGCCAAGATTAATGCGTTTTTAAGTAACCTGGTCTAGTAGAAGGTATCACTGCCTGTGCCAGAAGGATTGGAATCAAATGATCTTTTAAGGTCCCTTCCAAATCAAACTACATTATGATTTTATAATTCTATGATACTATGATACTATGATACTATGATTCTATGAGTATGAATTAGGGTGATTTTAGTATATACATACTACTTGAAGACATTCCACAACTTCACAATTAAAGAAAATATTTTCCTTTATGGGGATGCAGTTGTTGCAAATTTTTTTATCCTATCTCACATATTCTCAAACACAGCTGGCATGGCTTCATGAAGGGTAGATTATGCCTGACAAAAATGGTGGCCTTCTTTGTTGGAATGATGTCAATGATAGGCAAAGGAATGCAACTGTCTTCATCTGCTGGACTTGTGCAAGGCCTTTGACATGGCTCTGCAACACACCCTTATCGCTAAATTGGAGAAATATGGATTTAAATGTTGTACTACACAGTGAATTGTCTTAGCCAAAGGGCTGTGGTCAGTAGCAGTATGTCCATGTGAGTGTCAGTGCCATATGTGGACTACTGCTCTTCGCCATCTTTATTGACAACACAGATAGTAGCACTGAGTGTACCCTCAGCAACTTTGAGATGACACTGAACTGAATGATGCAGCTGACATAATACAAATGAAGGAATGTCATTCATAGGGACCTGGACAGTCTTAAACGATGGACCCATGTGAAGCTAGTGATGTTGAACAAGATTAAGCTCAGGGTGTTGCACTTGGGTCAGGACAATCTCAGATGTATACAGACTGGGCAAACATCTTGTGAGCAAACTTGCAGAGAAGGATTTTGGGTTCCTTGTGTGTGAAAACCTGAACATGAGCCAGCAGTGAGTACTTGCAGCCCAAATTGCCTGCTGCACCCTGTGCCACATCAAAAGAGTAACAGCCAGCAGGATGAGGGAGCTGATAGCCTTTGAGGTACCCTTATAAGGCCCCACTTGGAGTACTGCATTTGAGTGTGAGGCCCCCAGAACAAGATGTAGAGCTACTGAAGCAAATCGAGAAGAGGATGATGAAGATGATCAAAGGTCTGGAGCACTTCTCTTACAGTGGAAGGTTGAGAAAGCTGGTCTTGTTTAGCATGGAGAAAAGAAGACTGCAGGGAGGTTTCACTATTACCTTCTTGTACTGAAAAGGAGTTTATAAGCAAGAGGGGAATCAACTTTTTACTTGGTCTGACAGCGGTAAGACAAGGAGGAATGGCTTTAAACTAAAAGAGGAAGTTTAGTTTAAATGTTAGAAATAATGTTCTTTACTCAGGGGGAGATGTGGAACTAGGTTAACTTGTCTGGAGAAGTTGTGGATGTTCCATCCTTGGAGGCATTCAAGGTCAGGTTGGACGGGGCCCATGCAGCCTGATCGAGCGGGTAGAAATCTTGTAATTGAGTAATTTACAATCGCATTGAATATTTCCTAAAGCAAGATCCTGAATGTGTGTGTGTAACCAGCTCTGTCCTTATCTCAGTTTCTGATCTTGACCACTAGTTCCATCTCCAGACCCAAAATGTTCTGAACCCTATATGAGTGTACAACTATGTCTATAAGAAAATCTCCTTACCATTTCTGCTCTTGGTCTAAGCAGCCTCTAGTTTCTGCATTTTTCTAGGTACTATCTCTTAGAGAGCACAACATTGTGTAGCATTAAATGATAGGCTTCTTTTTCTGACGGGCAGAGGAAAGAAATTTTCAGTCATCCCACAAAGCAGCGTAGTGCAAGCACAAATGCTGTAATATTTTTTTTTACAATCTCCTTCCACCTTGAGGCAACATTTGGTTCATTTGGATTTACATTGTCTTATGAGGAAAATGGAAGTACAAACAGTTTTTTGTGTTGCTTCAGCTATAATGGTAAAGTGTGCAAAATTTCAGCCCTGGTGTTTTGTTCTTTCATATCCTGTTTCTGTTGGGATGCAGAGACAAAAGATGTTTAAGTGAACAATTGCACGATGTATACTTACTGACATTTCTTTCTCCATTATTAATAATAGAAATAAAAGATCTGATTGGGCAGTCTTCATTTCCTCCTTTATGGAATGGCCCCTATATAATCAGTAAAGCTCTTATATGAGCATGATCATGTCTTAATTTCTGTGGCTCATACTTTTGCAGAAATGCTTACAGGAAGCTTGAGAGAAAAGTGTTGCATAGTAACACATTACCTTATTGAATTAAGGCCCTCTTTTTTCTGCAATTTAAAAAGGGCTGAAGAAAAGAGTGATGTCTTTGCTGTTCAAAGATAAAGGATAAGATTGTTTTTAGCTTAGCTCACATGTTTTGATCTTGAGAACATACCATACAGTCAGTGAAGTCTTTGTTCAATAGATAAGTTCAGTCTAAAAGACAAAATGAGAAATTGCCTTTGCATGGCATGTTTTCTTTATTCAAAAAAGTGTCCTCTGATTTGGAGACTCTCAAGGAACTATCTATCTCCAATATGCTCTGAAAGCAGAGAACTCAGGGAATATTAAGAGGAAAAGTGTCCTTACGTTTTCAGAATCGGTGAGACTGTCATTGTATCTGACAGATATATTTAAAAGTAATACAAAAAAATTGAAAAAGGTCAATGAAGATAGTCTAAAGCCTGAATACTAGGTCATACTGGGTAAAATTTAAGACCCTTATTCCATGAAAAATTTAAGGTATCAATTCACCAAATCATCCAACAGAATATTAACCTCTGACTTGATCTCATTTTCAAGGTATCTTTGTGGGATAGATTTATGTATTTTAACAAAAAAAGAAAACAAAAACACAAGCAAACAAAAAACAACCCTGAAGAGATCAAGAGGAGGAGGACAGTGGAGGTGAATGCAAACTAAAAATAAAGAAATATATCAACAGTGGAGTGGTTTATGTGCCACCTGAACCTATTAAATCATTGCAGGCTCTCTTTTCAAATGATACACAATAATTCAAATAAATGATAGTTTTAGTGCCAAATCACCAGTGTTATGTCATTGCTCAGAAACTAATTTCTCCTGTGTAGATTGGGAAAGCTTCAGATTCTACCTCAGAGCTCCATCTTCTCTACTGTCTGTGACAGAATTTTTTACTTTTGATGTAGGTATTTGAGCAAACAGAATGCCACAAGGCAGAAGTACCATGCACTTTTGACATAGACAGTGCTGTTTCTGATGTCCACAATACTGAAGGTATAACATAGATATCAGTCTCTCTGCTAATTGCATGTTACCCAGTAGAAATGTTCCCAGTTTAGGTGAAGGAACTAATCACACTGTAAGAAATTACTGTAGGTACTAAGACATCCCTTTGTTCTTTCAAACTGGAAAAAAAAAAAACCTTCAGAATTAGCTTATGTTTTCTGAAAAAGAGATAATGAAGTTGAGACTGTGAAACAGCTGTTTTGAACTTGAAAAATATTATTTATATAGGGACAGCTTTGCACCCTAGAACTGCCTCGTCTCAAGCCATAATTCTGTTGGAGTATTGGAGGGCTTCTTATTGTGGCTTAGACCCCTGAATGACCTTCAGGAGGATTTATCATCAATCCTTCCTTCAGAGTAAAAACGTTTCTGATGTTGAACAGCATCCTGCTGTTATTACAAGAATAGCTGTTCTTCAGAAGAGAGGATAGAAACCATAAAGTTTATGTCTTGAGTGTATTTAGGAAGACTAGGATGCTGCTCTGCAATAGCTGCCTTCAATTACCTATTTTGTAGGCATTTTATACAAACATGGTTATTTAATTTAAATAGCTAACCTTGACAAATAAAGCTAAACAGATTTTTAATCTGTTTCTGGATGCCTTACTCAATTATTCTATTAAATATCCAATTAAAAGGGAAATAAAAATTTATGTAAGTTTTCCATACGCATATAAAGGGATATTAAAAAGTCAGTATATGTCTTCTTTTATAAAGTATTTATTATCTATAAGCTGGTGTTCTTAATCCTTTTTCATAGGAAATTTTTATTTTCAACAATTTAGACAAGGAGACAGTAAAATGTTCTAAGCAATAAAAAATTGTTGAATTGCTGTTAAAGTGTGTTGGTTTTAAGTCCATTCATAATTTTGATTTTATGGTGAAAAGTGAAGTAATGAATAAATAGTATACTGGATTTCTATTTGGCTCTGTCTTCAAGCATGATTAGAATTTGTTTAATATTCCAAATCAGTAATAAAGGTATTTAAAAATTATAATATGTAATAGTTAATTCCCTGTTCATTAGTGCTTTATTAATGAATGTTTGCATGTAAATTGCTTTCATATATACAGTTGAAAGCCCAATTAGTCAAGTCAGTAGGCCAGACCTTCACCTACAAGAAAGAATGTAGACAGCAGAAAAGAAGGGCTATCAGAAACAACGGTCAGTGTTTGCATGTATCTGCTAGCACAGCTGCAAATCAGAGGACATTTCCACCAATTAATAAAGGCTAATTAATAAGATAACTAGTTGGAATCCTTGTGGCTGATGGAAACTAATAAACAAGCTGTGTTGCCTTCACACATCCTAGCCCAGATGTCTTTCATCCTTATGAAATTCAGGATTTTAAGGAAGGTTGCTTTAGACCAGGGAGTGTAAACAAAGGTACTTCATGCAATACCGGTACTTGTTCCAAGATTCATCCTCCATCCCTCCTCCTCTGCCCCACTCTTTCTTTCTCAATTATTTTGATATCAGATTTACCTTGTCTTTCACTCAGATTTTTTAAAAACCTTTTATGCCGAGCAAGATGATAAATAATATAGAAATAAGTCCTCATTTTAGCATTTTTGCCTTTCTCAGTGATGAATGTTTCTGTTTCTTGCCAGCATCTTGGCAAGAAACAGTAAAAATTTTGCTGCCAATTTGTTCCAAGCCTGATCAGAATAATTAGACAAAGAGGGTTTTTCAGAGGCTGTTTTATGGACGCTATTTATCTTAACTCAGGGGAGAATCAAGTTATTTGCCGACATATAAGCTTTTCCTTGATAGCTGTCTCATCAAGAAGGAAGGACACCTCTTTTTCCTCTACCATCTTTCAGTCATCTATCTGAATTGCTTTTATCAAAAACAGTTTTAGGAGAGAAAAAAAAAGAAGTGGCCATATTCATAGTTTGTTCTTTGATTTACTAACACTAACAGTTGTAATTTTTTTTAGATTATAAATATGTATTGCAGCTATGTTTTATGCAAGGTCATAACTAAGAACAAAGATTAATCTTAATAATTTATCCTGATACTTTTTAATAATATGTTTTTATGTCTTTCTACACTGAAGCAATTCGTGTATGTTAACTCTGCCACCGTGAAAATCTCTGGGAAGAAATGTCAATACAATTCCCATATTAGTAGTTCAGTTTGCCATTTTTCATAGTACAGACTTAGCTGACGTAAGGATTTTGAAGATAATGGGATTATCCCAGTAACGGATTGGGATAATGCTATGTATCTCACCCTTCTGCACTCCAAATAATAATGAGAAATAAGATGCTGCTGGTATCCTGAAAGCTGTGTGCTTTGCAGCAAAGATAGAAATATAAGTAAGAGTTATTTTAGAAGGTAAACTCTTCATTTCCTAAGGAAATTGATTCCCTCTCTAATGGGATTTGAAGAAAATTATAAATAAATTTGTTCTAAATTCTTCTTTGAAACAGTACTGAAGCTTTTAAAAACGTACACAGTATGAACCTGTGGCCTGACAGTTACATACCTCTTTCCCAAGTGACTTCATTTAACTTCAGTTCATGTGTAAAAAAGTACAGGCTATTAGGTTATTATTATTTTCTTTTATAGGAAGTAGTCACTTAAATCCTACTTATTTGTATAGGATTAGGGGATGTTAATATATATATTGTAAATTGTGTCTAATCTCCTTATCTGTTCTTTGCTTTATTGTTTCTCTTGCATCTTCCTATTCCGGCACCCTCACTGTGACTTTGTGAGTCACTAAAGCTTTTTAACATAGATAGCACTATCTTATATATTGGAATGACTCTGTTTAAAATGATCACAATTGATCCATGTCAGACTTAGAAGATATCTGATCACATTTATTTTACCGTGTCATTGAGCAAAAGCAATTTAGACTTAATGGACATTCGACTTGACATTTTTAATTTCCATTGCTAGAAGCAGAACACATCCAAAATCATTATTTTTCAAAAACCCATGAAATGTACCACCCATAAGCTCATTGTGTTTTTATTTGTCTCACTTCAAGTACAGCAGGCCTGAACAAAACCAGGACTATTTATACACCAAGGAAGTGTGTTTAGAAATGTTAGAGAGAATAACAAATGCAGAACATCCTTGCCCACTCCCTTGTATTGGTTTGCTGTAGCTTTTGAAATCAAGCCAGGAGGAAAATTACAGACCTCCAGTGCTCCCATGTTAATTTATTACAGATTGAAACAAACTCGAGTGCCCATGTGCAATAATTCTCGCTTCCAAAGCACAAATGACAACCAGAAAAAAGGAGAGAATTTATACTGTATGAGTAGCTCTCACTTTTTGTTTTCTCTCTACTGGTTTATATGGCTGTTTGTGTCTACAACTCTTTGGGATTAGCCTAAGCCTAGGTTAACAAATAGTTTTAATTAAAAATAGATTGAATAGATCAATCAACAATAACACAGAGTCCTTGTGAACTAAGTGGGTACAGAAACAGAATAATGCTGATAATGTCCTATGCAACTTTTAAACAGAAATGGGTATGCACTTTCCACTTATATTTGCTTTTTGAACTTATATTTGCTAAGAAAGGTCGTAAGGAGGATCCGGGGAACTACAGGCCTGTCAGCCTGACCTCGGTGCCAGGGAAGGTTATGGAGCAGATCGTCTTGAGGGAGATCATGCGGCATGTGCAGGGTGACCGGGGGATCAGGCCTAGCCAGCATGGGTTCATGAAGGGCAGGTCCTGTTTGACCAACCTGATCTCCTTCTATGATCTAGTGACCCATCTGGTGGATGAAGGAAAGGCTGTTGATGTGGTCTACCTAGACTTCAGCAAAGCCTTTGACACTGTCTCCCACAGCATTCTCCTGCAGAAGCTGACAGCCAGAGGCTTGGATGGGTACACTCTTGGCTGGGTAAGGAGCTGGCTGGAGGGCTGGGCACAGAGAGTGGTGGTGAATGGAGTCAAATCCAGCTGGCGACCAGTCGTGAGTGGTGTTCCCCAGGGGTCGGTGCTGGGGCCTGTCCTCTTCAATATCTTTATTGATGACCTGGATGAGGGCATCGAGTGCACCCTCAGTAAATTCGCAGATGACACCAAATTGGCTGGAAGTGTTGATCTGCCTGGGGGTAGCGAGGCC
Source organism: Lagopus leucura (assembly GCF_019238085.1). Taxonomy (NCBI): domain Eukaryota; kingdom Metazoa; phylum Chordata; class Aves; order Galliformes; family Phasianidae; genus Lagopus; species Lagopus leucura. Next base: position 3,444,468 of record NW_024962272.1, read on the forward strand.
CTACAGAGGGATCTGGACAGGCTGGAGAGCTGGGCTGGAGCCAATGGGATGAGTTTCAACAAGGCCAAATGCCGGGTCCTGCACTTCGGCCACAACAACCCCAAGCGACGCTACAGGCTTGGGGCGGTGTGGCTGGAGGACTGCGTAGAGGAAATGGACCTGGGGGTATTGATTGATGCTCGGCTGAACATAAGCCAGCAGTGTGCCTGGGTGGCCAAGAAGGCCAATGGCATCCTGGCTTGCATCAGAAACAGTGTTGCAAGCAGGAGCAGAGAGGTGATTGTTCCCCTATATTCAGCACTAGTGAGGCCGCACCTCGAGTACTGTGTCCAGTTTTGGGCCCCCCACTGCAAGAAAGATTGAGGCCCTGGAACGTGTTCAAAGAAGGGCAACAAAGCTGGTGAGGGGTCTGGAACACAGGCCATATGAGGAGAGGCTGAAGGAGCTGGGAATGTTCAGCCTGGAGAAGAGGAGGCTCAGGGCAGACCTCATTGCTCTCTATAACTTCCTGAAGGGAGGTTGTAGTGAGCTGGGGGTCGGCCTCTTCTCTCGTGTCATTAGTGATAGGACCAGAGGGAATGGTTTCAAGCTACGGCAGGGGAGATTCAGGCTGAACATGAGGAAGTATTACTTTTCAGAAAGGGTGGTCAGGCACTGGAATGGACTGCCCAGGGAGGTGGTGGAATCACCGAGCCTGGGGGTGTTCAAGGAAAGACTGGATGTTGTGTTGAGGGACATGGTTTAGTAGGAGCTATTGGGAATAGGTGAACGGTTGGACTGGGTGATCTTTTAGGTCTTTTCCAACCTTGGTGATTCTATGATTCTATGATTCTATGATTCTATGATTCTTTTAGAGCACCTGGAATGAATCTTTATTACATTATACATTTTATAATACATTTCTAAAGGTCTGAATGTTTTAACCATCCTCTGGAATGCTGAATACTCAAATTCCTGTATGAAATTTATCTTTGATCTTTAAAAATGTGTTTATTTGTATAACCTTGTGAAACAGCAAGTGAAATATAAGTTTCTAATAGTGCACGAGAGCAGATCCATTGTATACACATAACAACTAAACATAATATATTGCTACTTCTTCAAAGACTTTTACCTTGTTAGAAATTCCCCTCATGGTAGAAATTCAAGTCAAAATCTTGAAATATAATAAATTACAAGACTAACAAGATTTTCTAGATGATAACATCCAAAATTCTCTTCTGCTTTCTACCCAAGCTCATTTGTAAGCATTACATTTCATGAGGCAATCATGTAATAACATGATGAAAGAAAAAATGTATTATTCAGCCGTCTCAAGGTAAGAGGTATTTTTCTGTTCACCTAGTTTTTGTATAACCATCCTTCTGATCATTTTCTGCTCTCTGTAGTTCTTTAAATCACTAGTCCTGGGTCATTAGGCTCAGAATTTAATGAGACAGTGGTGGTAAAAAAAAGATGTCCTTAAAATTTTCCCCTACAGAATACAAATACCATGCATTTTAGCACCTAAGTGAAATTGTTTGTGCTTAAAGAGAAATCACAGCCCACCTGTGAAAACAAAAAATTAAAAAAATTAAAGGTTTGGAACACAGATCTGTCTTATAAGTGTAATTTCACTCTCCAGAAAATATTGCCAAGTTGCTTTTATCTGCAAATCATGTCTCTTTTCTTACTGTGGCAATACAGGTTTTATGAATTCAAACTGGTAAGCAGCTAGTCATATTACTATCAGATTTTCACTTTTCTAACTAGTTAAATTTGATGTTTCTCAAATGTCACTTGCATTTTTTCTCCTTCTAAATTGGGTATAGGCCAACTTTAGAGGACAACTTTACTGCTTTCCAGAATGAGAACATCTCTGAACTGGAGATGCTATTCTCAGTATTTTCTACAGACTGTCAAGTAATGTAAGTTACTGAAGTTCTGAGGTAGCAGAACCTGGCACAGGGCTTTTCTGCTTTTCTTTTCTTACTAATCACTTTCACTAGTGATTAGTAAGCAAGAGATTCAGTAAATGTTGAAATGTTGAAACTCTTTGACAGTGAACTCATCAAAGAACATGGTGCTGTTTAAACTCACTCATAAAGTAATCCTGATCTGCTTGTTTAGATGTTTCAAAATTTGCTTTGATGAACTAAAGGTGAGAATGAAGAATATAATTGTGATTCTGACACTAAAGAGTAGCAGGCAAACAGGACGAAAAGAACTGTCCAAAGCAACTGAAAACTGATGACTGACCTAACTAGTAATGGTATAAAGAACTAGCAGTGTTTCAGACACAGTTTAGTGCTTTGTAGTCCTGCCAAGAATCATTACCTGAGGCACACACTGTTCTTTGTCTCCTTTAATAAATACTATACTTCTGAAATGCAAAATACTCTTTATCTATAAACTCCTGAACAGATAGCTTAAAATACCCAGGAATTCCATTTGTTTCCTTAGTAATCTGAAAATTTCCAGGTGGCTTTGTTGTTCCAACTGCTGAAGTTCCATATCAGCCCACCCAGAAGGCTTCTAGATGGAAGGACCAAAATATTCTCTTTGGAATCATACATATCTTCAGGAAAAGATCATATAACAGGGATCTCTTGGAAAGAGTCCAGCGGAGGGCCACAAAGATGGTGAGGGGCCTGGAGCATCTCTCCTATGAGGAAAGGCTGAGTGAACTGGGTCTGTTCAGCCTTGAGAAAAGAAGACTGAGAGGGGACCTGATCCAGGTCTATAAATATCTAAGGTGTGGGGGGCAGAATGGCGAGGCCGGACTCTTTTCAGTGGTGAGTGGAGACAGGACAAGGGGAAACGGCCGGAAACTGCAGCATAGGAAGTTCTGCACAAATGTGCAAAGGAACTTCTTTACAGTGAGGTGACGGAGCACTGGAACAGGCTGCCCAGGGAGGTGGTGGAGTCTCCTTCTCTGGAGATGTTCAAGACCTGCCTGGATGCCTACCTGTGCAACCTGCTGTAGGGAACCTGCTTGGGTTGGACTCAATGATCTCTGGAGGTCCCTTCCAACCCCTACAATTCTGTGATTCTGTGATTCTTTGATAACCATTATTCAGAAAAGTGATTTCAATCCTTTAAAAGTCATTAGCATACATATAAGGGAAGATTTCTATGGAAGAATTGTGAGGTATTAGTTTCCATGTTGCAATTCAAACTGAGTCTATAGTAGTCATCAGAACTGCTTAGTATTGATAGCAATGCTTTACAGACATTTCTTATACTCTGGATTTCTTCAGGGTTAGGCAGAACACTCTCTAAAGCCAACAGTAAAGATTATGGGGTTCTCGTTTTTGAAAGATAACTTACAAGATGCTGGCATCACCACAGAAGAGATCTGTATAGATTAGTGCTGATACATTTGTGCACTGGCAATTGTCCGTTACCTTTAATATGAAGTAAGGGTGATTCTTTTTAGATAAGAAGATTTATTTATGAGCTTAAATTGAATTTTGGTGTTTGAAGATTCCTATAGTCATCCAGTCCAAGTTTGAGAAGTATCTGGCACATAGTTCTAAGAGATTTCAGTGGAATTAAGGACCAGATTAAAATCAAGTTAACATTGATCTCCTTCATGAAGCTACAAATCATTATCCATGTATATGCATCTTCTTTAAGTATTTGTGCACTTGACAAGTTTATCCTTTAGTTACTAAGTCATCATTGGAGTGAAAGTGTGAAAGAAATTTTGGATACTTTTTCCTAAAATTATAACTAATCTGTACATTAAAAAGTCCCCCTCCAAGACACGACTTTACATGTACTTGTGCTTCCCTGTGCAGCTCCATGAACCTCATCTGCCTGCAAATACACAATGAAGTTTTCTAAAACCATGATTTTGAGCAGCTCTCACATGCAGCTCATGTTAGTTTACTTCTCTTTTTTTCTGCGTTGTCAGTAACCTCACAGCTACACATCATTTTGCAAAACTTTTCATAATAAGAATTGTATTCAAAAGGATTGAGTTAATTTTAACAGTGAAGCAATGTAGGGCATTCTCTCTGATTTGGTATCTATTCATTGCAGATAGACTTTTAACATCAGCAGCCACTTTGAGAGCACTCAGGTCGCTATGTGGAGATCAAGCACAGGCTGATGTCTTTTTCCACTGGTAAGTGTTTGATTACTTATGCTGTAATATATCCTAACAACTAGCCCCATAATCAAAGTATTGCTCCATGAAGAAATTGATATCATTTTATGAAAGAACAATTTTTGGCCACAAGAAGTTATTTCAATTTTGTTTCCTTCTTATTTAAGAGCTGGATTTTGACTTGCTTTACTTTTTTCTAGTTTTTGGCCAGAAGTTTTCTTTAAATATACTCCTACCACCTGTATCATACAAATGCTAGGAAAGAAGATCCTCATTCAAGGACTTCTTCAAAGTAATACTGTGTTAAGCTGTTCAGAGTTTGCATCCATGCTGATGCATGACTTGACAGTACAACAAGAAAAAAATCCTATAGTTAGGAAAAGCATTCTCTTTCTACCTACTCTGCCTTTACCTACTTAACACTCCCAATTCACTGTGGGAAACTAGATGTTTGAAAAGCACTCAGCCTCGGTCCTCCTTTCCAGTAGATCACATGAACTGAACCCTCTCTATATAAACACTGAAATACCAGAGATGCCACTGCTGAAGAAGCTTATTCATCCTGGATTTTATAGTGTCTGTCTGACCGATTTGTCAAAGAGATTTGCAGACGGGGGCAAAATAGAACTATTTTGATGCCAGGTTTCTTGAAGCAGCGTTCAAAGCAAAAGATATATGTGAAATGAATCAGAGCATGAAAAGTTCCTAACTTTTCCATTTTCACTTTTTCCCCCTTTTCTTTCCCAGTTCTTTGGCAAAGCTCTGTCTCCTGAGCAGATCAAGTTTCAGATTTCATTGCTTGCATGAGAGGAAAATCAGAAAATTCCCACATAGAAAAGAGTTTTTGTGGTCTGTTAATGATGCGAATGTGACATAGTTAATTTCTCCATCACATGATATTGAGAGAATCCTGAATTTAATGAGCATTTTTTTATAATTCAGCATTTTTTTCCCCAGTAGTTGAAAAGTAGTTGAAAAAGTTTCCCTAGTAGTTAGAGAGAGGCAAATGTTCAGGATAGCACAGAAGCTCATCTAAATCTGTGAAGAGGTTATTAGCTGTGTCTGAGAAAGGGGAAAGCATTAGGAGGAAATAATGCAGTAAGATAAGGAAATAATTGGTTTATCATTCAAGATTTTCTGCCTAAAAATATTAGCTTACTCTGTGGTTGCACACAGCAGGGTGATTTGTAATTGTGCTGAGGTAAAATCAAAACTGAAAGATTTGTCTGAAATTCATGAAACTCGTGAAATGGTCCTTGACTTAAGAAACAAGGAAGAGGGATATGATATGTCATGTATTAGAAAAGATGATAAGTGATAAGACTTTCGTGGGAACATGTAGGATGGTTTAACTAGATTTGGAAACTGTGAACCAGGAGAGGCTATAGCCATGTAGGAGTTGGGGAGATGCCTGGCTGATAGCCTGGCCCTCTGTGCTGAAGCAAAAGGCAAAGTAATCTTGTTCTTCTGCCTGGTGGTTCATAACTGAGGGACTTCAAAATAAACTCGGATGAAGACATGGGAAACAACCTATCTCCAAAGAAGTATATTTAAACCCATACATTAAGACCTTTATATATATTTTGTACAGTAGTTTGAAAATACGGCCCTTGACTATAATTCTTTCTAATTTTCACGTGACATCCATTAATATACCTTCCTCTTTTACTGTTAATATGCAAAAATATTTTCTCTAGGTCTTTTTGCATGTATCTGTGTATTCTGGGTACAAGAAACACACTCACCATTAAATAAGCTTTTAATTATTGTAGTTAAAATTGTAGCTGCATATTCAATTCATCCAAATAGCTCTCTAGTGGCACAGAACTGATCATCAAGGTCAGGATAAAAGGGACTTTTAAAAGGGATAAAAATGACAGTGGCTGAGTCCTGTTTCCAATTTATGATTTTCAAATGTCACAGCTAGAAAACTAAAGGCAAAAGATGAAGTTTCTTATCTGTTATCAAAAAGCTTTTTTCAAAGAAAAAAACTTTTTTTAAAAAAATTGGGGCATTCATTGAAAATAACAAGACTAGAATGTAGGACACAGTAATTACTGTGTTGAAAAAGCACTGATGCGGATGAAATCCTTTGCCTCCATGTGAGCAAGTAGTGAAAGGACAAACAGAAACAAATATCTGAGTAGAGGCAAGGTCTGAATAAGCTCTGAAGTTTCTCGGTTATAAATACATTTGAAGAAATCTTGATTCTTTTCTTACAGAAACAATTAATGCTCCTTGGTACAGTTGTATCTATAAATAGATTCATTTTTAATGTACTAAAAAGAAACATAAATATTTTATATGCATCATGATGAACCAGATGGCTTTAAAAAAATTATCCATGAAAAGGATTCCAGTCATCTAAAGTTCTTTTTCTGTCACAGAATGAGTTGATCAAACAAAGTACATTTGCTCAGTATTAGGATCTTGACTGTCTTGGTCAAGATACAAGATGTTTAGTCTGAAAATAATCAGTTTTAATATGTAGTCGGTGTACACCTCTCCTATTAAGATTCATACTATTTAACTGTTAAGAATGCACACAAAGCAATTATTTTGTAGAGGTACTTACAGAATATTTGCAAGACAAAATCACTACCTGTGAAATCAAACCTCACCCATTTGGTAAATGATAACAGATACTGGCCTAAGTATTTAATTTAGACTATGACTAAGTGTTGCATTCAATTCCGTCAACTGCAGTGACTACTGCATGGAGGAATTAACGTTTGCCAACACTTACGACTGCCTGTTCTTATGGAATACTTTGTGTTTCTACTTGTCACCAAGCTCATTAGCTCTTAACATTTAGTCTCACTGCAGAGTTTTGCTTGACAGTGAATCTGAAAGTACTGATGGCCTGCAGTATATTGACCTGTTAAGCATTCTGGTTTTTTTTACTGTTGTTGGTTTCCTTTCATGTACGTCATTGAAACTATACACGGGGCAGTAAGGATGTACAGTAAATAGCTAAGTGGAACAAATAATCAAAGCAGGAAATTATATTTGAAAACTAGATATATTAAGCAGTGGAGTGGCACCAGAATTGGACAGCCTTAAATTTTTCTTCACATTCATAAAAAATAGAGATGAAATTACATTGTGCACCCAAATGCACACAGGAAAATTGTACGCTTATACCCCTTCACAATGAAGATTTCAGAAATGGGCTTTATTAAACAGCTATCTTTTCGGTCAGCAAAATGCCACAGTTCCAGGGAACTTTTCAGAACAAGAAAATACGTCCTTTTTTTCCTCAGAAATTCTCATTTTAAGTCAGTGGCTACACCACAACACACAGAAGCAACATACTTATTGCCGCACATCTGTGAAGTGCCCACAACATTCCTCTGCTGGCTACAGTCCCCAAGGTTTTTGTGTGATATCAGGAGAAATAGAAATTAGCATTAAATCTGGGGAAAATATTTGTTTTGCCTAAAGGAACTTCAGCAGCTGTTGAGAGCTGGCACTGCATTATTAGTTTGTCAAGAAGCTGCTGATACATAAATCATTTTAGTCCTTGCACTCCAGGTAGATCATAGCAAGGTAATATCAATCTATTTGTGGATAGATGCCCTATATTTTGGATACAGGTAGGGAGGCAGAGGATCTGATGGGACTGAAAATGTTCAGACTTTTGGACAATTACCAGTCCTTTGAAAAATATGATGGAAGATGAAGTTAACTGGGCATCTTGGAAGACATATTTGCAATATAAACACCAGCTGTTCTATAGTGGAATTAGAAGATTTAGAAATTTAAATAGACTTCAATGCACACTCTAACTAATTTTTTATAATGATATTTACATCTGTCATTATTATAAGTACCAAAGTTTTTTTGTTTGTTTTTTTTTTGTTTTGTTTTTTTTTTGTTTTTTTTTTTTTTTCCAATGGATCTCATTAAAAATTGTTTTGTTTTGCATTCTCTGTCATTTATGTTTAACAAATATAGTTCATAAAAATCTCCCTTTCTCATATCAGGTAACAAACGGACTTTCTGTGATCAGACATTCATCAGAGTCACTAGCTTAATTGTTTCAGCTTTCATTTCTCTTTTGACACATTTTTTTTTTAACTAAGGTTCTGAATTAATTGGAAAAAAAAAAAAAAAAAGGCCTTAATTACATTTTAGAAGCTACATTAATACAGTTTCCACTCAAATTAATAATGACCTAGAAAATGTTTCCAACATCCAAGAAGAAAAAAAAAAAAAAAGTAATCAAAAACATGAAAGCAAGGAAAAACTTACCACTTTCAACATGAGGTCATTTGATTTTCAAAACAAAAAATATCCCTTTCTAATGCTATTTCTTCTGACCTTCATCTTGAAACAAGAGAGAAGGCATCTGGCTATGTTCTTATTCAGAAGTTTTAATCTCTGAGCAACACACATGTTGCTTTGTATTTTCTGTCTTTTTGAATGCAAGGAGTGAAAGATGCGTACACAATTCTATTTCACATAATATTAGAATTCAAATATTAGAACTTCTCACACTTGTGTAGACACTGGAAACCACTAAATACTTCAGATAAACAGAAAAAAGGGCATATCTTCTGCTCATATTAACATTACTGGAATGTAATCTTTTTGTCATTATTTGTGAAAGGCTGATGTACTTTCTACTAAGATTACTGGATTATTGAAGTGTAAGAGACTAACACTGAAAACTAAATGCAAATGATTTTCTTTACCGCCAGACAAATGCAAGGTCACAACTATCCTGATTAGGAGACTTGCTTTATTCTGCTGTCTGCTTCTGACTGCCAGAAGCACTCTTACACAGCCTGAATGCAGTATTAGCAAGGCATCTGTAAAAATATTATTCATAACTCTTCATGATAGCCAAAACCAAACAGAATATGAAGGAATAATATCAAATCTATCTGAAGAGAATTATGGTCACAGAAGATGTTCTGCAGATAAATGAATTTTTGTCATATTAGATACAGAAGATAGTATTTAGTAAAATCCTTTTTTCTTTCCCTCATACTCAGTCATAACTGCATAAAATGTAACTCTCTATGAAGAACCGTATTTTGGCATCAAGGTGCGAAGACACAGAACAAAAATCTCTTTGGAACAAAGGAGAGAAAATAAAGAAAAAATCTATGGTTTTTTTTTGCAATTGATTGTCATCTATGGTTTAGGCTGTAGATTTTGATCTAAAACTATTCTTATATTTGTCTTATAATTCGTAGAATCATAGAAACATAGGGATTGGAAGACACCTCTAGAGATTGCTGAGTCCAACCCCCATGCTAAAGAAGATTCCCAGAGTAGGTTGCAAAGATAGGCCTCCAGATGTATCTTAAATATTTCCAGAGAAAGAGAGTCCACAATCTCTGTGGACAACCTGTTCCAACATTCTGTCACTCCCATCGTAAAGAAGTTCTTTTCTTCTGTTTTTATAGAACTTCCTGGGTTCCAGTTGCTGTTCCTTGCCACTTGTTCTGTTGATGCATACCATTGAGAAGAGCCTGGCCCCATCCATTTGACTTCCACACATTTAATATTTATAAACAGTGATCAGATCCCCTTCAGTTTTTTCTTCTTCAGGCTGAACAGTCCCCAAGTCTCTCAGCCTTTCCTCATGTAGAAGATGCTCCAGCTCCCTCGTCATCTTTGTTACCTTCTGCTAAATTCTTTCTGTGAGATCCCTGTCCTTTTTGTACTGGGAGCCCAGGACTGGACGCAGTACTCCAGATGAGGCCTTACTAGGGCAGAGAAGATGGGGAGGATCACCTCCCTCAACCTGCTGGCCACGCTCTTTTTAATGCACCCCAGCATACCTGTGGTCCTCTTGGCCACAAGGGCACACTGCTGGCTCATGGCCAACCTGTTGTCCACCAGAACCCATGTTCTTTTCTGCCAAGCCCCCTTCCAGTAGGTCAACACCTGCATGCAGTAATTCCTCCCCATGTTTAAGGCTCTAAAGTTCTGGTTGAACTTTATCTGGTTCCCCTATTCCCATCTCTCCAGCCTTTATAGTCTGTTTCACTTTAGTACAATACTTCCAAAGAAAATCTTGTCTATCTTCTTTTTCAAAAGACTTTTATGAGGCTTCCTATCCTCTCTGCTGGCATTCAGCCAGGTTGCTGCATCTTTTTGCACTGAATGTTCAGAACCAAAAATGTAAGATTGCTGCTTATTTAGGTATTTTTGACCACACTTATCTGTTCATGACTGACCATTCTGATCATGCTGGGAAAAGGAAAAACAAAATCCATTCCATAGATTTAATCTATTTCAAATATGTGTAAACTAATCTATGCTAGTTGAATTTGTTTGCTAGGTATAGCAAGAATACAGTGTACACCCAGCGTGCACTGCTGTTTTGCATCTTTATCAATTAACCTTTTGAAAATAACCCTGCTTTCAGGATTCTCAGTCACAAAAGTTTTCTAACTATGACTTCACGTTCAGTACCAAAGTAACTTTCAGGGAAAAACATACTGGAGTAAGTGTTCTGTTTAGTTTAACAATTATGTTATTCCTTGTGCTTTTAATTTCTGTCTTGTGCAGTATTACTTATGTTAGAATTCTGAACAGCAGTGAAACAACCTTGCTTTCTGATTTTGGTCTCATTTATACACATTTCAGTTTGGTAAAGTAAGAGAGCTAATGCTAGCATTTATCAGCATTTTTCAGCTGCCTTGGAGCACTTTTTATTAGATCTCTTCCAGGGAAAGTGGAAAACTTGTGCACTATCAGTAAATAGCGGTAGTTTGTGCTCTTTCTTTTTATTTTCCCAAACAGTTTATTTAACAACTGAGTGTGATCTGCTGGGGAAAATCCTGATTAATTATATCTGCATTCTTTTAGAACCATGGAATTCAGCATAAAATGGACTACTTAGGGGGAAAAAAAGGGAAAAAAGAGAAAAGAGAAAAAAAATACAATGTGCTTTAAAAATACATTGCAGTTGATTTTATTTGAAGTTCCCAAATGTATATGATGCATATTCCTAAAAGATGTCACAGTTGGATACATAGGCAAACAGAAAAACAAACAGATGTAGATAACATATTGCGTATAAATGCCATACATTTATATATACATCCCTCCTACTGTAAAAGAAAGAGCAAGTTTGAGATTACCTGATGAATGTGTGCGTGTCTATGGAAACCAGATGACATGCATCCCGTGGTTGTCTAGCCACTATCTAACATACTTGAAAAGCTGTGGCAGACAGGTGGTCACTTGTAAGTGGAAAAAGGGAAATATCACTTCCATCTTTAAGAAAGGCAAAAAAAGAAAATCCAGGAAACTACGGGTCAGTGGGCCTCACGTCTGTGCTAAGGAAGATTAGGAAACAGATCTTCCTAGAATTTAAGCTAGGGCTCAAGCAAGATGAAGAATGGGTCCAAGACAGCCAGCATAGCTTCACCAAGGGTAGATCACCCCTCACCAATTTAGTGGCCTTCTGTACTGGAGTGACAGTATCAGTGAATAAACAGGAAGTAATTGATGTCTCTGCAAAGATAGGCTGAGGGATCTGGTCTTACTCAGTCTGGAGAAGAGAAGGCTCCAGAGTGACCTCATTGTGGCCATCCAGCACTTGAAAATAGCCTAAAAAACAGAGGGCAGACCGAATTTTTACACAGTTTGATAGTAGTAGGACAAGGAAGGATGGCTTAAATTAAAAGGGATGAGATTTAGATTAGATGTTAGGAAGAAATTATTTGCTCAGAAGATGAGGAGGATTTGGAATAGGTCACTCAGAAAAGTCGCGGACACCCCATCCTTGGAGTTGTTCAAGGCGAGGTTGGATGGGGCCTGGGCAGCCTGATCCTATAGGGGGTGGAAATGTTTCCCACAGCAAGGGGGCTGGCACTAGATGATCTTTGAGGTCCCTTCCAACCCAAGCCATTCTGTGATTGTATAGATCTCATACACGTATAGAACTATATGCTTATGCTCCTTTACTCCCAAACTACTCAGTCCTGTCCTCAAGAAAGCTAGCAGTAGGAAAGAGTAAGGAAGTGAATACTCAAGTTAAATTCCTTCCAAATCCAGTGCTGAAGAAATCTCAAGGGATTTAACACAGGAACTGATTATTTCAATTTGTCAAATTAATGATTCATTTGAAAATTGTATTTTTTCTGTGATGGTTCAGTGGTGTTTGAACTTCTGTGGGTTTTATTACATTCCTTTTGTTCTTCCTTCCATTTACTTTATCTATCTTTCAACATAATGGCTGAAGTAACAGCTGATATTCAAACTAATTTGGTCATAGAAGTAGAGGAAGTCTTTGTTTTTCTCTGCTCATGCTTACCTCTTTGTTTAACTTCAACATGGGTCAGATTTTCTAATCAGCCTGGGAGCTGGGAGGTGGTACACCACAGGATGATGTCCATCTTTGGGCCTTTATTAATTAAGCAACTCTTTTTCTGTAAGCTATTTGGAAATCTGATTCTTTGTAAAAAGTAGCTGAGGTTAAACATTTCCTGAATAGTTTCTTCCTGACTCATTCTTTCTAGATAAGATTAGTAAGGTGGTAATAATAATGACTGAAGTATTTTTCTTTCAATTCCAACTGAATTTTTCCAGCCACATGAAATAACTTGTGATGGTCTCTTCCTGCTAACTGATTTATACAAGTCAGCTTTATAGGAAAATTGTCCCAGACATTAGTGGCTGATCATACAGTGCACTAACACACAGTGGCAGTGATTCTTTTCTGAAGAGTTAGGATATTTCAGCTTGGCGTTGAAAATTCTTCAGTCCTTTATGTGTGGAACTATGAAGGCCACTGGTGGGACCGTTTCAAATATTGCTGTATAGGATATTCTAAAATTTCCTGTTAGTTTGTGACATTGCAAATAGCACATGCTTTAACCAGGTTTGAGTTTGAAGGGAAGTCTTACTGATCTTTATATTTGAGTATATTTGAGTATTTGAGTATTTGAAGAGTAAAGGATCTGAAAGTGTGAACCAGGAAATGTTATAGGTTTGGCAGGAGGGATGGGCTATGTGATATAGTAATTTACCAGGATCTGCGATAACTGTAATAAATCAGGATCAGAGATAAATTTGCTTAGCATAGCCTCAATTTTTGTGTTTAGATGAATTGCCAGTGATTATATGTTTTTGGTCTCCCATTAAAGTGCTTGCTGAATTTCTCAGTTTTGGGATAAAGAACTACAGTTTGGCTGTCTGAGTGTTCATCCCTGAAGGTAAAAAGACTGAGACATATTATCTGGGATTGGCTTAGTGTCAATGTCTTGCATTGGACTTCCTTAGAGTATGATGAATATAATATGTCAAGATCCTATTTTTTAAGATGAATTAATATGCTTGCTAAATTAATGGGTTTATAACGAGTCCAACTGAATCTGCTGAGGAGTTCTTCATATGGTTGAAAATATAGTCTCTCCGGAATAGTGGTAGGAGGAAGCTCATCTGAAGCCAATTTCTTGTTTATTTTGTAGTATACATATATATAGACTGAAAACATAAAATACATATTTATTTTTGTATTTTTTCCATATTGCACGTAATCAGTTAATGGTGAAGGAAAAGCCCTGATCGACAGTGAAGTCTGAACATGAATGTTACTAACCTTCTCTTGCTCTTTTTCTTTTTACTGCTATGCCAAGATGGTCTTTCTGCACAAGAAAACACATCAGCTTTTCTAGGTAAAACATATAATGTGCAGAGTGAATGTGAGCAACATGTTCAATATTCCTGACACAGTTGTGAGAACTGTGCTGTTTAATGTAGGATCTCCTATGGTAACATGATTAGGTATCAGCCTTACTGAGGCAGATATCATATTGTCATCAGTGGCATAAACACACTAAGGCATCCTCTCTTGGATGCATCTAAAAACTATCTGGGAAATTTTTACTTCACTGCTTCCCTGGGAGAAGCTTTTAACTCACAACTTGCAAGGAGCTAACTCACTAACTTTCACTTATGGTAGTAACTCTGCTAGGCATTTACAGCATTCTATCTAACTACTGGTAAAGTGTTTGATTTTCTGTTTTTTTTTTTTTTTTTTTTTTTTTTTGTTTTTTTTATGAGTAACTTTATTAACACTAGTCAATAGACGTAAGCACTCTACTTTACTGTAAGTCCTATTTATGATATGAGGGCAGTGTTCAGCCCAGCAGAGAGGAGGACAGCCACTTCTAAAAACTTTTCAGTGCAGACTCTGCTAACGTGATTGACACCACGCTTGTGCCTGCAAGAAAGCATCACAACAACAGAGATGCCTCTTGCTGTAGCCTAGCTGAGGATGACCTTTGTAGGCAAATCAAAGGCTGTATGATGTAGACAGCTGTAAACCCAAGAGTCAGATGACCTTTGCAAAGAAAAAATTTAAGGTCAAACAGATTCCCTGAAGTCAACACTTCATCTTTTTCTAGAAATTATTCTTCTAGCAGCAGGAAAAACCTGAGACACAACAATTGTTCAAATAATCTAATTTCTTAGCTTCACACTTAGCAAATTGAACAAAAGCAAGATTTTCTCTACAACAAACTCATAACTGGACCATTATATTTTATTAAAAATTACGGAAATCTCAGTCCAACCAACACCTGCACTGACCCAAATACCAGGACCTGCATACTTTTTGCACCAAATACAGACATTTGTTAACTGGAAAAAGGTAGAGCCTCAGCTGTACATAATAACCATGATGCTGATCAGTCTTTGTGGACTGTTGTGCCCAATTTTCTGCTAAATTATGCCAGAGTTTGTCTTTCACAAAGCTGAATACAAGGTGCAGATTGAGTTAGAATCCCTTTGCTGTTGCCGCTCCTCTTCCATATCCTTTTTGCATGTAACAGAAGAAATAGATGAAAGAACAGTCACTGAAATATTCCAGAAGAGCACAGGCTATTTTGTGTTTTCATGTTTGCTTGGTTACTATCTGGTCTTTTTTCCTCTGTATTTACAATACCATTTCACCCTTAGCTCAGCATTGGCTGTGTAGCAACACCATATATTTTGCCAATGCTTAAGTGTACTAATAATTTGCAACTGTTCCCCAGAGGTTAGTGATGAGTTCTTCTCAGGGGCATCCCATTCCTTATGGCTTAGTTTTATAGGTTCTAATATTAGCAGGTTGGATTTCTTATATACAGCATTTTTCCCTATGAATGGACCTGATTTCTTCAAGCTTCAGCTATGTAAAAGGCAGTTAACTAGCCAGAGAGATGCCTAGTTGAATTTCTGGCAAAGGAAGTATTTAGAATCATAGTCACTCCAGCCTGAGATAAATCACATAGCAGAGGTACTAATCTCTGTGACTTTTTCCAAGTGAGAGAGCAAAATTTAAAGGCTGAGAGTATCTTGTCATCCTTGATATGGCTCAGAACAGGTCTGCAGTGTGTTTGCAGATCAACAATGAGATGTACATCCATCAACCTCTTTTCAGAAACTACTCCTTCAGAAAGTTGGTGTCTGACAGTGTCTCCTCCTAAGAGGAGAGACTAAATGTTTACTGTGAGGACATTTTAGCTGCAGAAAAAGAAAAAAATAAATAACCACTAAAGTATTACATATGGACTATGGAATAAATAAAAAAAAAAAAAACAACCCCAGAGTAATTAACACAAGCCATGAGTAGCTTCTAGTCATAACGTAGAGAGGAGGGCCTTCCGTTGGCTCAGTAAAAAAGAACAATTATTTATTTGGGCTTATTCTCTCAAAATGTTGATTATGGACATGCATCTTTTTTTAAAAATTTCCTGCTAACACTCTCTGTGTTCTAAGTAGGTATTTTAAGTCAGTAATTTCTAACATGCACTAGTAAATGTTAATAAAAAATTAGGAAATCAGTCACTTATAGATTATATTATATTACACACAAATTACTGACAAATAATATTGCAAATTACTAAAAGCAGGATTAGATTCTACCAACAAAATTTTGGCCCTTTACTCAGCTTAAAATGATGTTACTGAAAAGAAAATAAGATGCAAGACTAAGATACTTCCCATTCTTTTGCTGTTGTTGTTGAAAAGAAAGTAAAATTGGTTTGTTAAAGTGTGTGGCCCTCCTGTATTTGGAAAAGGAGGTGCTGGAAACAGATTGGAGGAAGTGATGTGCTCTGTCTGGCACATCTGAAGCACTGTGAAGCTGAGAAGGAATTTACTCTGCAGAATGGAAATATCAGTGGAATGTGGGTTTAGCTACTTGTGATGTGCACAAGGAGTGTGGAAAGTGGGTCTGCACTAGGACAGTGGATCTTTATGCACTCTGTGACTTTTATATTCATGAAAAAAATCAAGACAGTTTAAAAACACTGCAGAATGCAGATCCACCATGGTGTGAATCTAATTAGATCCAATGAAGCAGTCTAACTTACTGCCTTATGTTTGTGAACTGCTGGGAAGCACTGTTTAATGCACAAGGATCCCAGATCTAATGTAGCTGAGGTGCACCCAAAAGACAAGCTGCCAGAAGTAACTTTTCACTACTGCTTCAAAAATCTGTACTCCTGAAATACTGGAAAATACTTGTGGTAGTGGCACTGTGCTTTCAGATAATTTTCCTGTGCAGTGAGACACCCAGCCAACAGCATAAGCCTTGAACACACAGCTAAGAAGAGTAAGGCACCACACATCAGTGTTTCCCAATATTATGACATGTTTAGGAACACACTGTTTGAAAAGCTGTTTCTTAGTATTCACTGTTGAGTTCTTTTTCCTTTGGAACTTATTTAGAATTCAGATACTGACTATGAGATCAGCAGACAGGAGGGTGCTGATTCTTGCAAGAACATTTGTAAAATAAGCAAACCTCTTACTGACTTTCCCCTTGATAATGACAGCTGAAGTAGTACAGACCAAACTGCTGAAAAACAAAACCCACAGGAAGAAAAACACTAGCAACTTTAACAACTGGCATTTCAGAACAAAATGAATATTCTGGTAATTTTGATGGACTGTTCCTGCTTCATTCCTATCAAGCATTTTGCGAACAATCGTCTGTCACAACTGGGACATCATCTGCTGTCGCTTATCTGAGCTTTTATTTGGATTTTACTTGGATTTAATTAGAAAAGTAAGCTTGGACCTTACCTTTAATGGTAATAATAATAATGGAGCTGAGAGAGAAATACAAAATTATTTACCCAAGAAATATTCTCCCTGCTAGCCAGTTTCCTGTGTTAAATTTAGTTATTATTTACTGATAAATATAGTAATTTCAAAGATTCATGATGGTTATTCAGAATGCTATCCAGTATCTAATTTTTCAGATCAATCTGATAATGTATCTCATCAAACTGAAAGGGAGCACTGGGCAGATATTAAGACTTATCTTGACATAATCAATCATCCCAGTAATTCAACCTTCTTAATTATCGTAACACCACTACTCCCCTCCTCTCTCAAAAGTTTTTTAGCAATCACGATCTGAAAATTCCTGATACGTAACTTCTCAAATGTTGTGAGAAATCAGTTGATGAGCTTCTCAAAGAACCACTTTCCTCATAACTCTTATTATAAGCTATTGACTAAGCTGGAAGGAAAACATAGCAAAAGAATTACAAAATCCCCAGAATTAATTGAGCTGTATTTACTTTCCTTTCCTGTAGTTTATTGAGGTACTTCACTTGAGAGCTAGGTCATTTCCCGGATCACCACCTCACTCAAAGAGTTCACCAATAGCTGCTTGACTGAAATTTGTTTTTCTTGGTTACCAAAACAAATTGCCTAGCGGTATTCTTTGAAGATGAAAGAAACTTTAGCTTGAAGTCATTGAAGGATGGCTCCTGACCTTCAAAATAAGCAGCCATTACTTAAACTGCAAAGTCCCTGAATATCTCTGCAGTAAGATTTATACTAAATCCTAATAACAGTTCCTCATTTCTTACGAGGTTATTGATTTGGTGACCTTGAAAGTTAGAAGACATACCTACTTAGCTCAAAAAGATTATAATTTCAGAAGATAGGATGCTTTTAAATGTTTATTGGTGCTCTAATATGATGCTATATGAAGCATTTATTCATTGCAGAGTATGTAATTTTCATTCATCATAGAATAACTGTCCATAATTCTAAGGGCATATGGCTATGCTCTTGGCTAATTGTCTTCAAAATCAATATATGGCTAGAATGGTAACATTGTTAGTATCTGATTTTCAGGATATAATTTACAAGTTGAATGATTATCTTAGGTGAAGAAGCACCATCCTTGCCAGCACAGATTTATTTTGGCACAAGAAAAATAAAAATTTCCCATGTTCTCTTTGACTGCTTTCATGAACGTATGAAACTCTTTGTAAAAATGTCTCTTCTATTTCTGAGTGTTTGTGGGGAAAAATAAGCTTTGTGTTCTCTCACTGCATGTTTATATCACTGTCTGTCTATTTATGTATCTGTTTCCTTACACCTTTATCTATAGATATCTAGATAGCTAGAAATAGGTAGGCAGACAGACAGACTGTGACATGCATACACACATATGGATGCATAGATCCATATGGCTTTCATGGCATCAGATAGATCTGATGTCTCCGTCTGTCTGTCTACTTATTTAACACTACAGAAGACATATAAAATATGTACTCAAGGCCTAAGTACTGAACCATGGACATGCAATTTGGTAGGTATCAGAGGTTTTCTCTGAAAGTCTTCCTCATCAGTAAGGACATGTAGACTAAATTGGTAGTCCAACGAAGAGATTAAAACTCATTCTTTTCTTGTTTAATATATATTTCTTATCTAGTATAACCAGATATTGATTGTACTACATGATTTTTTTTGTTCAGTGCTTCCTAAGCAGTTGAGTGTCCTTCCCTTACAGCGCTCCTAAAAAAAGCTGAAGTTGGACTAGTGAAGAGGAAAACTTCACATAGTATACATACACAGTGCATTACAGTGAGAAATAAAATATTAAACATTACAGTTAATTCTTCATTTTATAAATTTACATATATGGTGCTTTTCTAAAATCCAAGAATCTGCTGTCAAGAGATCAATGTAACATGTCAGATGCAAAGCCTCCAAATGCACTTTTCCTGGTATACGAAATCTCCAGATTCTCACAGTGTGCATCATAGCAGTCTCCAATGCAATGAAAGCAGAACTGATCCTATCACTTCTGGTGCCAGATGAGTCACAAATATGCTTCTGATGGCTGGCAGAGGATCACCCACTCGAGAATATAAGCATCTGTACAACTCTCCAGCATAAATATATAGAGTGAAAAATGATTTTATTTAAGTTCTGTTAGAAAGCAGACTCAAGAGTGTTCAAGAGTAAATGTAGGAAGACTATTGCATTTCTCTTCTTGGAATGATTAAGTGTTGCCTTACAGCAATGTTTTTTCCAGACCTTTTTTTCTTTTGCTGCATTTACGTTAAATTCAAAAGTGATTTGCTGACTGCTAATATGATAAACAAACCCTGTTTTTTAAAAAAATATGACATTGAGCCTTGCTTTGCCTTATATACAGATTATAGAATCATAGAATCCTTTGAGTTGGAACGGACCTTTAAAAGTCACCTAGTCCAAATCCCCTGCGATGAACAGGGATATTCACAGCTAGATCAGGGTGCTCAGAACCCTATTGAACCTGGCCTTGAAGGTCTGCAGGAACTGGGTACCAATCACAACTCAGGGCAACCTGTTCCCATGCCTCACTACATTTACTGCAAAAGACTTTTTCCTTATATCCAACCTAAATCTACCCTGCTTATGCCTGAAACCATTTTCCCTTGTTCTATCACCACAAACTGTGCTAACAAGTCTGTCCCCTTCTTTCCTGGAGCTCCCCCTTAGGTGCTGCAAGGCCACTATCAGGTCACCTTACAGCCTTCTCTTCTGTAGGCTGAACAGCCCCATCTCTCTCAGCCTGTCTTAATAGGAGACACGTTCAAATCCCTTGGATCATTTGTGTCACCCTCCTCTGGACGCAATATAATTTTCTATCGCTTTGCTCTCCAACCAAACTGACTTTGTAAATCTGAACCTGTGTGACAACAGTAGATTGGGCACACATTATTTAAGCCAGTTTACCTCAGTTTGGGAAAGTATAACTGTAATTTATAAAAAGTAAAATGAATTATGAATTTGATGTAGTGCAAGGCACAGACAGAAAAAGGGAAAACGTAGAAGAATAAACTTATTCTTACAGAGTATTCATCATCTAGAGTCAGGAGACTTCCGAGACTGCTGTTCTCATAAAAGAAGACAAAAATTTCACCATCTGAGCACAATGGAATATTTAGTCTGAAAGAGTCAGAGCTCAGTTAAGTTTACAGAAAGTGAGTTCAGGGTCACACAGTCATGAGTAATTAAAGATTGCAGCCTCAGAAACCACTGCCCACCAGGAAGCCCAACAGCAAGAAGTGTATTTCCATCATTTAGATTATGCACATTTGGATTTTCTGTGTAAAAAATAAGCATCATGCTTGTTCTATAGACAAGTAAGCTACAATAACCAAAGAGTCAGAGGTGTCCAAATTATAAATCTGGTTCTGCCTGTCTCCCCACAGGTGTATAAGTGAAGATCTACACAATTACTGATGTACTCGTTAAGTGAATTAAGCCTCAGAAATGGAAGAAAATCAGAATTTTCATGTTTTTCTTTGTTTTAGACCTCAGATAAATCCTATAAATACTCATAACATTCTCAAACTTTTAAGATTTTCCTGGTCTTCATAGTAAGAAAATGGATTTCAAATTCCCCTCTGCAACAGGATGTGCAGTTCAATAAAAGTTCTGTGTGTATAAATATTATAGTAACTACTGTAAAGACAGTCATAACTTTAAAATAATAAAAATTCAAAAAGGAAAAGCAATGGATGTAGGGCAATATAATTTTCACTGATTGCTCTTATAAAAAAAAAAAAAGGACAAAGCCTTCTGCATTAAAATTCAATTAGTTTATTTATTCATTTGGATCATTTTAGACCCAAGTTCTCCAATGAGTTACAACAATGTACATTTAAACTAAATCCCATATGAATGTACTTAATATAAATGTAATAGAAGGTGAAGTTTACCTGGCCAAACAGATTTGTTTAGCCTCTGAAGTCTGGCCACTTCCCCAGATCCTTCTCTAGGTGTGATCTGCCTTGGCAAAATCCAATGCACAGATTGTCAAGAATATAAGTAAAACTTGTGAAAGAGAGTACTCTTTACTGGTTCTACATGCCAATACCTTGAGTTTGCTTCCAATCTGGAATAAAGCCTAATATCTTGCAGTTTGGATTCCAATGACAATTTTGTTCCTCCCCAATTCATCATAGTGACTTCCATCCCAAAGAATATATTACATTTTTTTCAGTGCTATTATTATATCTACTCAACTCTAGAAGTAAGAACCTTTTAAAACTAGAAATTTGATTTCAGCTCAGATAAAGGGCTAAGGAAAGCAGTTCAACTTACTGATGAATATTTAATAATAATAAAAAAAGGACAAGTTCATAGCTTAGTGTATTTGTTCTTCTTCCCTTATTCTTGCAAGTAGGGAATGCAGAAGGGATTTATGCAAAACATATGAGTCTATATAATACTATTGTTTCTTGAATAGAAAAGACTCTGGCCTTGGAAGCAGTCAAGTCCTCAGGAGAACAGTCTAATGCACTTCCATCTCTCTTTTTTAAGTTTTTATGTTTTCTCACTGATTCTCCAAGATTTTTCTCACTGTATCACCAAATCTTCCAGTTCACCAGACACTACTGATGATATTAATAGCTATCTGTACTGTGAGTGTATACACTTTGAACAAAGGATGCTTACATAAAAGCTGGCTTCTTTCTGTCTGTACCATCTTCCTTTGCACCTCTAATCCTCCCTTCACCAAACATCACCATGCTGAGCTCAACCTTTCTTTAGTCTTTTGCTGCCAGTCTTGACAGAAGACAAACACAGCACTGAAAATTTTACAAGGCGCTGCGACTGTTTATTTTCTTTTGTTTTGATTGGTATCCAAGAGCAGCAAGATACTTCTCTGTGAAGAAATGGTCATTTCAACATGAGAAAAAAATAACAAGCCATTAGGTAGTAATGTCACTGCATTAGTAAGCTAGGAAGAAAAAATAAAAATGAGACACAAAGCTTTAGTAATTACTGTAAATTTTGCAACAGATTATTTGTACTTATATGTCAGTTACCATTTAACTACCTGAAATACCTTGGATAGTTTAAAGAATTTCAGCTTTTCCCAGCTTAAAGCTGTTTGAGATTTAGGACATTTTTTCTCACTACGGTTTACCAGAGGGTAGATGGTGTTCTGCTGTTTTCCCATTAAAAAGAAAACCGGAAAACAAAAGCAAAAACTAAAACAAAGAGGAACAAAAATTTAATAATTCTCTGGTAACATGGAAAATTGAAATTATTTCTTCTGCATCTCTCTTCACTAAAGACAGATTATGAACTTAATTTACTGTCTCTTCTACAGATGGTTCTTCAGCCTTTTTTGCAGAATCCAGAATCAAAGATTAGTTTCAAGCTTTGGTATTTCACTCTTAAGCACATAAAGAAGAAAAGAAACTCAATCAGTCTCTAACATGTAAGTTGTAGTTATAGAATTCAATCCATTTCACAGTTTTCATGACTGAGGACTTCTTCACAAGAAAAACATGATCCTGAGGCATCTGGTTACCTTCATTCAAGCTCTGGCAATATTCCCAGCAAAATTTAGTGTTCAAATTCAATTAACTATTATGATTTTCAGGAATGGAAGTCTAAATTTTCCAAATCTTCAAAACAAAATAAGCTGAAATAATATTTTGCCTTACATATAAGTAAGTTCTTTCTGAAGGTTTCTGATATCAGAATATTGTCATGCTAATGCTGCATGGGACCTTTGTGGTAGAAATTTAAATTAACGTGTGTCTGATCATTAAAGCAGGAATTCCAGAAATCCTTAAGTAAAAGTGCACCAAAATTTGGAATGCCAAAATATTATTTTCTCTGTTTTTCCTGTTTGTTCCTTATCCTGTAGTGGTTCATGAAATAATTAATTTTGACCTGTTTGTAATCTTTAAAAATCTTGCTTTATCAAGCTATATGCTGACAAGTACAGTCTTACTTACCTTCTGTTCCTAAGAAGAGGAAGAATTAAGGAGTCTCTACTGCATAAAGTGAGATGATGAGTGAATTTAGAAGAAATCTCAGCAAACCATACACTTTCAACTTGCTGCATTAGTCACTGTGTTTCAGTGCAAATTTCATCAGAGTAAATGAACCATAAGATGTTCACATTTGGTAATGAATAGAGAAAAGAAGAAATATCAACCTCTGGTAAACTCAGCCTCCTCTTTGCTCATACCTTACATCTCATCATGGTTTTGTTAAACATGTTCCACTTTACTGTAAACACTGGAAGACAAAAAATGTCAATACAAGAATTTTTCTTCATTTCCTGCAGTTCCAGATATTTGATAACAGTAAGATTAGATCAGTTATATATTCACAACAGTTTCTATCTGACTAACATGACTAACACCACCGAAACAAGTAGAACTACTTGCATATTTAATGCTTCTTGGAATTACTTTCATTGTACCATAGTTATCTTTCATCATATATTAGCAAAGGAATGTGCATACCACCTTAACCCTGCCTCAATTATAATGTCAACTTGATTAATCTGAAAAAATTAATTCTTCTGTGTAAAAATGAAAAAGACATAAGACCATTAGTGGAGACACATAATGATACATCACAATATAGGAAATATTTTTATTTAAATATCAGTCTCCATGTTTTATCTCCGAGTTTAATTATTTCACCCACCACAAACCCAGAAGAAAAGTCTGGCTCTATAATTTACAAAGTCTCCTGACGTTTTAACAATCTAAGCATAGAAAAAGAACATAAAAAAATATGTACAAGTTATTTCAAGTTAGTTCAAACTAAATATTAGTGCCAAAGATCTGTATTTTTCTTCCTAGGTATTCAAATTAAATAGCTCTATGATACATACACAGATCTTCCCTTATCTAACTCAGAGCCACTGACCTTCCAAAGTGGGCTTTTCAGTGGAAAACTCTCATACTGAGGTCCTCTGGACAATCCATGGGGTTGTCTCAACTATGTCCTATCCTAGAAGAATACCTAGTGTTTCCTCTATCACAGAGGAAATGCAAAACTTTTCACAGATTCCTTGAATGGGCAACAGAAGTTTACGTCCCAGTTAACTGGGTTAACTGGCAAATGGATGCTGTCAAAGCTACAAGATGCCAGGAAACACAAGTAGCCTGTAACAGTTTAGGGAGTCTATGACTGCTTTCTGAATTGGTCTTCATTACTCATTCTGTTTCACCTTCCAAAGCTGCTGCTTTGAAGAACTGAGGTAGAATTACAAGGAAGTTGCAAACTGTTTTAAGGGAGGTTGTACAAACACGTTCATGAAGGGTAAGAGAGCAATTTTTCAGGATTCTCAACAATGGAACCAGTTTGAACATGAATGCATAATGTGCCATTAAAATTTATTTGCATGCTAGAGCACACTATAACCCTATTACACAATGCATCGGAAACAGTGTCTGTCAGTGAGGCAGGCTCTTGTTTATACATCCCAAAACCTGTGTGAAAAATAAAGAAATCACTGCCTAGAAGAAACCACTCTGAGAAATAAATTTACTTTACCAATTGCAGCAGTAGCCTAGAAGAGTAAATCTGGAGATGGTGTTTTTACATTATCTCCATGTGACTTCAGAATTGAAAAAAATAAACAGTATA
Organism: Lagopus leucura; assembly: GCF_019238085.1. Classification (NCBI taxonomy): domain Eukaryota; kingdom Metazoa; phylum Chordata; class Aves; order Galliformes; family Phasianidae; genus Lagopus; species Lagopus leucura. The sequence continues at coordinate 3,469,222 of NW_024962272.1, forward strand.
TTAGCAGTTTCTTGGAGTCCATATCCACAAATTAAGACACCAGAGAACATGGATCTCCAACACCCTTACAGCTATGATATCACACAGGCTAAGTAACTAGCTTGCCCTCTGTATCACATATTCTGAGCTCTTCTATCCCTGATTTGTTTGACTGTAGGCTCTATTTCAACTAAAGAATAGTGGTACGAATCTCAGTTGAGGAACCCCCCAAGGAAACACAATGCTTTGTAGGCAAAGGGAACTGCCCATCATCGTCTGCACTAAGATAACAAGATAGGAAGCAAGTTAAGAACAACATGCTATTAGAAAATATCATGTATGGAAACTACACATGCTGTTCTCTTGCAACTCTCATTTTTTTGGGTAGGAAAATGAGTTACTGAACTTTTTACTTTATCTAAAGATAGTAATGCTGTTAGTTTCTCCCTTGCACCTTGTCTGTTTATATTCTCTAGACAATCACTAATAACTGGGATTGAGAGCAGCATGTTTTTGTTTGGATCAGTAAGACAAAAAAAGACTCATGCAGAAAAACCTTTGCACCTTCAAATAATTTATGAAAAATGATCCAAAGCTGAGCTAAGCACTCACACAGCAGCTGAGAGAAGAAGGCTAAAGACTTGCAAATCAGAATAAAGACCTTGTAATAGTTGTACTAAAAGCTGCAAGTGCCATCTAAGTAGGGCTCCAACAAAGCTTATCAGCAACATCGTCATTCTGAATGTCCCATCCCACCACTCCTGTTTTCAAGCTTTTACTTCTGAGTACATCATATGATACAGGACATCCTTTCGGTTAGTCGAGGTCAGATGTCCCGGCTGTGCCCTCTGCCAGCTTCATGTACATCCCCCAGCCATTCTTACTGGTGGTACAGTGTGAGGTGATGAGAGAAGATACTGATGCTGTGCAAGAATGGATCATAGCAAATAAAACAACATGTTATCAATACTGTTTTGATCACAGATAAAAAATAAATAATTGTACAGTCTGTTGTGAAGAAATTTAATTCCACCCTGGCCAGAACCAGCAAAGATCTCAGCAGTTAAGTCAAAGAAGGGCAGTACTGGCTTCAGCAAAAGTAAAATTAATTAAAGCAACGTACATCTCCTAAAGATGAGGTGAGAGAGATGACAGGTGAGCTGATAGACCTGATAATCATACAGATCATTTATCAACTGTTTCTGGGAGCACCAAAACAAGCCTTTAGGCATGGCTGAGTTCAGGAGCTAGCAGATGACAAAGGCATTAATAAACTAGAACAAGTCAAGTTACTATTGAGGCTTCCAAATTCCATATGGCAGCTGTTTCAGGGGGTGCTTTCATCACTGTTTCACACAGTGGTTCTGTTCCTGAGTGGCAATTACAGTGTACATCCTGGATACGAGCACCCAGATCTTCTCTGTGTTTACTTAAATACAGTTGAAGATAATTGTGTCAAAACTAAGTACCTAACAACAGGTGTATAAAGTGTGTTCATACAAACCCATGTGAACGTATTCTTTACATTGCAAGATGTCATCCTTATTACCAAGAGGTGTCTGGATCTATTATGTGTTTATGGAACATAATAATTGATCACTGATGGCAGCATAAACAAATTTGAGCAGCCTGCGATAAATCTTTTTGTAATGTTCAAGAACTACAAAATGCTTGCTTGATTTAATAAATTACAGCCATTATATATGGCATTGAAAAAAATATCACATCTATGTTGAAAAATGGAGATCAAATGGATTCTCTAACTGTGAGAAACTGCCAAGAATTTTATATGACCTGTTATATCTGCTTGAAAAGCCAGGATAAACATCAATTCATCATTTATAATACATGGGTCATTATTTTAATTTGGTGTTGGACAAAATGAATAGCACACATGAATCTTTTCTTTTGTTTTTCTTAATTAAGTAACGTTAGCAGGACATTCTGGTAAAAAAAAAAAAGAAAAAAAAAAGTATTTTAAAAATTTACGGGTCTGAGATTGTCATTTTTCTATATGGGATTTGCAGTGTAATTGAAAAAAAAAAACTTGATACTAATTTTCCGTAAGGTATGAAAAAGAGTTTTACTTGGAGTGGTTCTGTAATATTAACTTTATTTGCTGGGACACTCAGGCTTCAGTTACAGTGGCGCTGGTCCTGTTCACCTCTGTGGGATAAAGACATAAAAAAAGTATATCTGATTTTTAAATTACAGAGCCATAATCCTGTACAACTTGTATCCAAAAAAAAGTATAATAAACTAAAGGTTATTTTAAAAAATAGAAAATAATAATAATAAAAGAACATAAGACAAGTTACAAGTTCTTCAAAAAGAAAGCAAAAGAGAATGTTAGAAGGAGCTACATAATTTTAGATCTGAATCCTTTATGAGGATAATTCTAGGTTTAATGCTTGTTAAGTCCATATTTAAAGCTGTACAGAGTCTGCATTTTTACCTTGCTCTAGCCGCTTCCTCTGCTACTGGAAGATCGAAAACTTGGACAAAACAAAACAGAGTGCAACTTGGCAGAGGCACGTGAACTGCCTGAAGCCTGCTGAGGCACGTCTGTTGCAATGATCCCCCAAGATCACCAGAAGGAAACATTTTACAGAACTTTGTGCTGAAAGCATCTTTTGCTGTAGTGTGGATCGGCTCAATGGGACAGACTTCCAAGCTCCTGGAGGCAGCTCTCTACAGTGCCCTCACTTCCCTCCCTCACTCCCTCCTTCTGCTGGGTTGGTCTGAGGCTATGCAGATGCCCAGTCGCATCCCCTGGAGGAGTAACAGACCCCATGCACTCCTGAGGTGGCTGATTGAGACTCAAGGCTTCCCAGAAACGTTCACTCATTTGGAAACTGAGAGGAGGACCTGGCTGGACATGGATCAGCTTGTGTCCCTTCTGGGGACCTCGTTCTAACTTGGTTCCTGGTTTCAAACAGAAACTCTTTGAGGAGCAGAGAAGCAGAACTGCAGGCCAAGCTTTAATCTGCTGTGCGGAAAGGCAAGCAGAGGGCTGATAAGGACTAGATAACGCAAATCCCTTGTAATGACTGCCCCGTATGTTGCTGCATAGGTCGTCTATCAAGTAAATGCACTCCTTGGGATTTGATCTCAAAAAGAACAATACATAGCTATTTACTAATAAAGAGCAGTTATATAATGGAAATTTGCCAAAGTTAGGTCATTCAAGATAAATGTGACCGTACTACTCAGCCACTGTGAAGTGAAATTCAGTGTTACTTTTCCTGTACTTGGAGGGTCTGCTCAGAGATCTCCCTTGGAGTCACTGTAGCAGGATACTGATGTTACAGGATCAGAGTAAAACAAAGCACCGTCAACATCTGAAAAGCATCCTTCAACTTTCCTTAGCATTTCAGAGGATTATGTGAGAACTAACATTGCTTTGCTCTGCAACCATCTTAAAGATTTGTCTACAGGCTCAGTTTGCTGCATTTAACTTAAAAGAGTGTGACTAAAGCCCTGCAGAGGAATCATCTGCAAAACTGAGCTCCAGCTCCCAGCTTAGGGCCATACTTAAGAACAACTAAAAACTCAGTCTTTTGCTCAGGGACCGTTTGCAGGTAATTAATTGGAGGCAACTCAGAATTCTGAACTGCACATCTGATGTCACAAATTAACTTACTGTAAGATAATAAAGGAGTGAGATGGAGTGAAATATGTGTCTTCATTTTCATAATAGATCTTGTAAAGCCAACACTCCTGCTCTTTCAATGAGTTTTTCAAATTAACCAGTATCAGAAGTTGCTGAAGTGATGTAAGTAACGTCACGTTGCAGCTGTATTCGAATTCAGCCATCCTCATCTTGCAACTTGAAGCCTCACCACTCTTTGGATGTTTGAGCCCTATGAATGGTTCTGGTTCCTTGAAGAGGTTGCTTGTTTTGAAACTGAACATCATGTACAACAAATACGGATCCAGCATCACAAGTTAAACACAAAGCTCAGGACCATCACAAGGAGTCACTGTGAACAGGTGCTCCTGAGCACAAGTTGCACATTGACTTCCTTAGGTTATCAGGTTCAGTTCAGCACTGCAGCTCATGTCAAACATCTTCCTACACCCCCAGCTGTTGTGTAGACAGAAAAATTTGAAGGGCTGTTCAGGCAGGACTGTGTTTTATAAAGAGCAAAATATGCAATAGGGGTAGAGGCCCTTTGTCTCTCATATGGCAGCAGGATAAAATTTAACCAAGAGCAGTGGAAGAGAGAAGAAACAGTTATGCCCTTTTGATGACAGCTGAGCTTCTAAACCTTCCCCATTCCCACAACCCACGCAGCTCCCTCAGTCTTCCCAATCCTCAAGTGGCTGCTCATATACCAGACTGTTTTCCTAGATTTTCTCCTATGAAGAGCATATTATCTTGCTATCCTTGGAGGAGACATAGAAATGTGTTACTGTGAGACCTAGATGCAAATTTTGAAGGGCAGTGTAATTTAGAAATAAATAAACCATCTTTAAATAAACTGGCTTGGATTTTTTAGGTAATAGTACTGTGGTTTTGTGACTGCTAACAGGGTAAATATTTTCTTGAGTAAAGAAAGTTCTGCTATGCAGATCTAAACAGGAGCCAAAGTATAACCTCTGTGTGATTTCCCAGACAGCATTTGCAGCTTTCCTTTCCTTTTTACACTTCTACTAATGTCCACCCCGTTTCTACCCCAAAAGGATCTGTCACTCCAGAATAGCAATACAGTAACACAGGGCTGATGACAGCGCAATAATATTTCTACTGCTAACAAAATATCTTCTTTACTGAAGTTACTCATGTTCCTAAGTCTGGAAGAACTGAAAATGAAAAGTCCTTGCCCATGCAGAATACTTCCTCATGTATAAGCAAAATATGGGCAACTTTGGTGACCCATGCAATATGAAGATCATTATTGTTTAGATCATAGGATAATTAAAACTTCAATAAATACCTGGTCTGACTTTGACAGCTGCAGGTGGAGCCTCTGATCTGCTTTTCTGCATTAAATCAATAGCTGAAACTGTACTTTCTGCATCCCCCTACATACATGAGAACCAGAGAGGAAGAAATAACAACTTTTGCAATTTCAGAGAAGCAGGAGACTTGGGTGAGGGCAAGCACATGGAAAAATTTCTATCTATCTGTTGAAAGCATTAGCAGGCAAATAGGATGAGTACAAGCAGAAAGTGCTGTTGGCATAGAATCACATCATGCAGACTTCAGACCCTGGGCTGCATTCAAGGTTCTTTGGTCTGCCTCAGCTCCCTGCTGCCAGCAGTGGTCACCTGCAGATCCACCAATCGATGACACAGATGTTCAGAGCAGTATAGAGCAGCTTAAAATAAAATGCCTGTCTTTACTGACAATTGTCATCGTCTGATTGGTTCCCACACCACTGTCTTGTTAAAATATTGTTTCTCTAATAGAGCCTGATTCAACGAAGAGCTTTGTATTTGCTGTATTTTGCTTTCATTAAGATAGGGAAGGATGGTTAAGTAGAAAAAAGCTTGTTAAGGGAAGTGTATTTCACCACAGTGCGTTGCTGGCTACTGTTCTCCTGGAAACAGTCCTGCTTGATGCACACTGCAAAGGGGGTTTCTGTCTAACTATTCAGGATATATGTGCTGTATGGCTGTTTACCTTGTCCTCAGTGGAGAATGAGTTGTACACCTTGACTAGGTGTCTTGCTGGCCATTCAGGAACGGACTTTGTTTAAGAGATGTTATGGAACAGTTTATGCTGATTTCATCATGCTGAAATGTTAAATGTACTTCAGAAGCCCCAGTTCTATACTTCCTCATATACAATAAAGCACAGAGACTGCTCGCAGCTATTGCAGAACAATCTGTCCACCCATCATGAGTCCAGCTGTGGTCCTGCTGACAGTGGTAGCAAATAGATACGATGTCATATTAAACTAAGTTTTCTACTATTCTAGAGAGCTTTAAGCCATACTGCTGGGCTCACTGAAATTTCCTTTTCCTTCTGCAGCATATACTGAACACCCGATCCGACTATGCCTTCTCATTCAAATGTTGCACCAGAAGGCCGTGAAAGGTCATTAATTTTAGATTTCCTTTTTATTACTTTTTTAAAGAGGCCCCTGATGTCCTCACAAAGGGAGATAAATGTTATAAAGAAATAATATTTGAAAAAATTGAAAAGCCCTTACTTCACTGCACAGTATAATCAGTTTGGAAGATACATTGCACCCTTATTAAATATCAGGCTTTACTCAAGGGAAATCTGTGGGAAAAACAAAGGAAAAGATGTTTGTCTGCTATTTCATTTCTCCCAGTAAGGCAACATTAGCATTTGTAAAAGGAGAGGAGTTAGTAATGACACTGTAACAATTCTGCCTCCATTTGGAACGTTTTCACCCCTTTTCATGAGAAATGTTCATATTTGCTAGTGGAAATTAAAAGCTGTTGAGTTCTCCCTGTAGAAATGTCTTTGACCTGAAAGCCAGCAAACCCTAGTCTGCCCATGCTGCCCCAGCATGGCCTGTCTGTCCCCTTGGAGAGCACACAGCCACTCGCATACACAGCACTAATCTGCTCCAAACTGCAGAGCAGCTTTCCTGCTCCCTTCTTCTGCATGGTGGGAGGTGTTCCTATGAGTATGTCAGAGCTAAGTTCATAGCATGCAGTGGTGAGCTCAGCACAGGCTGTGCTACTCTTGTAGTTGTGCCCCGAGTTTTGCTGCAGAGCAGCTAGAATCCACAGCCAACTGGGTAGGACTACCATTAGCTACCTTCCTACCCGAGCTTTGTTTATTTAAGTCTGTCATGCAGCCCGAACGACCAGGAAATGTTCTTTCTAACAGATTCACAAAAGCATGTAAGGAACAACCACAAATCACACGTCTGAGCATAACGTTCTGTACTGCTCCAGTTACCTGTTTGCAAAAGAGCTGCTAGAGTGACAAGTGAATTGCAGAACTACTGTTATCTATGGATTTAGCCACAGTACAAATACAGTAACATCATGGTTAGCCCAGTAACAAAACCTGCATTGCAGATGTGGTAACTTCAAAGTTACTGATCAGGTATCCCCACAACACCACTGCTCCAGCAGAAGATACAGTCACTCGTATTGTTTCTTTTTAATTTGCTTTGCTCTGTTACAGGAATTAAATAATAAAGCAAATTGCCTAATGTGTCACATATATTCTGTGTCTTACCACATGACATCAGGAAGAAATTATTTACTGTGAGTGCGGTGAGACACTGGAACAGGTTGCCAAGTGAGGCTGTGGATACCCCTCCCTGGAATCATTCAAGGACAGGCTGAATGGGGCTTTGAGCAACCTGGGCTGGAGGGAGGTGTCCCTGCCAATAGCACTATCACAATTTGCTTGCATATAGGAATGAAGGAAAAAGGAAAAATGGAGGGGGAGGTTACTTTTATATGTTGCAATAAGAATCCTGCAGCTACTAAGGAGACACAAATTCAGATTCACGCAATGCTAATTTCTGAGTTTGCCACCATGTCTCCCTATGCAGAGAAGCATTGTGCTTCGTGCATGAGTGTAACTGAAATATCAGCATGGAGACAGCCTTGCCGTGTATGCAGCCCCCTCACTTTGGGCTGGAGAGCGTGCTCTTCTGCTCAGCCTGTCTCCACCCACAAAGCAGAACACTGTCAAGGAAGGCCAGAGGAAAATGAGATTCCCCACAGCACTTTCATATTTGCTCTATAAAATTAGTTTTGAGTTGAAATGTTTGTTCCACGTACATAGTTCTTTAGCTCATAGGAGCTGCATCCTGCAGAAAGCTTTGCATTTGCCCATTTAGTTTAGTGCACCTACAGGATTTTCACCCTATAGTCTCCAAGATGGTACTTGAGTGTCTTTTCTTCTAACAATGCATTTCAGTTTGTTTGTTTGTTTGTTTTTTGCATTTTTATGAGTAAACAAATGTGAGGTAGCTGAAGTTTTTTTGTTTTTCTGTCAATAATGAGACTATATATAAAGTCAGTGGGGTGATAACAGCTGAGAACCCCACCTCCACTGACACAAAGGACAACAGGCACCTTGCTACCTTGATAGCTATAAAATACATCTTCTGCAAACCAAATCCACTGACATATTTTAGATAAATGATAACTCATATGCCAGATGCTGTGTTTCCTAAAAAGCTGAAGAGATGACTCCAGGAATGTTGTGCCTTAGATAAAGATGGTAGACATGAGATTGAAATCCAAACACATCTCTCCATTCTCCCTTTTTCTCTCCCAGACTGAGCTTTTTTTCCTCTTTTTTAAGGAGAAAAAAAAAAAAAAAAAAAAAAAAAAAAAAAAAAAAAAA
>NW_024962272.1:3477596-3505096 GCF_019238085.1 Lagopus leucura
TTTTTTTTTTTTTTTTTTGGTTGGTTGGTTGGTTTGTTTTGGGTCAGACAAATATACAATAATTTTAAATGAAACCAGTCACTGCATTCCATCATATCAGTCTGCAACCAAAAGTTTATATCCCTGAGGTCATCAGTGGGTCAGAAGGTCATTAACGGGAAAAAAACATGATACATAATTGAACAGTAAAAATACAATTCTTTGTTGCTATAGTAACAAGACAAACAGAAACAAGGCACTGAGAAATACTTTCAGACAGCGATTTCTGTCCAAAGTACACAGGAGGGCTATTTGGCAGCTATTTTAACAGTGGGGCACTCCGGGTGAGATGGGAACCTGAGTAGCCTCTGCTCACAATGGGCACAGAACAAACAAATCGCTGCAACCAGCAGCCTCGGTGTCACAGCCAACAGCTGTGTGCAGCTAGAGCAGTGAGGTCTGGGCAAAATCGAGGGCTCATGAATTAACTTAGGTTTGGTATGCAGAATGAAAGAAATGGGAGCCAAGATGAAGTCCTGAAGTGGTTTGCCTCCTAGGCAAAATGGTTAACCTGGAGTATTTGGTAAATACCACTGGGAAAAATAATTTTTCTCTTTCTCTTTCTTTCTGGAGTAAATCCACTTTATGGTGCATAAATTGTTCAAGCCATGTCTTCCTTCTGTGCCTTGCTGCCAGAGAACTGAGAAGTATAAAAAAAATCTAGTAATGTGATCCACTATAATTTGCCCAGTAAAATCACACTGAAATTAAATTATCTTCTCTTACAAGTATACTATTTATATTTCTGCACTTTTAGAATGCTTTTCTTACTCAGGCACAGATGTCATTATTTGATCATAAAGAACAATCAAGTGCCTGTTACACCTGAGTTTCGTTTAGAGAAAAGTTGATTTAAATTGAAAAAGCATGTAAGTCACTCTAAGTTAAAAAAAAATAAAATACAAAAAAAAGTAAAAGCAGATAGAAAACTCATGACAGTAAGAATATGCTAGACTAAAAGATATTATTTGTAAATCATTGTCTCTGACTCACTGGAAATAAAAAGTTTTCTACTCATTCTCAGAAGTTTCTCCCAACCAGCAAAAAGAACTAGAATTAAGACACTTCAGTCCTTCACAGATCTTCCTATCTGAACAAGTGTTGAGTTCTCAAAAGTGCGAGAGACTGTTTTCATTGTCAGTTTGGGAAGACGAAACACACAAGTGAATTTCTCTAAACAAGTGCAAAAAAATGCACATAAACTGTAACAGCACTGAGGAAGTAGATGTATGTGAACTTTTCAGTTCATAATAAGCATTTGAAAGCTGCTCATTCATCTTTTATTTAATCTCTGTAATATTGCTATTCAACTGTTTTATGGCCAACTGGTATTAAGAAATGGTGGAGCAACAGTCTTCCTACTATTGCATTCACTGAATTGTCTGTTTCTAAGCAGTGGTAAAGAAAAGTGGTAGCAAAAACATATCGGCAAAAAAAAATGAGCAAAAACCAGAAATCCAAGAAGCAAACGTACAACAAAATATAAACTTCCAGACAATCTTTAACTTGTTCTAAGTGGTGGAGTTTGGTCATTGCCTCAAAATAATTTCTAAGTATTTTTAAAATCCAGACCAAGCAATTCTAAAAGTATGCTTTATCTATCAGACATCTTTAAGAAACTACGGGGTGGTGGAGAGGATCTATAACAAAAACAGGAAAAAATGGCGTTCTGCTCTCTCAGGTCAGAGCATGTTACAGTGCCAAACAGATCTGTAAAAATGAGTGGTATGCTGTATGCATTGGCACACATACGAGCTGCAGAACAAAGAAACCTCTGGGAACAGGCTGTTGGTCTGGTAGACCCACGCACAGGATGCAGAAAACATCCACCTGCTCCCTCTTAGTGAGTGCAACCGGCCAGAAAGTGCCACTGAAATTCCTGCTTGCCATTTCACGTGGGCATTACTCCACTTGGTCAGATTCCAGTTCTTTCATTTGTGGACTGATGATGTACATTTCAGCCATTTCATCTATTCACATCCTCATTAGACTCATGAATGTGTCCCCCCTGAGGTACCGCTCACCATGCACCAAGGTTGAAAGCCACTGGTAGCTTTTATCCCTTGAGGCTCCAAGAACGCTTGCTGGATTTATGATGGAAAAAAAAAACACGCATACAAACCAACTTCAACACCGATCTAATTAAAAGGCTTTGTTATTCAGTAGATATGTAAAAGAAGATATCTTAAAGCCCTATAAATTTAACAGACCACTGTTTTTAAGTTAGAATATATAAATACCATAAAGTCAAAACAGAGTTTCCCTTAACCTGTCAGGTGTATTATAATATTTTTTAGTATGAGAGAAAAAGAGATATTTAGAATTGATTCAGATGCTGACAATTGTCAGCATGGCTGATCTTGCCTTTTAGGGGCATCTTGAAAATTAGCATATCTATCTAGCCTGATGAAAGGGAGATTAGCCCCATCGTTAACTAACAAAGCATGAACAAATGGGAGAGGTGGGGTCGAGGTCTCATGACCACTGCATCCCTCTCTCCAAGTTTTCCCAAAAGCATATAAGGGACATGTCTTTGTTTTGTTGGGTGAGTAATTAGGCTGAAGGATCCACTCCTACCTTCATATTAAACAGTGCCTGCTTCTTGATATCACACTGATCTTCAGGAGTTTTAGTTGGCCCGGGACTTGTTTACTGACTACTATACCTACCATGCAACTGTGCTCTATTTTTTTAAATGCAAGGTCAGAAATTGAGTATCAGCAAACTGGTTAGTACATGACCTGACTTCGCTTAAGCAGTAAATCCGGTTTTAATGAAGTAACTCTGTCGTCACTAAATGTAATTAGAAAGAAGGGAAGAAAAAAAAAAGTTGTTTTTACTTTTATTGCTTAAATGTTCCTCTCATGTTTTGCTCTCCATTGTTCATTTCAGCTTTGTTCCCTTGAAACAGGGACAATCACTGTGGCTCCAGTGACAATCTGATGCACTGCCATAAAAGCACAGTAGTAAGCACTACAGCTCCAATGGGAGTATTTTTTTTCATATGCTTACAAGTGAAGTTTTCAGTTTGGGTAAGGCCAGGTCATTTTGTGGAGTGTCTGACAGATTTCTGTAGTAAATCTCATTAAGTTTTAAGTGGATTTTGTGCACAAAAATGAAATGAGAAAGAAATGAAAATGAAATGGAAAGAGACAATGCCATGTAAGAAATTCAAACACATTTACCTTGATTCCATTTATTCATCGGGTCTGGTGAATAAATTCTTAACATTATTTTTCAATTCAATTCATATATCCTCTTCTCTTCCATCTATCATCAGCAGTGTTTTTCCTGAGCACTGCCTATTCTGAAAATACTTCATTTTTTACCAAGTCATATTTACAATGATGAGAGGTGGTAAAACGTCCTGTAGAACCTTTTGCAAATCTCTCCTTTCTTTTTTAGGGGTTTTATATAAAAATATCAAGTCAGAATTACTCAGGAGGATTAAGACCAGAGATATTTATAAGCAACATCTTGTAAAGCTGTAGTAAAATCTTCAGGAAAAAAAAATATAATGTGTTTGAGTATATTTCCATTTATCACAGTAGAAACACAGATTTTCCACACGCTTTTCCATGAAATTCCTTTTCAATATATTTTCAACTAACAAGTATTTAAATTGTATCAAGGTGACCCAATAGACTACACTGTCCAACATACATAGTATATATATTGACAAAAACATATATCACCTTAGGAATAATGTCACATGAGTATCCAGATTTTTTAGTACAGTGGTATGGAAATAGACTATGTAGTCACCAAGATCCAATCTTTTCATGAGCTCGTAGCCTTCTCAGAGCAGAATAAAATAATTTAGAGGAGTAAAGGGCCCATCAAGTTTGGTAGTCAAGCTATTGTGCCCATTTTCAAAAGTAAGTTGAAGTTTAGCTGTAATGAAAAAAATTAGTGAGTTTCCAATTAAAACTTGTATCTGCCATATCAAGCAGGCAGTCTTGCAGGTCCCATGTGTATATTTCACACATAAACTTGTCCTGCCAATACACAGTCTAAATTAAGAAGATGCCAGCAACGCTCAGAATCTTTCATGTTCCTTACTTGGTATGCATTTTCTGAAGGAACAATAAGTAACTATCCTTATCCAAAGTCATGAGAATATAGTGATGCCTACTAATGCATTTTCTTCTTAAGAGGAAGTATTTCCTCTTATTTGCAGATTCTTCCCAAGATTTCACATCTGGTTTTAGTATAAAAACCTGTGGGCATATTCGTCCGCCTTTCCGTCCTCACATTAAAATCTTTTCTTATGCTTTTGCTAGCCACTGTCATCTTGATTCATAAGAGTTTGGCATACTGTGCTATAGTTACATTACGTACATCTTCCAGTGCATTCTCCCTCTCAAATTACCTGCTGACACTAGAAGCTACTGGCAAGCACCTAAGGACAAATATCATAGAATCACAGACTCATAGAGTCACCAAGGTTGGAACAGACCTGCAAGATCATCCCGTCCCACTGTCCATGTAACACAAATAGTTCCCACTAAACCACGTCCCTCAACATAATATCTCATTTGCTCTTGAACACCTCCATGGTCAGTGATTCCACCACAACCCTAGACAGCCCATACTAGCACCTGATCACTCTTTTGAAAAGCAGTATTTCCTGATGTCCAGCCTGATTCTCTCCTGGTGCAAATTGAAGCTATCCTCTCTAGTCCTGTCACTAGTGAGGGGCCCAAAAATGAGCACAGTACTCAAGGTGCGGCCTCACCAGTGCTGAGTACAGAGGGATGATCACCTCCCTGCTCCTGCTGGCAGCACTATTTCTGATACAAGCCAGGATACCATTGGCTTTCTTGGCCACCTGAGCACATTGCTGTCTCATGTTCAGCCGAGCATGGACCAGTATCCCCAGGTCTGTTTCCTCTACACAGTCTTCCAGCCACTCTGCCCCAAGCCTGAATTGTTGCCTGGGTTTGTTGTGGCCGAACAAACTTCCTTCTTGTGGAGCAATCAGCCTTCCTGGACCCCCTTATTCTCCAAGACTGAATCCCAAGGAACACTCCCTACTAGTCTCCTAAACAATTCAAAATCCACCCTCAGAAATCCAAGGTAGCAGCTTTGCTGTTCCCCCTTCTGACTCCACCAAGAATTGAGAATTCTACTGTATTATGGTCATTCTGTCTAAGACAGATCCCGACCTCCACGTCTCCCACCAGTCCTTCTTTGTGAACAGCAGGTCTAGCAGGTATCTCCTATGTTAGGCTCTCTTACCAGCTACAGAAGGAAGTTACCTTCCATACATTGTAGAAACCTCCTAGACTGCTTCATCTGTGCTGAGTTGTATTCCCAGCGTATATCAGGGAAATTGAAGTCCCCCATAAGAACAAGGTCTGGTGATCACACAACTTCTGCCAGCTGTTCATAGAACACCTCATCTGTCTCTTCATACTGGTTAGGTGGTCTATAACAGACCTCCACCACGATGTCTGCCTTGCTGGCCCTTCCACTGATCCTTACCCATAAAGATTTAACTTTACCATCCCCAGCTGCAAGCTCAACAACATCAAAACGCTCTCTGGCATAGAGGGGCAGGCCACCACTCCTCCTTCCTTGCCTATCCGTTCTGAAAATCTTGTAGCCATCCATTGCTGCACTTATGTCATGGGAGCAATCCCACCACATTTCTGTAATGGCAACTAAGTCATAGTTTGCCTGCAGCTCCTTCTGGAGGAGCATGCTGTGTGCATTGATGTAGATGCACTTCAGCTGAGACCCTTGCCTCACCCCTAATCCCATTATTGCTCCCCTAGCTCATTCCTATACAATGGAGAACTCAGGAGAAGGGGAATGCAGGATTCTCCCAGATGAATGCATATGCTCAACACTCATAAATATTGATGTGCTGTCTTCACATTGGTGAAATCTAGCAGTAGTCTTCACCTTAATTTAACATAAGGACTAGAATAAAATGCCGGTGAAATAAAATTCAACAGCTGTGTGTGAAAAGATACTCAGGAAGCCTAATCTCATTAAGAATCAGTTCAGGTATTTCAGAGAGCTGGGCCAATGTATTAAACCCAAGCTCACCATCTATTTTATTACAGGTAGTAAGAAACCTCTATTTTTCTCTTCACAGAAGTATTTTTATACCAACAAGCAACCTTTTCTGCTTATTTATATGCTTTTCTAAACAAGAATGTTTGAGAGAGAAAGGAAAGAAAAACACTTTAATTTACTGGGAAATTTGTTTTCTTATTTCATTTGTACATTTGGAAGAGCATATTTCTGTGAATAATGGGAACAAGTACAACAACTTTATTTAAAGTGTTTGCATTGGTTTCTCTACTTAATGCTCTTGAAGGTGGTACTTGATTTTTGCTCACACAGAATTTTTAGAAGTCTAAAAAGATAGTTTCTTTTTTTTTCACACTGCAAGAGTTTAAGACAAAAGAGAGTGTTACAGGAGAAATTGAAGAGTTAAGTTCATATGTAATGAACTGAAGTAATGCTTATTCTAAAATTTATTTTACCTAGAATGATAGAATAATTTGGGTTGGAAGGTATCGTAAAAATCAATCTCCCCCAGTGGACTGATTACCACCCAGTAAGTGATCAGACTGCCCAGGGCTCCACCCAACCTGACCTTGAACACCTCCAGAGACAGGAAATACACAATCCCTCTGAGCAATCTGTGCCAGAGCATCATCACATTCTGAGTAAAGAATTTCCCCCTAACATCTAATGTAAATGTCCCCTATCTTAGTTTAAAACCATTCTCCTTGTCCTACTGTTATGAGACCATGTAAAAAAATGCTCTCCATCCTGTTTATAAGTTTCCTCTATGTACTGGAAGGCCACAATGAGATCTCTCTACAGCCTTCCCTTCTCCTGGCTGAGAAAGCACAATATCCCCACCTGTCTTCACAGCAGAGGTGCTCCAGCCTTCTGATCATCTTCTTGGTCCCTTCTGGGACCAGTTCAAATAGCTCTACATATTTTTGCTGAGGTCCTGTGAGTCTGGATGCAATAGTGAAGGTGGGCCCTTATATGTCATAGAATATAAGGGGACAATCACCTCCCTCACCCTGCTGTTGTCCCTCCTAAGATGCAGCACAGAATGCAGTTGGCCTTCCAAACTGCTGGCTCATGTCAAGATTTTGTCTGCCAGGAATCCAAAGTCCTTCTCCACAGTCTGTATACATGTCTGAGATTGCCATGAACCAAGTGCAAGGTCTTGTTGAAAGCCAAGGTTTATTTCTAAGTTTTATTTCCAATAATCGAGTGTTTTATTGTAGTGTTTTCAAGTTTTCCACATCATTCTGGCTTTTTTTATTTTTTTTGAAGGGTATGATTTTATTTTTAATTTATGTGTAATATCTCTATTCCATAGCACTCTAATACTCTTAGATCGTATTACTATTTATTTACTTATTTATTTTAACTTTATTGTGAGTCAATGGCTAACACTTTTGATCTGAAATTTTACATACTCAAAAACATATTTTCCTATTCTTACATAATAGCCACTCAACCTTGAGCAGAATAAAATTCTGGCAGATATTCTTTAAAGTGAGATTTTTTTTTGCATCTCATTTTCCTTAATCCTGTGTGTATTACTAACTGCCTAAGATCAGTACCAATAGAATAGTGGATTAATAGTAAGACATAGCTGGTGCACTTCTGCAGCCAAAAGCTGATTCATGCCAAAAATCCTACATTATACTTCTTCAATGTATTTTTCAGTTACCACTGCCTCTAGAGACGGCAATTTTCTGTTGTTATTTTGAACATACTTGATGATCTCAGCTCTTGGCTCAAATGCTTCTTCATGCTTTGATAAGTTCATACACAAAGGCTTTTGTGCTTTAATACAGATGCCCAAGGGACCATGACCAAAGACTGGGCTAGAAATTGCCAGATGCCTGCAGCAGGGCTGATGTCCCAGGTGACGTGCAAAGCTGGGTCACAGCTCTACTGGGAGGCTCCAGCAAGTATCTCCCCATGAGCCACAAACTCCCCAGTGAGTTTCCAAACAGGCTGTTTCAACAGCCAAGAACTAGTCAAGCAGGTTCATCATAAAGGCCTGCTTTGCATGCTCTCTACTAGTCAGCAATCCCATAGACTAGCAAATGGAGAAAATCGTGGGAATAAGTAGAATAATATGGACAAGTTAGACCTCCTCTCCCATACCTTCTCAACAAAGGGGAATCTATCCATCTGCTTCAGAAAAAGACTTGAAATATAGACTATCTGAACTGGTGCTGGCAAGATAAACAAAAGAAGGGTCAAATACTGCCAGGCTCTGGCTGAGAAGGTGTCCTGGTATAGCCAAAATAGAGATTTCCTCTGGAGAAATTTCACATTTCACCACATTATTTCTCTTATCACCAGTTTTAAGGAAAGCCAGACACAGCACTCACACCATTTCTGCTTCATCCCAAAAACTCATGTTCTATACTGGATGGCAGATGTTGTCCCACGGTGACTTTTCACCTGAGCTTCTAGTTTTATCAGAATGAGGCTGAATCTTTTCCTTCAAGGTTTGTTCAGATGAGTACTGTTACTGTTGTCAGCCATTAATACAGATAAGCATTACTGATGCATACAAGATACACTGGATTAGGTCCTTTCATGATAGTACCAGGGTGTTAGGAAAATCTCTACTTGAATATGCTTGCTCTATCACTTTTATCCCCAAAAGAGACAGAGGAGAGTCCTTAGCTCTCTTTATTCAAGTGGAGGGAGAATCCACTGAGGCATACCCTTGTGGAGTCTCTCAATGTGCTGAGGGATGCAGCCCCTCTTTTATACATGTACCCTGATGCTAGTGAGCCCTTCCTCCTTTATTCACTGGCTGAGGTAGTTGGGGCTCACAATCTTCTTGATTTGCTTATCAGCCATTCCCCTAGTAGGTACTCTCCTTCATTCACTTTGTTTATACGTACTTTATAATGTGAGTTCTGATTTTGTTGTTTTGTCCAACTAGAACTGTCTTCACATCTTGTAAAATCTATCACCCTTTGTTTTGCCCGGCAAACAAAATTTACATGCAGGTGCTAAGCTAGCATCTCCTGCCATAGACTTGCAGCCAGATGCTTGTGGCTGACACTCTTCTCACCTTTATTTTCTTTTGCAGGGACCCCCTATCCCTCCCTTGTTTGCCCCAGGTTTTATTTTTCAACGATACTTTATCCTTGTTTTTCCTTCACATGGCATACACAATACCTTTGTAGGTGTGGTTTATAGTAGCTTCAGTGTAAAAAAACTGCAGTGTGGTCTTAGAAAGTGGCATTCCTTTATTCCTCACAATGTGCTCTAGGTGTCTTGACAAACAAGTGTACCCTCTCAGAGTTCAAGTCCTACACTTACACAGTAAAGACATGCATATTCAGTACATTGGCGTACATGTTCATCCTTTCTCAAGCCCTCATAGATAGAGCTAATGTGCCATTGGGTATGCTCAGTGGTATTTAGGGTGGTCCAATACCTGTTTCTCCCCCTTTTTTTCGCCATCAGTTTCATCACTGAAACCTTTAACTCACTTTCAGTCACTTTTCCTCAGTTCGGAATATTTCCATTGCTTATTAGACCACAGTGAGCCACTTTTTAAAAACAATGTGTGTGGAACCCAAGTAAAATGTCCTTGCATGTTTTGAAGCAAAAGATTAAAGTATTCTATTGTGACTCCAGAGGAAAAATCATTGAGGCAGAAGATAGAAGTATTCTATTATGTCTCCAGTGCAAAGTTATTGAGGAAAAGCAAGACTGAAGTTGCAAGGTTGAAAGATGGAAGGTTTTGGCACTATCACTTATGGATTCCTTTTGCTAAATGAATACATTGGTTCTTAAACTAATGACTAATCCCTTTTGCTAAGCAAAACCTGTATCAATACTATGAACACATTTAAGCAGCATTTCATCAAATATATTGTAATATTATATTTCATGAGGGAAGGTAGAGACAGGATGAGGGGAAATGGTTTTAAACTGAAAAAAAGGTCAATTTAGACTAGATACTAGGGATAAGTTATATACCGTGAGGGTGGTGAGACCCTGGAACAGGTCGCCCAAAGAGGATGTGAGTGCCACCTCCTTGCAGGTTTTCATGGGACTCTGAGCAGCCTGGTCTAGTGGGAGGTGTCCTTGCCTGTAGCGGAGGTTTGTAAGTAAATGATCTAAAAAGTCCCTTCTAACACAAACCATTCTATAATTCTATGTGATGTCTGAAGTTTTTCAGGGTAGCAGCATCAGATAGAGGCCAAATACAAGACACCTTTTATTTCTTATTCTACTCATTCTATTTCTCACTCCAATTGACCACCTTCTGACATCTCCTATACCTTGGAGATGCCAGCCTCCATTCATTCACCACTGAGATTCATCAGTGTCATCTAATCACTGCAGGCAGTGCTGGGGAAGAATGTTTATTTGGACTAGCATGTAAAATTAATCACCAATGCCATCATTTGTGTCATGGTGCAAAGTAGTAATTCCTAGACAATTTTATTCAATAATCATGAGCTTGTCCATGACCTTGAATAAAACTTTAAAATATGATTCCTGCTCAAGGCAGGAAGATTCAGGATTTTCACAGCTTCCGTGAAGAAATGCTCTCTCAATAGCAAAAGCAACTATTTGTAGTTTGCCAGAACTAACATCACCTGTTTTTTAATGGAAGGGTTCAAAATTAAGCACGTGCACTGTTTTCTGCTAACAGTTTTCTAAGTCAGCTGCAGAGTTAGGAAGGCAGCACTGCAGTGTGCCATATGCAAAGACTGTCTGAAGGAACAAGAAAGGCTGGAAAAGATGTCTCTAAATCTGTGCCTAGTGAGAGGAATGTAAAAACATCCTTCAGGTACAAGATCAGCAGCAATCCAGACAGCATGGAAGGGCAAAGAAAACATATGCTGTGCATCAATATCAGGAAGAAATTGAATTCACTTTTTTTCCCTATGCAATTCCTGAATTCTGATATCACTGTTTACTTATATGATTGCAGTGAAAGAGGAAAAATAATAACAAACATCATCTGTGTTTCAAATCACTAAATGGCCAGGCATTGAGAGCACACATCAGCCGGATGCAGCCAAGGTTAGTAGGAAGAAGCAGTTTGAGATGAATTCCTGTTGTGCTGTCAGCTTAGAGTCTCTTTCCTAAATGCAGCCAGCAACACAAAGACCCAAATCGGTGCTGAAAAATGCAGTTTGAGAAGAGATGTTCCAAATGGTTTTGACTATGATGGATACCTTTTTCTGCCACAGCACAAAACCTCAGTCCAGACACACTGCACATTCTGAGCCACTGCTGTGTTTGATCTAATAAGAAAAAACTTCACTGTGAATCCAGAGCCTTAAGAGTTCTCTTCTTAGCAGCACAACCCGAACACATATTCGGGGGTCATGCATTAAATCACACACTCCTCCATATCTTGGCTACCTTAATGCTTCCATTGTGACATCTTTCTGTCTTGGGGGACCCATTACTGGAGTAAGGGGAGGCTTATTTCACTGTGCAGGTATGGTGCTGTACCTGCCAAGCAAAATGGCATGTACATAAATGTCCAGCAGATAGAAAGGGAGAAAGTGACATAGTTCACAACTATACTGGCTGTGTCTGCAGTGGCACCTTTTTCTATAGATTTGCAATAAATCCTTGCCGTTTCTGAGTTATTAGTACATTTACTACTCCAGATTTTTAACATTCTTCTAGGAGCATAAATGCCTACAAAAAGAGAGAGGAGGGAGGGAGGGAGGGAGGGAGGGAGGGAGGGAGGGAGAAATAATCCTGGGACATGCTAGGGCAGATTGTCTAGTCAGTACAGGAACAGTAATTTATTTTTAGGAAGATTGATTTGTTTGTGCCTATGCTGTAAAATACAGCACAAGCTTTTTTTTTTTTTTTTTTCCAGATGTATTGTATTTCAGTGCAAAATGTAGTCACTGCCCCTTTTATATTTAAGCGTATAAAACAAAACAAAAATGGCATTTCAGTGCAAAAGATTTAGCTTCAAATATTCCACACAGAAAGATTCCCAAATGAATAGAAATACATTTTATGCCACATTTTGCATAAGCAAATCAATGTTTTTCTGTCTGTAGCCTAAGCATGGAAGGCAACCTGATGCAGAATAACAAATCAGCGCCTGTTGTTTTTTTTTTTTTTTGAAGTTTAACTGAAGGTTTCAGTGGGGATCTTTGTTTGATACTATTGTTTGAATAGGAGAAATAACATGATAAATTACATTTCCTTCAATTAGTTACAAACCAAGATAACGTGACTCCATTAGTATGCCTCCACACAAGGGAGATCCTAAAATAACTTTGAAAAGGGATTAATACATCCAGTTAAACAGAAGCTATGTTGAAATTAATATTTCATAGAATAGATGCAAACAGGTGTGCATAACTCTCCGTAATTAATTTGTCAAATATAATTTATGTAACAGCCTTAAGCTAAAGTAAATCAGCCACCAATAATAGCACTTGTTTACATGGACTCTGTTTTTTTTTTTCTGTTTCTGTCATTTAACAAATCTTCCTTTCAAAATCCATCAAATGCAGTACCTGCAGGAAATAAATTCCAATCCTAGAAGAACAGTACTGTCCTTGTATTGCACGTGTACGTTCACATGTGGGTATTATGCTACACAAGTCACCAAGTCATAAGATAGAAAAGCACTGAAAAATTTCTTCCATCAATTTCTGAATATCTACTGTCTGGCAGATCCCAGCAAAGGCTTGTTTGTTGGCCAATTCTTTGGGAGAAGAAGAGCTTTTACCTATGATATGTGACTAAATCAAGGAAGGAAAATGCAATGTCTTAATTAATGCAGGTTTCCAGAGAATTTGAAGGAAAAAATATTTTCCTAAAAAAAAAAAAAAAAAAAAAAAAAAAAAGCAGATATGATGTCACATCTTTCAAATGTCATTTGTGTTTATGAAGGAAACAAAAAAGGATTAATTACTACAGAGTAAAGCAGATACAAATAGAGAGAGACATGGATAGACCTATGCACATATCTGTGCACAAACTGAGTCACAGCCATCATGTGAGTAGAACGTAATGCTAGTCAATATTTTGATTTCATGCAACAATGGGTAACAGCTTCACCCTGTAGCTGTAATTGCCAGGCCATTCAACACTGAAAGAACTGTAGCTGAACATTGGCACATACAGACAATGGATCCAAAAAATGCTGTGTTGCTGAATTACTCTTCAGTTTTCCAAATCTAAACCCAAAACCAAAACTTGTTAGTAATAGCAATGTTTTCCTTCTTATTATTCAGCTTGTATTAAGGTGGCCAGAGGGCCATAGAACCTCCCTATGAACAAAAAGTTGAGTTTGTTTAGCTTGGAGAAGAGGAGGCTCCAGAGAGACCTTACTGGTGTCTTCTAGTACATAGAGGGAACCTGTAAAGAGGACTTTTATACAGTTCGATAGTGATTGGACCTGGGGAAATGGTTTTAAACTGGGAGAAGGGAGATTTAGATTACTTGTTAGGAGGAAATTCTTAACTCAGAGTGTGGTGAGGCACTGGAACATGTTGTTGTAACAGAAGCTGTGGATACCCTATCCCTGGGTGAATTCAAGGCCAGGTTGGATGGGGCCCTGGGCAGCCTGCCAGGGGATTTGGAACTGGATGATCTTTAACATCCCTTCCAACCTAAGCTATTATATGTTTCAATGATTTTATGATACATGCTTGCAGAAATTTCATTTGAGATTTTGTTCATCAGTTCAGAGGAAATCAAAGATTTAGGAGTAATAGGAGAGTTCCTGGTAAGACAATTTGAAGTGGCAGAATTCAATCTGTGTTGCACAATGTTCTTATTGAGTCAGGAAGATAAGCTAACATCCAAATTCAGGTTTCTAGAATTGCAAAATGAAGATCACACAAAAAAGGTTTTAAAAAAAAAATCAGAATACAACAGTGGTATTTACATATCCTGACAAATAAGATTACATTTAAGTGAGCAATCAGTTTTTAGAGTTTGAATCTGTAGGAACAATGCACACACGAAATGATAACAGGTAGCAGTGGGTGTGATTTTATTCTATTGACTTGTTTGAGCTTCTTAACTTCCTGTTTCCTGATTCTCCTTTTTCCTTTTTTAATACCTACACTCTCCATCTCCATGGGTTTTGAGTTATGTTCCGTAGGAAGACTCCTAAGAAATTGAGAGATATGAGGAGAGAAGAAAATCAGTGACCTACTAAAGACCAAACAGAAAGGCTTACTGGTATGAAGTACTACCAAGAGACATTCTGGAAGTTTAAGTGCTCCCATGAATTAAAGAAAAATAAATTCAGAAGTTTATTTAGGTATCATCTTACCCTTGAGACTAATGGGAAATCTGGACCTAAAAACTGCAGCTCTAGTTTGATATAAAGCAAGCAGGCTGGGCATTGACTGTGATCAAAAAATGGTGTCATGTTTTAGAAAATGTCTCCAGCATTCAGTACGATCCTAGGTTAGAACACCTATCTTTGGCTAGGGTCCCTGTGCTGTTTTAATATTAAGTAGGAACGCTTGCATAAACATAGATTAAAATCCTCTGCACAGTAACCATCAGACTGAGTGCGTTAGTAGACTGCATGTGAAATCAGAGGCATAATTTCCCTCCTCTGCCAAGACTACTTCACTGAAATATAATTAGAAATGGATGCATTCACAAGGAAATGTGCAAAAAGATGGCTGCAAATAAAGAAATTGAAGTAGGAAGCATCACTGTTTACTTGTCACATGACATTCCCATTCTGAAGTGGAAGACACAACAAAAACACCCTGGTCAAAAATAACCAACCAACCAAACATATTAAAAGAAAAAAAGAAAAAGAAAAAAAAAAAAAAGAGCACATAAAATGAAACTTCTTGGGCATAAATTCCTCTTTTACTTCAATGGATATTTAGATATTTTTCAGATAAAGCACTTTAAAATGACTTGGGCGTGTTTAAAGCAGATCAGTTCCCCATGTATCTTCATTTGAGAAGAGATGCTCTGTAGCAAAGTGCCTTTTTATGTGATTCAGAAGGAGACAGTCTTTAATTTGGAGTCAAGTCAAAATTTTCAAGGAAATACTTAAAACCTTTAGTTGAGAAAAGGAGAATAGAGTTAGAATAAAAGGTTGTACTCAATTTTATAAGAGCGAGAGACTGAGAAAATTCTTTTATGACCTCTTCTTCAAAGCACAGTGCGAAGCATTAAATAACAGCTCAATAGGTTTTCATCAATGCAGCAAAATAATTATGGGAGAAGTTATATAACCTCTAACAAACAAGATCAGAGATCAAGATATTTTTATTTCTAGTCTGTAAAATTCCCTCCTGCATAAAGTAACTTCTCAGACAGACAAAAAACTTATCATCTTCAGAGGGCTGGAAACAAATGACCTGTTATTTTATCACTAATTAAGATTCCTCTATGCAGAGTCTAATAAGGAAATTCATTATTGAATCCCAGTGGTTATTTTTGTTTATCTGTAGCACATCCATAACTCCATCCTGAGCAAATAAATTGCATCTTTACTCCAAGAGTTGATTTAAAAGAGCTGCTATTTGTTCCTTACTTGAAACTAAATTCTGATCTGTTCCACTGGCTTTTCACTCTTTCCTGGAATGTGTAATTACCTCACTTTAACAGAATACAGGAGAGCGTAGTAAATCAAACCCACTGGTTAAGATCCAGTTAGCAACCAAAGATCTAGATATGAATAAAGCAATGAACAGCATGTCCTTGGAAAAGTAGCTTTGAGTTCCAGTTATTAATCCATCACAGATACTGCATTAACCACTACTGCTGTTCTCAGCAACCATAATCAAGCCATCATCACATAAAATGATAGAGAAAATCTGCCTCTATGCCAGCAGGACTGTTGAAATCAGGCTTATTGTAGTCAGGATTAATTGTGCTAGCTTGGGACTTCCCACTCAAGTGTGTGCAGAGCAGTAGTCTCTGTAGCATATCACATAGCTGAAGGACATAGGATGTGATTTTCTTTGTCCTACGGAAGGTCTTTATCAGGACAGTATGCTTTGTCATTAAGTTGGATGTGGTTTGCTCCAGTGGGACTAATAGGTAAACAGAGTAGGGCCACCTCTTCTCCCCACTGTGCTGAGAAGTAGTATTTTTCAGGATAAGACGGATTACATGAATACTTTGACAAAAACAAAACAAAACATCTAGATCCAGGATCCTGAAAAGAGTAAGGATCGTAGTTTAAATGGGGTGAAGGGTGAGGTAAAGGGAAAAATGGAGGAGTAATTCAGCTGTCTAGCTGAGCCAGCAAATAATCTGAAAAGTTCTTGTAAGTGTTGTACATGTGATTTATAATTTTTCCTAGTTTTTTGTATGGAGATATTTCATGATTCCTGTGGACATATAGATAAACAAATATTTAGATTCTTGCAGGGCAGAGTTCTGGGATACTGACTGTACAGATGCCAGACTTCTAAGTTAGGAAAGCATCCTTTTGAATAAAATTCCTCATTTCAAGCATTCTAAATTCAAATAATAACAATACCAAGATATCTCTGAAGGGAACACAACAACGTCATCATTTCTTTTAAAATCATTTTGAAGTGTCTTTGGTGACTTCAGCTCAGTGAATGCTATTATCTCTGATTGTCACTGTCATTTTTTAAGGATGAGCTTATGCTGACATCTTCATGCAAACCAGATACAACAAATGATAAGGATAATGTGTATGGGGTAACTTATAGGTTTTGTGATTGTGGGATTATGGGGTAGCAGTTAAGACAGTAACCAAGCGTAGCTCTCTTTTTAGCTCTACTTGCCTCACAAGTCATTGGCCATTTCCAGACTTTCAAGTCACTGATGTTCTTCAAGTTGTTGCTTCTGCTCCCGGCTCTTCCTTCTGAAACAGCTCATAGAAAGCTGCATACATCACAACTCAGCAGATGCTGCTTGGAATCTGCTCAGGTTCCTCCTAGCCCAGCAATGCACTGATGTCTGACACGCCTTTGCTCCTGGTGCCAAGCGGGGCAGGGTAGAACAGGATGGTGAACAGCACTGCAGATGGCAAGAAACACACAGCTTATGGACTAGCACAGTCTTGTTTCTCCATGCTGAGCTGCAGTACTGGATGAACAGAGTCAGCTTAAGTATTGTGCTTGAAAAGCAGAAGTCATTATTCCATGTTTTCTTCTCCATAAAGAAAATAGTACATCCAATATAGATTCTAGTAAGCTATCATCAATTTTTTTGAGTTGTCATGGTGCATTAGAATACCATTCTTTTACATGGTGCAGTAAATAATAATTTTGTAAGAAAGTGGAGAGTATCTTTATTAATATGGAAATATACACTTACAGTGGTGAAGAAGAAAGTATTTGGACAGCTCATGAAAGCAAACACTTTGAAGGTATTTGGAGACTGGAAAATTTTTTTCAAGTTTGTAACAAGTGAGTCTGTAAGGGCCATTTGACTGTAGAGTATCTTGAGAGCTAATCAACCCCTTTTATGCTCAAGTGAATTAATGATGAGACGTTGCAATTTGCATTATACAGCTCTGTGTTGGTGAGTTTAATCCAACAGAAATCAAAATAAGGGAAAATACACTAAAAGTAGTATGACCACATCTCATACTTCTGGCACAAAGACTTGATTCTGAGCATGTTAGAAAAGCTGAATTGAAAGCACAAGAAGTAACCCTGCAGTTTTTTTACTCACAGAGTAAAAACAGAAAGAAAAATGAAGTTTTCTCCTCTTTTTATGATGTCTCCATCAAATAAGTGAAGTGTTGAGATACAGTATCAGAAGCTGCTGATCTCAAAGGCAACGATCTCGTGAAGGTTCTTCTAGTTCTCTTGATCTCCTCTAAACAACCTGCTCTTAGCAGTGTCTCAGTCATACTTCCACAGCTAATCAGAGTAAAGGGACACCCAGTGCTAAAAGCCTTGAAAAGTGAAGAAAGATAAGACAGCCAAAATATGTATAGAGCTAGCAGGGCAGAATGCAGTTTGATTGGCTGCTGGCAATATGTGATGGTAAGAGAAACATCCCAAACAACACATAATGGCTACCTGAAATGCCCCTGCTAAATCTTATTAGGAAGACAAAATGATCCAGAAGCGGGAGCAATAGTTTATATTACTGGCTATCCTCACCTGCTTGCCATTATGATCTGTGAAATACTGATGTGCATCAGATTACAGAACTTAATGCCCAAGCAGGAAATAAGCCCTGCACACGACAGGGTTAAATTGAAGCACTATGAGCAGAACAGAGCCCTTTCTGTCCCAGAAAATACAGTGTTTTGGGCTTCAGAAGCTCTGCTTGTCTACACCACCTCAGCACAGCCTACACAGAAAACTCACCCATGTGCTGAAGCTCTCTTGCTCCTTTCTTCATCATTTCCAGCTTTAAGTGGAAAACTGATTTGTGAAATTGCAGTGGACAGAGAGAGACTTGGACAGAGAGACTCTACATGGTCTTTCCTAAACACTATTTAGTATTTCCTTTCTAAAAATCATGCTTATAAAAAGGACTCGTTTTGTTGTGATTATAAATCATGGAAGCCTCCATGTGAAGGACAGGACCAAAGTACATACTTAAGTCTCTCAATCAAGGATCTGCATAGGAAAACAGGAGATTTACTAAAACCACAGCACAGTTCCTCTCTATTTGCAGGCAGCTCATCACATGCAAACAATTTTCTACGAAACACATTAGAACTGGTCCTCAACTGAATGTGCTTTCTGTTTATTTAAGGCACAGATATATATCATAACAACAAATCTGATGGTTAACAGTTTCTGAAAATCATCAGCAATTTTGATTGCTAACAACTGTCCTGTATGATCAACATTTTATTTCAATTATATATATTTTTGCCTGGATTTCCCTGCAGTAATACTTCAGTCTGCAACAGGAGTTTGCTTTTGCTGTGCTAACTCACCTTATGTGAGTGAATTGGCCAAACTGGATACATTGTGAAGGAGTCTCACTAAGCCTGAAGTTTTGCCACAGTAAAACAACAAATGAAATCCAGGAAAAAAAAAAAAAAAAAGGACATCCAACTAAAGGAGCCAGATGAGAAACAAAATAACCACACTGAAAAATAAATAAAATGGATATCTTTTCCTCAGAAATGACAGTTTCACCCTAAAAAAATTGTTCTTCGGAAGCACTTAACTTGTAAAGGCAGTCCCCAGCTTAATTCTGGCTGGTGTGTTTCCCCAGATCTCCTGAAATAATAAAGAACTGATCAGACAGCATTATGCCAGTTAGATCTCCACAAAGTCAAGCACTTTTGGGGAATAAGCAGAAATGGTAACCGTCTGTAAGCGTTAAGTGTTCGACTTCCTCAGTAAGATACCTCTTATCAAAATTTAAATACAATAATGGATTCCATCCCAGTAGCTTGTGAAACAGACAAATTGTCATGGTATTTAGTAAACATTTCTTTTATTCATTTATTTTATTCTCACTGGATATTTGAGCAAGTCTCCATGTTCATAAAGTTCACAAAATTATATTTTTAATGGGTTGAATTATGTAGCTGGACCTAAATCACAACAACTCTTTGGCTTAAAAAATACATATTTGGATATAAAATGGTCACTTTCTGTGGACTCTTGAAAGCCAAGGAAACTTGATGCCATCCACTGGACTGGAAGTTTCTTAAAGCATTTGGTCAGCCTGTCAGTAATTTTTCCACAACAGTAGTTCCAGGGGATGCATGCAGCACAACCCTCAGATTGAGCAGATGCTGAGGGGTGTGTTATTTTTAGTTGTTTTGCCTGGAAAGGTAAATTTATGCTTAACAGAGTAGATCTGTTCTGCTTGATTTATCAGTAATGAAAAGGCAGCTATTCATTATAGTTGTCTTAATACTAGTTACAGGTTTTATCTGCAAAAGCAGTAATTACAGTTCTTTGGAAAAAGGCAAGGAGTGAAACAATAATTAAAATGATGGATAAGGAAGTCATTCCAGTTGAAATTTAGGTTTCTTTTCCTACATCACCTGTCTTAGAAGCCTACCAATAAGGCATACATTGCATACATTACTTTTCTCTGTAACTAAGCTTGGCTTTAAACATTGCCCGACTTTCAGATTCTTTGTGGCTAGTTTTATGCTAGCTCCATCCCATCTGAACACCACAGCATACCCTACAGAAAAAAAATCACCTGTCTCCAGGTAACTGCAAAAGACACCTCCTTTTGACTATTTTCGTGGAATCCTTTCCTGAATTTAATTGGGCTTCAGGGATCTAAATGCACAAATTTAACTCTCTGGTATGTGGAAGACAGTTTGTGGCTCAAGCAAATCAGAAAAGAAATTGTCTCGCAGATCTCTCCACCAATTCTTAGTTTTCCTAGTTGATTCAGGTACTGACTGTGTTGTCCATATGGCTAATCTTGCCTTTTAGGAGCTTGAAAATTAGCATACCTACCAAGCCTGCTAAAAGGAGTCCCCAGCTTACTTAAGGGATTTGAGTCCCACTGGAGTCTGTTGGTGTAAAGGTCAAGGATCTTCCTCCCTCTGAAGCAGAGCTCAGAGGGTTGTCATCAGCTGTGCAGAGTGTGGTTGGAGGTCTGTAACTAGTGATCGGGCATCATGCTGGGCCCAGTCTTGTTCAGCATCTTAACTGACAACCTGGATGAAGAGATAGAGTCCACCCTCAGAAAGTTTGCTGATAATACAAAGCTGGGAAAAGCAGCTGACACACCAAAAGGCTGTGCTACCATTCAGCAAGACCTGGACAGACTGGAGAGTTGGGCAGGAAGGAACACGATGAGGTTTAGCAAGTGTAGAATGTTGCACCGGGGGAGAAATAACCATACGCATCAGTACACGTTAGGGAATGACCTGCAGTTGAGGAGCTCTGTGGTGAAGGATCTGGGGGGTTCTGGTGAACAACAGAATGGTCATGAGCCAGCAGTGTGCCCTTGAAGCCAAGAAGGCCAATGGCATCTTGGGACGCATTAAAAACAGTGCATCCAGCAGGTTGAGGGACGTGGTCCCCCCTCTACTCTATCCTGGTTATACCACATTTAGAATGCTGTGTCCAGTTCTGGGCTTCCCAGTACAAAAAAGACAAGAATCTCCTAGGAGAAGTCCAACATATGGCCACAAAGGTGATAAAGGTCCTGGTTCATCTCCCATAGGAAGAAAGGCTGAGTAATTTGGGTCAGTTCAGCCTGGGGAAGAGAAGATTGAGAGGAGATCTGATTAATGCTATTAATCATTAATATGATATCTTAATATTTAAAGGGAGGTGGGATGCAAATGGATGAGGCTTGGCTCTTCTCGGTGGTGTGTAGCAATAGAAGAAAGAGCAGTGGCCTAAAACTTGAGCATAGGAAGTTCCATGTAAATATGCAGAAGAACTTTATGGTAAGGGTGACAGAGCACCAGTACAGCTTGCCCAGAGAGGTTGTGAAGTTTCCTTCTATGGACACCTGCTTGTGAGGCCTATTGTAGAGTACCTGCTTTAGATGGGGAGTTGAACTCAATGATCTCTTTAGGTCTCTTGCAACCCCTGCAATTCTCTGATTGTCATTTCCTAGACTACCATGGTATGGTTTTCTACACCCAGCAGGAGTGGTAAGTAGCCAGGTTAGTCTAGGCACACGTATTATATCTTGCTTCTCGCAGTTACTACAGGCTCTTCATAAGGAAAAGCATGCAGGAGTGTGGACTTTTGAAAACAACTGATTGGAATCATTCATGGACAACTCATCTAAATTTTACAGTCCATAATATAAAGATAAATGTATGCTGCCTTTTCACTGAGTATATATGTGCTGTTCCTTTGGGTTTCCTAAGGAATCTTCCCAGCACAGGCAATATCCACACTTGTAGGCACAAGCCCACTACTCCTCTAAATTCTTTTTCAAGATCTTCAGTGCACTTATAGTAGGTCCCCAAAACAAGGATTCTGTCCTTGTGCCTGAATGGCGCAACTCAAATTTTGCAAGGCGCTATCCCCACTCCTCATCCCATTGCATGAGAAAACATAACACTAAAACAGCCAAGGTGCAGCAGAAAGACATTTATGTTTCTGTCAGAATCCATCTAAAAGTTGTTTATACATACACATACACATGCACAGACACATGCACACCGGTTTTAGTATCTCTTGGTCTTTCCGCTTCCTGGGTGCAAATCAGTGTGTGTGAGAACAATGTGCCATTTTGAGAACAATGTTTTATGTAACCCAGATTAAAATGTAACCGGCCTGATTCACTATTCACTATGTGCAGACCTTTCAACAGGATCTGATAAAGATCAGTTTTGCTGAAACTTGTTTTCAAAGTACTTACAAAAACAGCTTCCCCGCCACTGGCACTTGGAACAAAATGAAATCATGGAACGAACTCTGCAAATTCAGTTGCATTTGAGATTGAAGTATAGAAAAAGTCTGGGCATGCTTAATACATTTCTATATGTGCTACATATATATATGTATATGGTTTTTTTTTTTTTTAAGGGCTAAAAGGAGGATGGAAGGTAAAATATCAATAACTCATTTTGCTTTACTTGCACTATAATGCTAACCCACCTTGCTGCTTTGCTGGTAAACTATTCTGCCCCTGCCCTTCAGCTGTGAACAGCTGCCCACTAGTGACAGGTGCCTGGAGCAGGATGGAAGTGTGACTGATGATCCTTACTCAGTTCCATGTTGGCATTACTGCCTCTTATCACCAAGAAAGTCTAGCTTTCCAATCTACAGCTGGGGGACTATTGAGGGAATAAAAAGAAAGACTTTAGAATCTCTTTTTAAATTGCAGAGAAATATCAGCCTTTAGTGCTGTTAAATCATCACACTTAAACATACACTTCTCTCATATACTGATGGGAAAAATTGAATTTCTGTAATAGCTGGAGGTGCTATATATGTAATCAAGCCTCAAAGATAGCATCTTTTGAAAACAGGCTGCCATTTCTGCAAGGAATAGCTTACTGGCCAAAAAAGTTCATATATGCATCATCTTCTGAGTCTTCTGCAAGTTCCTGAGAGCTCCTGTCGGCAACAGGCACCACTGTTGTCCTTAAAACCCACATACCTAAAATGAAGCATGCCTATAGTAAATAAGCCTTAGTATAGCTGCATATTTTAATATCACTCTGTTTAGCTTTAGAAGCAAGTCATAAAAGCCAGATGCCTTGAGCTGATTACAAATCTGACCTTCAAGACAAGTATTCAGGATCTACATTTTAGATACCTGAGATCCACAAACTCTTGAGATTTGTTATCAAAGTAGGATACGGCATTTAACAGACCCTGTTAATAAATAATAGAAGAATTTGCTATTGCTTACAGTGGAATATTTTGAAGCTAAAGCTAGAAAGGATTTCTTTTCAGATAAGTTAATTAAAATTTCTTACTTTGCATGGCACCATGCTTATCCGTGTGTATTCCTCAGGACTGTCAGAAAGCCTGATTGTTGGATGTGCAGACCAGTTGTACTTATATGCTTAAACAGTTTTCAGGAGGAGTGTAAATTCTGTGAAATTGCACAGCACAAGTCAATAAAGCATAATTTTTTTTTCATGACATTTTTATGTTTCTTACTCTGAGAAAAAAACAAAGAAACAAACCACACAACAATTTCATATGTGGCTTACTGAAAGGCAATCAATAAGCAAGCAGTTGTATCTTCATTGGTTTTCATAGCAAAAGATTAAAAACACCAGTTCTTGTCTTTTCATAGAGATAATAATACCTTAAGTACTTGCTGGAAAGATAAAAATGCTAAATAATTTTACAAAGGCTACAACAAATTTTCAGAAAGTGACAGGCATAGGTGACCTTTTACCCTCTCTGAGTAAACATTCTGTTGAGGATACCTTTTGAGGCATAATTTTTGGAGGAATATATTGGTATGAATAAGAGTTTGGAGGTCTATTTTAACTTCAGCATTATAGCATACACCTTATGAGAGTCAATACGAAACAATATTTAAGAGGGCTGGAGTAGTGTAACTGTTTCCACTACCTCTATGATTTTGCCTGCTAATACATCACTGTAGACATTTTAAATAAACTAGAAGTTAAAGCCCCTCTCTCCTGATGGAACAATTTATATTAGGCTGCTGCACAACAGTCACAGACTCCAGTGGCTGTTTGTTTGAGGCTGCTTGAATTTGCTGAATTTGCTTAGATCTATGCATCTCACACTGTCTGAGACTTGATTCGCTAGTGCTATCTAGTGGCTAATATTGAAAAGGATTAATGCTTACCAATGCAGCGCTACAAATCTCTGAGGGCAAATCTAGGTCCTTTTTCTACGTTTATTCAGACTTCAAGGTGTACATGTGGGACTGAGTACTAAAGATAAATAGACTCTCACAAAGACTAAGCACTCTAAAGCGTGCTCAGTTGGAGCCAGCAGCTCACTGCAGAAATGCTATTTTTGTTGGCAACCCCCAGAATTATTTGTGTTAAATGAGCGAACACTTCCTCTCTTTAATTCCCATTCACTTCTGAACTGGGAATTCAGTCTACGGTTGTTGGAGACTGCTTTCACTCCACAGAAAAGTAAACAGACTTCCAAGTAGCAGAAACTATCTTAGACTCCTTGATTCTTGTTGCCTGAGATTTGTCTTGGCTTACCTCCTTGGCAGTGAGAAGGTAACAGAATAGTTGCAATGTTTGTAATATACACAGTCATATGTATTTAAACTATCAAATGAATAAAGCTGAACTCAGTTTCTTCACATAAAAGGAGCAGTCTCACAAAAAGATCAGTCTTAGAGAGTAAAGGGTTCCAAGACAGCTGGTAGCTCTTCAAGAAGGAAGTCTTAAAGGCACAGGAGCAGGCTGTCCCCTGATTTGCAAAATGAGCAGGCAGGGAAGAAGACCTGTGTGGATGAATAGGAAGCTATTCTTGATGCTCCAGGAGAAAAACAGAATCTATCTCCTGTGGAAGAAGGGACAGACAACTCAGAAAGAATACAGAGAAGTTGTTAAGATTTGTAGAGAGAAAATTAGAAAGACAAAAGCCCAGCTTGGACTCAACCTGGCTGCTGGAGTAAAAAGGAACAAGAAACTCCTTTGCAAATATATTAACTGTAAGAGGAGAAACAAGAAGAATCTTCGTGCTTTACTGGATGTAGCTGGGAATGTGATCACTGAGGATAAGGAAAAGGCAGAACTTCTGAATGCCTTCTTTACACCTGTCTTTAAATGTTAGACAGGATATCCTCAGGGTCCTCCACTCTTAGACCTGGTATTCTTGTCTGGAGAGCAGACAAAACTCCCCATGATTAAGGAGGATGCAATCAGAGACCTACTACTCCATCTGGACTGCCGCAAGTCCATGGGGCCGGATGAGATTCATCTGAGAGAGCTGAGGGAACTGGCAGAGGTGATAGCTGAGCCGCTTTCCATCATCTGTCAGTGCTCCTTGTTGACTGGTGATGTCCCAGAAGATTGGAGGCTTGCCAATGTGATTTGTAGATACAAGACGTATTGTAAGGAGGATCCAGGGAACTACAGGCCTGTTAGGCTGACCTCGGTGCCAGGGAAGGGTATGGAGCAGATTGTCTTGAAGGAGATCACATGGCACGTGTGGGACAGCTGGGGGATCAGGCCCAGCCAGCATGGGTTCATGAAGGGCAGACCGTGCTTGAACAAGCTGATCTTCTTCTGTGATCTAGTGACCTGTCTGGTGGATGAGGGAAAGGCTGTTGATGTGGTCTACCTAGACTTCAGCAAAGCCTTTGACACTGTCTCCCATGGTATTCTCCTGCAGAAGCTGACAGCTCCGTGGCTTGGACAGATGCGCTCTTGACTGGGTAAGGAACTGTCTGGAGGCCGGGCCCAGAAGAAAGGTGGTGAATGGAGTTAAATCCAGCTGGTGACCAGTCACAAGTGGTGTTCCCCATGGGTTGGTGCTGGGGCCTGTCCTGTTCAATATCTTTATTGATGACCTGGATGAGGACATTGAGTGCACCCTCAGTAAGTCTGCAGATGACACCAATTTGGCTGGAAGTGTGGATCTGCCTGGGGGTAACGAGGCCCTTCAGAGGGATCTGGACAGGCTGGAGAGCTGGGCTGAAGCCAATGAGATTCAACAAGTTCAACAAGACCAAATGCTGGGTCCTGCACTTTGGCTGCAACAACCCCAGGCAACGCTATAGGCTTGGGGCAGAGAGGCTGCAGGACTGTGTAGAGGAAATGGACCTGGGGCTATTGGTTGATGCTCAGCTGAACATGAGCCAGCAGTGTGCCTGGGTGGCCAAGAAGGCCAATGGCATCCTGGCTTGCATTAGAAACAGTGGTGCCAGTAGGAACGGGAAAGTAATTATCCCCCTTACTCAGTACTGGTGAGGCCGCACCTCGAGTACTGTGTCCAGTTTTGGGCCCCTCACTGCAAGAAAGACATTGAGGCCCTGGAGCGTGTTCAAAGGAGGGCAACAAAGCTGGTGAGGGGTCTGGAGCACAGGGCTTATGAGGAGCAGCTGGAGAATCTGGGATTGTTCAGTCTGGAGAAGAGAGGCTCAGGGGAGACCTTAATGCTCTCTATAACTACCTGAAGGGAGGTTGTAATGAGCTGGGGGTTGGCCTCTTCCTCGTGTAACTGGTGATAGGACTAGAGGGAATGGCTTCAAGCTGCACCAGGGGAGATTCAGGCTGGACGTTAGGATATACTACTTTTCTGGAAGAGCGGTCAGGCAGTGGAATGGGCTGCCCGGGGAGGTGGTGGAATAACCAACCTTGGAGGTGTTCAGGGAACATTTGAACACTGTGTTGAGGGACATGATTTAGTAAGAACTATTGATGATGGGTGGATGGTTGGACTGGGTGATCCTGTGGGTCTTTTCAAACCTTGGTGATTCTGTGATTCTATGATTCTAAGACCTTTGGCATGTGTCTCAATAAAAAGCTTTTACCAGTGAGGAAGTCTGAGCTGTTTTCATACTTCATGGGGTGCTGTTATTCCCACAACCACTTTATCAGTATCCACAGCCCTAAACATATCTTAAATTCAAATGGGATTTCACTGCCTTCAAAATGCAAGCTGATCTACAGCAAGCTAACAGAAAAGATGTACACCAACATTATAAAGCAGTACTCTGGACATAATGACAATCTAATTGTGAAGAAACAGAAAATCCCAACAGTTCTCTCTGACATTAACTTGCAGCAATATTTAGTTTTTAAAATCCCCTGAGAGATATGGATTAAAAAAAATAATAATAATGTAGAGTTGAGCCTATCATACACTTTTCCACTGGAAAGTCTTGAAAAAAATATCTGCAGGCTAATAGCACTTATGCAGTACTATTCCCCAAACCTAACAGATACAAACATATATGTACATTTATGTATATAAATACATACATAACACATACAAAGCCATCTTCCTCTCAGTTTTTTTTTTCTTCCATCTCTAGCATCTACAGAAAACAAAACATGTTTTCTCAGACAGAAATTATGGTCAGTTGTAGTTTGACAGAAACCAAAGTCAAGTTTTCCCTCATGAGACAAGGTGCATACTGAAATAGGAGCATGCTTA
>NW_024962272.1:3506829-3648701 GCF_019238085.1 Lagopus leucura
GGCACTCTGGGGAGACCTCAGTGTGGTACCTTCCAGTACTTGATGGTTGTGTATAAACAGGAAAAGGTAAGTCTGTTTGCAAGAGTGGATAGTGATAGGACAAGGGGAAATGGTTTTGAACAATGATGGGAGTTAGATTAGATATCAGGAAGCAGTGTTTCACACAGAGGGTGGTGACACACTGAAACAGGTTGCTGAAGGAGGTTGTGGATGCCCCATCCCTGGAGGCATTCCAGGCCAGGCTGGATGTGGCTCTGGGCAGCCTGGTCTGCTGGTTGGTGATCCTGCACATAGCAGGGGGGTTGAAACTAGACGACCATTGTGGTGCTTCTCCACCCAGGCAACTATGATTCTATGATACTGTGTCCTAGAACATACTATGCCTAAGGGTAGCTTTCTAACCAACAGAATGCTCAGAGAACAACTCTGTTAGAACATTCAGAGTTTTCTCTGACTGGGATCTAAAATTCAGAATTTCTCATACAGATGGAAATCTGCACTTACTCTTCCAAAATGCTTTGGGGCCTTTTTTCATTGTAGCAGGATGTCGTGGACTTGGCAGGGAAATTATGGAGCCTGTGCCCACTCATTTAAGAATTCATCTAAGAGGTGGGAATTTGAGCAGTGAATGATACAGAAAGGGGAAGCTGCAGATGTAGTTGTTTTTATCCAGTATTTAAAATTGCCATGAAAAACCACTAATGTACTACATTAAATGTGTCATTACATCAATCCCCAACTACTGAAAATGAAGTAGTTTGAACCAGGCAATGGATTTGGATTTGCTTGTAATTCCTAGGACAATTTTAACAATGTTATTTCCCTTTGCTACTTATTTTTGTATGTATGCATCAAAACCAGGAAAAATGACTTTCTGAAACAGTGATTGATTCATTTTTCTTCATTCAAATGAAACCCTTTTAACTTTCTGCAGGTACTTTACACTTGGGATAAAATACAAATTCTGTGAGAAAGAGAGTAGTTGGTGTGAAATTACTGTAAAAATTTGACAAAATTTAAGTATTATCACTGTTAACCATCTTCTGATCTTGGTGACAGTAACAAAGATTAATACTGATCACATGCAGCAATCTTTATTATCAGCTGCTTTTGTAGTTCCTGTCACAAATAAGACTTTCAAGGAAATGATTTTTGTTTTAGTCCTTAGCGTTGTATTGATATAACTGATTCATAACACTACCTCTTCTACTCCCATCAGACATACTCATACTCATGTTCACTGAGAAAAGAACAAGGTTTTTCATGTTGAACTGAAACATATGTCTACTACGGTTTCAGTCAAAGATCTTGCATTAACAGCTATGGAGCAGTTCATTTATTATTATCTACTGAAGATACTGTGTTTTTGTAATAATGAGAAGCGTTGGATGTGGTGGCTACAGCATGCCTGTAATTAGAAGATACTTGAAAGATACAGCCTGCAAAGGCCTTTAATACAGCTTAGCCTAAATACATGCTATATGCCCAACATGCCCTTGCTGTTTTATCTCCATCTGGTGAGCTGTAGTGTAAACTTGACAAAGCATCCTGAAAGTTTGCTCTTGAGTCTCATTCTCCCAGTAATGTGCACCCTCCTGTGGCTTTGAAGGGTGAGGGATATGAAACAAAGCTATGAAATTCCACCTAACTGTGACATCTTGCTGACCAGTCCTGAGTCTCAGAGGTATACCACATTCCACAGAAATTCTCTCGAACAAAGCTGCACATGGTTTGGATGGGTGTACACTCCACTGGGTGAAACACTGGCTGGATTACTGGGCCCAAAGAGTTGTGGTCAATGGAATTAAATACAGTTTGTGGTCAGTCCCCCAGGGCCCAGTACCAGGGCCACTCCTATTCAACATGTTAATTGATGATCTTGATGAGGGGATTGAGTGCACCCTCAGTATGTTTGCAGATGACACCATGAATGGGAGAGAGTGTTGAAAGGCACTACAGAGGGATCTAGATAGACTGGATCAATTGACCCAGGTAAACCATATGAGTTTCAATAGGGCCAAGTGTCAGGGCATGCATTTTGGTCACAACAACCCTAGGCAACCCTACAGGCTTGGGGAGGAGTGGCTGGAAAGCTGCCTGATGGAAAGGGACTGATGGACAGTCAGCTGAATATGAGCCAGCAGTATGTCCAGGTGGCCAAGAAGGCCAATAGAATCCTGGCCTGTATCAGGAATGGTGTGGTGAGCAGGACTAGGGAAGTCATCCTGCTCCTGTACTCGGCATTGGTGAGGCCTCACTTCGAGTACTGTGTTCAGTTTTGGGCACCTCAGTACAGAAAGGACATAGAGGTGATGGAGCAGGTCCAAAGAAGGGCAACAAGGCTGGCGAAGGGCTTGGAGAATATGCCCTATGAGGAGAGACTGAAGGAACTGGGGCTGTTCAGTCTGGGGAAAAGGAGGCAGAGGGGAGACCTGTGGGAATCTTCTCTGTGATTTAACTAGGCACCAGAGTGAGACTGACAGGCCTGTAGTTACTAGCACCTTCTTTCTCAGTTTCATGGAAAACTGGGACGTTTGTCAGCTCCCAGTAAAATTGGGCCACTTCAGATTCCCAAGACTATTGAAAAATTATTGATGGCTACTACTAGTGAAGTGTGGTGAAACTGACAAAGGCTTAAATGCTGGAAGGCATGAACAAGTGCTGACAACTTTGAAACCTCCCGTCTTAAACAAAAACCTTCCAACTTTCTATTAATGGGTAAACTGGATACAAACACCTAACTGCAGGCATTTAAAAGTCTCCATTACAGCAATCTCAGCTAAGAACACAGGTAAATTTTTTTTGTAGGTAATCCAAATACTTTTGTTCTGAAGAACAAAAGATGGATGGACCACAAAGTAGTTAGATGAGCACGACATTTTTTTTCTGAAAGCCTGAATGTTTCAGTGCTCAAAAATGAGTTGCCGCTGCAACTTAGGAAAAAATCTAGAGTTAATAATTCAGTTTGAACAATGTTAGCATCTCTATATACATTTAGAAATATATGCAATTTCATGACTACTAGTTTACCCAAGATTATTTCCCCATCCCCTTTTTTTTTTCCCTGAGATAAGCAGCATCTGTTTTTATATTTATCTGTTGTGTTTGTTTGTTTGTTTTTCCTGCCCATTTAAAATCATAATTTTCAGTAGGAGAAGAAACCTTATTTAACATTGTGGAACATTTTAGCATAAGAAAAAGAAAACATACGGCAAAAAGTTAAGAAGCTCAATCTACATAAGCATCATTTTCCATTAGTAGGTTTGCTGCTCTCAAGTGTTAGAAATGTATCAGACTAACCTGCCACTGTCAGCATTTTCCTGAGTATCAGTTATGCAACTTCACAAGCTAACACATAACCCTGTCAACTAAAATGCATTAAAGACAAGACCTACACAACTGTAAAGGAAGATGCAGTCTCCAATTTGGAAAGAAATAAAATCATTTATATACATACTGCAGGTGTTGAACATGCTGAGTACAGCAGTGTTCACAGTTTGAATAGCATCTCTAAGGAAATTTAAAAAAAAAATTGTCTATTCTTAGCAGTTTCAAATGGTGTTTAAGACAGAAGTGCTCCCTACACTCAAATATTTCAGAAGCTTCAAAAGATTTTCTTTTCAAAAGAAAGAAGATATATATGGGGAGGGAAAGACCACAATCAGCCTCTTTCCAATGTCGTTGTCAGTTTGAGACAAGATATACTTTCAAAAATGATATTAAAAACAGTTAACTTCTTCACATTATTTGCAAGTCAATACAACAAAGATTCTTTTCACCACTCCAGAAGTAAAGAACACTTTTTAACCATTTCTCCCCTTTTCTGGGGGAGGAGTGAGGGGAGACAGCAGAGCAGGCATGTCCATGTCTGAGTATACAGAAGATACATGATCTTTTATTTTAAAAAGAAACACTAGAGGGTGAAGGGAAGGGAATCTTCAGTGGCTACATCCACTCATTCTTGCACTTGGGAATTAACATTACTATTTATTCCACAAATCCAAACGAGAAATAAAATCCAGCAGGGAAATAGGAAAGCAGACATGTCAATGATACCTGCTCACTGCAAGGCATTAAATATGTGCATTCACATGCATTGTCCAGATCCACTCACAAAACTCTTCCATTAACACTGCTCAAAGATTACTGGCAGCAAATAAGTAAGGGCTAAGCAAAGTTAAAATAAAGAATTGGATGTCTGAAAAGACAGTGGGTTTGAGACTTTAAAATGCCAGGCACTTTTTCTCCAACCCTTCAAGTCCCAGAGTTAACATAACCAAAAATTGTAAAACTTAATAGAATTGGGTACCAGTATCTTATACCCTGCAGTAATAACCCCTGTGATAGGAAAGTTGCACTGAATATCATATGATAATGAAAACTAATCATTCTAAGCCTGAAAAGTTTATTACATCTGCTGACCCAGTCCACAGTAGTCAACAAACAGTAGTTGTGCAATAGCTGGCCTGTCACAGGGACTGAGGGAGATAGTGTGCTTTGAACTAGCAGCATGGGTCACCACTAGAAATAAAATTCTAGGCTCCATAGCTAAATGTTTTGATCCCTTGTGAAAAGTCCCACACCCAGTGGAGTGCTTTATAAATAGACTAAGCAATGATTAATGCTATCTGTTTTAAACAAGTCAGGCAACTTCTTATTCATTCCTAGATAGCTTTGGTGTAATTAATTTGCTAAAAAACTAAGAGTGAAGATAAAAATCTCAAAATTCAAATAAAGCAAGTTTTAGTACTTGCTCTACAGATCACACAAAAGAACAAAATAAAACTTCTTGTCATTATTTACACAGATTAATCTTCCAAAGCAGAATGAATCATGCTAGCACACATCAGAAACACATCTACAACTTTATTTCTTCATCAAAGTTCTACTATTTTTTTTTATTTAGACACAACAGTAGTAATGAAATATATATATATGCTACTTCTTTAACAAATACCGTAACTAATTAAAAGAACTTAGTGTGCTTTAATGTAGGCATTTCTCACTCTGAGGAGTAAGAATAGCAGAACAATTTAATAACAACAATAACCTGTGATGGTACTATCGGCATTCTTCCATCTTATCCTGTCATGGTGTAACTTCTAGAATAGTTAATTAGGCAAAAAGCTGTGGGTTTTTTGTTTTGCTTTGTTTTGTTAATTCAGTTAGATAGCTATAAAGTTACTAATACTATTTCACAGGCACTTCTGTTCTTATTTCTCACTAGTACAAATGCTACTCTTTCTCATCTTCGTTTGATAACAGCCTGACCACTGTCTGCATTTCAGACAGCTCTTTTAAAGAGAGGACAAGTAACATACTGGCTCTCTTGCTGTGACTTTTTTTTTCCCTAAACAATATGAACGGTATTGCTGCTACAGAAAGTATGCAGCTTGCTAAATAGCTGCGTGTCTTCCTCCTTCAAAAGATCTACTGGAATTTTTATGCAGGAAGGTAAATCATGGGCAAAGTCTGCTTTATCTGCTAGAATTGAAAGATCCAATTTGAAGGAGGAGAGCCAAAGACAATCAGCAAATAGTTTCACAAAACACAGTTTTGGGAGAAAGTTTTAAGGAGGATACTAAATTTATTAAAGTGAAGATGCTGACAGATTTATCGACTACTGTCCAAATAACAGCCACATGGCTACATCTCATCAGACATCATCTTGCAGTTGTGCCTTCTAAATTATCAACCCCCAAATAATGTTACTAACTCTCAGTTCTCCTTTTCTCCTTGATGCTGACGCAAAGAAATTCACTGTTGATTTTCTGCTCCAATCTTTTCCACTGCAAGGGAATCTTAGCTCTCTACCAGTCTTCAACTACTGATTGTAGCCCTTCTCAGTTCAAGAAAGACTCTAACTCTGATGCTATTTAAAATGACAAGCAACACGTCTTCCTCCTTGGATTCTAGACATGTTCAAGCTGTATCTTGCAGGGTGCATGCAGCCTACCACAGCTCACAATTCAGCCCAGCCTTTTCCTGCTATTTAAATGTGGCAAGCAGCCCTGGGCACACATCCACACTATTAACACTGTGTTGACTGAAAGCAGAGCACTGGGAGGGCAGCACTGAGCAGTGCTGACTGAAGTTATGGCAAATAACTGTATGCATGTTGATACTTGGCTAAACACAAGGCTATGAACAGAGATGAATATGCAGTCATACTTTCCATGTTTTAAGAAAGGAATTTGAAAATGGAATCAGAGAATCATAGAACCCTTAGAGTTGGAAGGGATCTTTAAAGGTCATCTTCTCTTCTATCCCTTCAGTGGCAGGGAAGAACACTGAGAGGATCAAAAAAACCCTCCTCATAAATAAATGGCTTAGAGGTTGGTGTAGGCACAAGGATTTTGGTCTTTTTGACCATGGAGCCATTTACTCGGCTCCTGGTATGACGGCTGCAGCTACAACTCACCTGTCTGCAAGGGGTAAAAAGGATCCTAGCCCAGGAGATGGCGGGCCTGATTGAAAGGTCTTTAAACTAGGTAGGAAGGGGGAAGGGGATAAAATGAGGGCCTCAGGGTTGAGCAGGTAGTTTGAGGCTCAAAACAGAGCTTGATGGGTGATGAGGATGGAGTTCGAAGGGATGGAGAGTGGCAGGGGGATGCTTCTTCCCTAAAGTGTCTGTACACTAATGTGCACAGTATGGGAAATAAACTGGAAGAGTTGGAGATCTGCTTGTGGTCACATGGCTACGATCTCATTGCAGTCACGGAGACGTGGTGGGACAGCTCGTATGACTGGAATGTTGTCATGGAGGGCTATGTGCTTTTTAGGAAACATCACCTGGTGAGATGGGGTGGTGGAGTTGCTCTTTATGTGAGAGAGCAGCTAGAATGTATTGAACTCCACCTGGGGGAGAGTGGTGTAGCCAGTGGAGAGCTTGTGGGTGAGAATCAAGGGGCGGGCTGGTATGGCTGACACTGTTGTGGGGGTGTACTAAAGGCTCCCTGATCAGGAGGAGGAGGTTGATGAGGCCTTCCATAAGCAACTGGATGTAGTGTCATGATCCCAGGTGCTGGTGCTTCGATTATCCAGATATTTGCTGGATAAGCAACATGGCCAGGCACGCATGGTCCAGATGGTTCCTGCAATGTGTTGATGACAACTTTCTGATGCAGGTGGTGGAGGAACCAACGAGGGGAGGGGTGTTACTGGACCTTATTCTCACTAATAGAAAAGGGCTTGTCAAGGAAGTGAAGGTTGGGGGCAGCTTGGGTTGTAGTGATCATGAGATGGTGGAGTTCAAGATCCTGAATGGAAAAAGCAAAGCAAAAAGTAGGATTGCTACCCTGGACATCAGGAGAGCCAACTTTGATCTCTTCTGGGACCTACTTGGAGCTATCCTGTGGGCTAGGGTGTTAGAAGGTCAGGGGGCCTGTGAGAGCTGGTCAGCATTTAAGCAGCTCTTCTTCCAAGCTCAGGATCGGTGCGTCCCTGTGAGCAAGAAATCAGGAAAGGGTGGCAGGAGACCTGTGTGAATGAGAAAGGAGCTCGTGCACAAACTCAAAGGAAAGAAGAACGCCCAAGAAACGTGGAAAAAGGGTCTGGCCACTTGGGAAGAATACAGGAATGTTGTCAGGGCCTGCAGGGATG
Source organism: Lagopus leucura (assembly GCF_019238085.1). Classification (NCBI taxonomy): domain Eukaryota; kingdom Metazoa; phylum Chordata; class Aves; order Galliformes; family Phasianidae; genus Lagopus; species Lagopus leucura. Next base: position 3,514,432 of record NW_024962272.1, read on the forward strand.
CGACAAGGAAGGCTAAAGCCCGCCTGGAATTGAATCTGGCAAAGGTGATAAAAGACAATTAAAAAGGCTTTTTAAAGTATGTTAACAGTAAAAGGAAGACTAGGGAGAATGTGGCTCCCCTGCTAAGCGAGGGGGGTGTTCTGGTAACGGAGGATGCTGAGAAGGTGGAGATACTGAATGCCTTCTTTGCTTCTGTCTTCAGTGAAAAATCTCTCCCTCAGGAATCCCGGACCCTGGAGTTAAGTGAGAGGGTCTGGGGAATGGAAGACTTCCCTTTAGTCAGGGAAGAGGTGGTCCGAGAGCGCCTAGGCAACACCAATGTTCATAAATCCATGGGACCCGATGGGATGCATCCACAGGTGCTGAGGGAGCTGGCAGAGGTAATTGCTGAATTACTCTATCATCTTTGAGAGTCTTGGAGAATGGGGGAAGTGCCTGAAAAATGGAGGTTAGCCAATGTCACTCCAGTCTTCAAAAAGGGCAAGAAGGAAGATTCAGGCAATTATAGGCCAGTCAGCTTCACCTCTGTCCCTGGAAAGGTGATGGAACAGCTGGTGCTGGATGTCATCTCCAGACAACTGGAAGAAAAGAAGGTTATCAGGAGTAGTCAGCATGGTCCACCAGGGGGAGGTCGTGCTTGACCAACCTGGTAGCCTTCTACAATGTTGTCACTGGCTGGGTGGATGGGGGAAGAGCAGTGGATGTAGTCTACCTTGATTTTAGAAAGGCATTTGATACTGTCTCCCATGACATCCTTATAACAAAGCTGAGGAAGTGTGGGATAGAAGAGTAAACAGGGAGGTGGGTTGAGAACTGGCTGACTGGCAGAGCACAGAGGGTCGTTGTTGGTGGTGCAGAGTCCGGTTGGAGGCATGTAACCAGCGGTGTTCCTCAGGGGTCGGTGCTGGGTCCGGTCTTGTTCAACATCTTCATCAATGACCTTGATGAGGGGATAGTGGCCACCCTCAGCAAGTTTGCTGATGATACGAAGTTGGGAGGATTGGCTGACATGCCTGAAGGTTGTGCTGCCATTCAGCGAGACCTGGACAGGCTGGAGAGCTGGGCAGAAAAAAAACGGATGAGGTTTAACAAAAGTAAGTGTAGAGTCTTGCATCTGGGGAGGAATAATTGCATGCACCAGTACAGGTTGGGGGATGACCTTCTGGAGGGGAGCTCTGCGGAGAGAGACCTGAGTGTCCTGGTGGACGACAGGTTGGCCATGAGCCAGCAGTGTGCCCTTGTGGCCAAAAAGGCCAATGGCATTCTGGGGTGCATTAAAAAGAGCGTGGCTAGCAGGTCAAAGGAGGTGATCCTCCCCCTCTACTCTGCCCTGGTGAGGCCTCATCTGGAGTACTGCGTCCAGTTCTGGGCTCCCCAGTACAAAAAAGACAGGGATCTCTTGGAAAGAGTCCAGCGGAGGGCCACAAAGATGGTGAGGGGCCTGGAGCATCTCTCCTATGAGGAAAGGCTGAGTGAACTGGGTCTGTTCAGCCTTGAGAAGACTGAGAGGGGACCTGATCCAGGTCTATAAATATCTAAGGTGTGGGGGGCAGAATGGCGAGGCCAGACTCTTTTCAGTGGTGAGTGGAGACAGGACAAGGGGAAACGGCTGGAAACTGCAGCATAGGAAGTTCTGCACAAACATGCGCAAGAACTTCTTTACAGTGAGGTGACGGAGCACTGGAACAGGCTGCCCAGGGAGGTGGTGGAGTCTCCTTCTCTGGAGATGTTCAAGACCTGCCTGGATGCCTACCTGTGCGACCTACGGTAGGGAACCTGCTTTGGCAGGGGGGTTGGACTCGATGATCTCTGGAGGTCCCTTCCAACCCCTACAGTTCTGTGATTCTGTGATCCATTTTATCTCCCCTGCAATGAACAGGGACACCTACATTTGTGAGACCATTTTCAGATTATATAAATACATGACCTGCAGTTTTTCAAATGGAGTATATAGAGTTTCAATCAGATATTCAATTCAAAAATCTGATTATGTCACTTCATCAGATTTTCCTAATCCCTGTTTTAGCACAGAAAAATATCCTTCGCTGCCCAATCATACCTTACTCATGTTATCACTTTTTGGCAGTATGCACATTTTAAACAATTACTGTCAAGGATGAAGTCCAGAGAGAGTAAAATTCCATAAGAAAAAATGATCTGATGAAGTCTCACTAAAAATTATAACCACTATCACCACATTGTACTGGTATGTTAGTTTCACACGGGCAAATACGTTCTTGTTCTTTCCTCTTCTTTTTATGTCCCATCATACTAACTTGGCCCATAACATCAAGGGCAGATATTGGTGGTGACAGTGGATCAGACTGTCACAAGCACAGCATGCAGGCTGTTGTTTATCGCTGGCAAAAATGCATAGCTAATGGCAGTGAATATGTTGACAAAGACTGTTTTGTAGCTGAGAATTTGCTCTATCAAATAGTGATATTGTGCTCTTTCATTTCCATGGAAATAAATAGGAAGCATGTTTGGAACAACCTACATACATGTAGCCCAAGACAACTTCTGTTCACTAAATGTAGTCCAGGCAAGACAAAAGGCTGGACACCTGTTGTCATGTTTTTTATGACTTTTTAGTCCTGAACTTTACTCCTGAACAACTGCAAGATCCTGAAAGCCTGAGCAGATATTTGAGACAGAGATGCTGTGGCTCAGGCAGATCTGAGGAAGCACAAATTATTTGAGGCCTGGCTTATATTTATTGGGCCTTATTCAGAGAGGAAGAGAGTCTCTGAAATTGAGAAACAGAGTCTCCAAACTCAAAGAGAGCGTCTCTGAGCCAAGAAGGAGAACTTCCAAGTCCAGAAAGAGAGCCTCCTAGTCGAGAAACAGTGTCTCCAAATCAAAAGACAGAGAACCCAGGAAAGAGTCTGAGCCGAAAGGGAGAATCTCCACCTTCAGAGAGAATCTTTTAGCCAAGAAGCAGAATCTCCATACTGAGACAGAGTCTCCAAGCTGAGAAGGAAAGTCACCCATCTGAGAATAAGAATCTCCAATCCAAGAGAAAAAACTTCCAATCTGAGTGAGACACCTTCCAGTCCAAGCTTGACAGTCTCCAAGCTGAATGAGACATCTGGCAATCCAAATTAACAGTCTCCAAACTGAACAAGTCAAACTTCAGTCTCAAAGAGACTTCCTGCTAACTGAACAAGACAGACTCTGAACTGAGCTGGAGAGTAGGAGCATTGAAATTGAGCAACCTGATTAATCACAGAGGTACCAGCATCGATGTCAGTTGCCCCTGTAAGGGGACAGAAAATGAAATGAGCATCACCTAATTTAGAATAGAAGAAAGAGGAGAAGGAGGAGGAAGTAGAGGAAGAAGACCACAGGAGGAGGAAAGAGGCCCATAGTGGTCCAAGATGCAGAGGAACCAGAGAGAGGGCTTAGACCCCCAGCAAGATCATGGTCACCAATGACCAGGAGAGCAACAACAAGTCCTGAAAGACAAGAAGGTGAGGAAGATATCATCACCATTACTACTCGACCTCTGAAACTGACTGAAATTCCAGGAAAAGACTTTTCATGCCACCCAAATGAGCCTACTGTCACCTGATTACTTCAATGTTGGGACAATGGGGCCAAAAGTGTGTCACTAGATATTAAAGAAGATCATCAACTGGGTGGCATTGCTAGGGACTCAGCCATTGAAGTGGATGTCAGGATGAGGTGTTCACCCCCTGGAAGTGGATACTGTTAGCCATAAAGGAAAAATATCTGTTCAAAGACAATCTGATGCCTGAGATAAAAAAATGAACTGCTGTGGAAAAAGGCATCCATTATTAGAGAGAATGCATTGTGGTGGAAATGCTGCATGATTGTACATTTATTCCTGACAATCCAAACAAAGAGCATGATCCTGAGAGAGTCAGGTGTATACCAAGTATGTGGTGTATATTCACAAAGACTGCACCAGAAAGGTACACCAGTACATCTGGAGCAATGTAAGGCAGAGGGGAAACAATACCTCTTTTAAATGAACTAATCAACAGACTTCATGACTTTGAATTACATTTAACCCCTATGTGAGCTTCTGTTTCAGCCACTGAAAAAATAACTGAAAAATTTCACAGAATGGAGAGCAAACAAGAAGATATAATGGACAAACTGCCTACTGTGCTTTATTGTGATGAAATGGACAAATCCTTGGTGATATCAGAGACACCTGATGGAGATCAGGATTCTCAAAACAGCCTACTGGAAGGGCTGATCAAATTGGCTTATTCCCAACCTCCACCATCCAATGTCTCAGCTATTAAATGAAGGTGTCCTCCTGCTCGAGCAAGTGACAACAGTAAGACTGTGCTGCATATTGCCTTTTGGCGTTACCTATGTGACCATGGAGAAGATGTGAAGATGTGGTATAAAAAAACCACTCCTGTACTACAGGCACAAGCAAAGTAATTTCAAGACAGATCAACCACCAAGATGAACTTCTCCAACAAGGTGACTGCTCCAGTTTCTGTGGTACACGGCAAAAGTGGTAAGGACCCTGATCATGACTCATGGAAGAAGAATGATAGAGGAAACAAATAGAGGGGCCCTGCCCCAGCCAGCAGAGGGAAAGGGACAAAAGAGCATATTGTACTGTGTGGATTAGATGGCCTGGCACATCAGAACTACTGAAATATAAGGCATTGGTGCATGCTGGTGCATAAAGCACTCTAATGCCCTCGAGTTACAAAGGGATAAAATAAATTTATGTTTCTGGGGTGACTGGGATTTCCAAGAGTTGACTATGCTGGAGGCTGAAATAAGCCTCACTAGGAAAGACTGGCAAAAGAAACCTATTGTGGAGCCCAGGGGCTCCATATATACCTGGTATTCATTACCTCAGAAGGGTATATTTAAGGATCCCAAGGGGTATCAGTGGGCCTTTAGAATAGCTGCTGTAGACACAGAAGGTGTTAAGCAATTGTCTGTTTTGCCTGGACTGTCAGAAGATCCATCTGTTGTGGGGTTGCTATGAGTAAAAGAGCAACAGGTACCGATTGCTACAAAAACAGTGCACAGATGGCAGTACCACACCAACAGAGATTCCTTGCTCCCCATTCATAAGCTGTTTTGTCAGCTAGAGAGTCAGGGAGTGATCAGCAAAAATCACTCACCTTTTAACAGTGCCATATGGCCAGTGTGTAAAGCCAGTGGAGAATGGAGGCTGACGGTGGACTACCGTGGCCTGAATGAAGTCACGCCCCCACTGAGTGCTGCTGTGCCGGACATGTTAGAACTCCAGTATGAACTGGAGTCAAAAGCGGCCAAATGGTATGCCACCACTGAGATTGCTAATGCCTTCTTTTCCATTCCTTTGGCCAAAGAATGTAAGCCACAGTTTGCTTTTACCTGGAGGGGCATTCAGTATACCTGGAATCATTTGCCCCAGGGGTGGAAACACAGCCCGACCATTTGCCATGGGCTGATCCAATGTGCACTGGAACAGGGAGGTGCTCCTGAGCACTTACAGTACATTGATGACATCATTGTGTGGGACAACACAGCAAAGGAAGTTTTGAGAAAGGAGAGCAAATAATCCAGATCCTTCTCCGTGCTGGTTTCACTATTAAGCGAAGCAAAGTGAAAGGACCTGCCCAGGAAATTCAGTTCCTAGGTATAAAGTGGAAAGATGGCCGTCATCACATCCCAACAGATGTGATCGACAAAATCACTGCCATGTCTCCAACCACTAATAAGGAAGAGACACAATTGTTTCTGGGCGTAGTGGGTTTTGTAGAATGCATGTTCCAAACTACAGCCTCATCATAAGCCCAGTTTATCATGTGACGTGAATGAAGAATGAGTTTACATGCAATCCTGAGCAGCAGCAGTCTTTTGAGCAGATTAAGCAAGAGGTAGCCCATGCTGTGGCTTTGGGGCCAGTATGGATGGGAGAGAATGCGAAGGACATCCTCAACACTGCTGCTGGAGAGAAAGGTCCCACTTGGAGTTTGTGGCAAAGAGCCTCAGGAGAGACCCGAGGCCGACCCCTGGGATTTTGGAGTCGGGTGTACAGAGGTTCTGAAGAGCACTACACTCCAACTGAGAAGGAGATCGTATCTGCGTATGAGGGGGTTTGGGCTGCTTCTGAAACAGTCAGTACTGAAACACAGCTCTTTCTGGCACCAGCCAGTGCTGAACTGGATGTTCGAGGGAAATGTTCCCTCCACCCGTCCTGCAACTGATGCCACCTGAATTGCGTGGATTATGCAATGAGCTTGCATGAGGAACCTCAGCCATCCAAGAATCCTAGAGATGATCATGGACTGCCTGAAAGCAAAATGTTTGGAACATCACCAGAACAGATATTGCATGCTAGAAGCCCCACCATACAATGAACTACCAGAAAATGAGAAGAAATATACCCTGTTCGTAGATGGATCATATAATGCTGTGGGGAAGCATTGCAGATGGAAATCTGCTGTGTGGAGCCCTGCACAACAAGTTGCAGAGGCCACTGAAGTGAAAGCAGAATCAAGCCAATTTGTAGAGGTGAAGGCTGTCCACTGGCCTTAGATGGTGCTAACGGGAGAGGTGGCCAATGCTCTATCATTACACTGATTCATGGATGGGTGGCAAATGCCTTATGGGGGTGGTTACAGCAGTGGGAGCAAAATAACTGGCAAAGAAGGGGTAAATCTATTTGGGCTGCTGAACTGTGGAAAGGCTGCCCGAATAAAGAATATGGTTGTAAAGGTGCGCCATGTAGATGCTCATGTGAAGAGTCGGGCTACTGAAGAACAGCAAAACAACCATCAGGTAAACCGAGCTGCCAGAATTGAGGTGGCTCAAATAGACCTGCACTGGCAACACATGGGTGAATTATTTCTAATTCAGTGGGCCCATGAGACCTCAGGCCATCAAGGAAGAGAGGCAACATACAAATGGACTAGAGACTGAGGGATGGACGCTATTGCACAGGTTATTCATGACTGTGACACATGCGCCACAATTAAACAAGCCAAGAGGATGAAGCTCTCTGGGGGGAAGGGCTATGGCAAAAGTATAAATATGGGGAGGCATGGCAGGTTGATTATGTCACCTTACCACAATCTCGCAGTGATTTTATGTGCTTACCATGCTGGAAGCAACCTCTGGGTGGCTTGAAACATATGCAGTACCCCAGGCTACCACCCAAAACACCATACTGGGTCTCGAGAAGCAAGTCCTGTGGTGACATGGCACTCATTTTGAGATTGAGTTGATAATTGAGGCTGATAATGGGACTCATTTAAGGAATTTCCTTGTAAATTCTTGGGCCAAAAATCACAGCATTTAGTGGATTTATTATACCCCCTGTCATGCACTAGCTTCTGGTAAAATCGATTGATACAGTGGGTTTTTAAGAACTATGTTGAAAGCAATGGGTGGTAGAACAGTTAAATAAATACTGGGAGAATTTGGCAGAAGCCACCTGGTTGGTGAATACTCAAGGATTTATCAATTGTGATGGTCCTGCCCAATCTAACTCCATGCATACTGTAGAGGGAGATAAGGTCCCTCTAGTACATGTAAAGAGCATGTTGGGAAACTGGTTTGGGTTCTTCCAGCTTCTGGAAAGGGCTGTGTTTCTCTCTGTGAAACTATTTTTGCTCAAGGATCTGGGTCCACTTGGTGGGTGATGCAGAAAAATGAGGATGTTCAATGTGTACCACAAGGGAATGTGATGTTGACCAGTAATTTCTTGTATATGTATGTGTGTGCATGTGTTTAATGTTTGGTAATTAGGTTTGTTTGTATATATTAAGCATGATGTAGTGATGTGGAATAATGAGTGGAATGTCATGGTTTTATGATTTTTGGTTATCAGTATTGCTAGGAGAAAAAACTCTAATCCTTCCCATAGTACAGTTTCTGGGGACTCTGCTTAAAGAGGGTAAATTTCTACTAGCCAGTGGATTTTTCACTGAGCCCTGAGCACAAACGCGCTTCACCCAAATTGAACACTTCCCCCTCCTCAAAAACAAACCATCAGACAAACACAAAAATAGAACAACCAATTCTCAACAGTAAGTCATACAAAAAAAGTGAGTTTTTTTCTTTTTCTTTATGGATACAGCAAGGCTTAGGAAATAGGAAAATAGAAAACAGAAAGAAGGAAAAAACAATAGAACAGCAATCCCCATTCCCAACTCCTTCTATATCAGTAATACAAATAACCACCTATATTCAACTGTCTACCTTCACATAGATCACTTTTCATCCTTTTTTCAAATTCTGTATTTTAGTAATGTTTTTTTTCTCCAAACTTATTGTTTTCTGATTACTTCTCTTCATGTCATACCCCTTTCAACTCAGTGATTTTGTAATTTTTGTTCTGTATTTCAAACATTCAAAGCACCAATTTTGCTTACAAGTTTTCACTATAGTGCTACTAGGCAAAATATCCATGTCTTTGCCACAGATAACTTACTCCATCACAGTTGTTCGACAATATGAGTAATACTTCTACTGCATACAAAAATATCATTAAATGTTATTTCTCTTCAGTGACGTAACACAGTTCTGACAAGTTGGAAGAGCAAGAAGGTTATATAAACATTTTGGTTTTCCTTGCTATGTGGAATAAAAATAATATAATCTTGTTGACACTACACCTTTGGGGAGCCAGCTCATGAAAGAACAGTCAAAGTGACCGTTCCTTTTGTTCTTTTCAAAATAGCAACTGCTTCCTCATGAGTCACCCCTTCTAAACTCTGCCCATTCACAGCAATGATTTGATCCCCCCTCTTCAGGCGTCCATCTTCTGCTGCTGCACCCTGAAACAATACAACATGTAATTGTAGACTCATCCATTTATTTTTCTTCCTCCTACACATTCAATATGGTCTGAATAAGATGAGTTCACTGTACAAATCCCCTTAAACCTTTTACGGTTGTCAATTATTCAACTACAATCAATCCCAGATTAACCTACTAGTACTGCAGTATGTTCTGCATTCTCTAGTTGTCACAACACTTAGAAGCTGGACCTATGTGATTTTTTATATTTCTTTAACCCTGACAATCTACCTATATAACTTTAAAACTCTAACACAGTAAGATTTCAATACCTGAAAAATCTTTAAGCAACTGGTATTAGAAATCTCATAGTCAAAACCCAGTACTGTACTTTGACTAACCACAAATGTTTGGGATTCCTGACTACAGTTTTTGATGACTTGGGGCTCTTCCAAATGGCAGGCCAAAGTTCAAAGCTGAGTCAGTACCTGAATTTCTACAAAGGCCCAGAATGAGTTCAGTTATTATATGTTAGTCTAGTTTTCAGACTCTCACCGAAAATAAATACATTGGTTCCTTTTATTACTTGAAGAAAAAGTATCTGAACATTTCCTATTTTTAGAGTTGAAAAAGATTCTGCCATACGCTGTCACATGCATTTGGAAATTTTGAATCTTCCTATAACTTCAAAAGCTGCAAGATCTTTTTGAACCGAACTTGCACTGGGCAAGAAAAGCTGTGAAGAAAAACTGTTTGTAATCCTTTAGTCTCAAACTCGTATTTTAAGAAACTACTTACTGTGAACTAATAAATGGATCAATTGAACAAACATACTCTTACCTTTGCAAATACTGTCTTCACATAAATGGGTAAGTCTCCATGGGGACTGCCATATCCCCCCACAATGCTAAAGCCTAGGCCATCTGGCCCTCTCTCCAGAGTAATGGTCTTGTACTGAGGAGGTCTAATGAAACAGAAAACAATATTGCTATGCTGTCTAAATAAATTATTTACATTAGAATGTTGTCAACAAAAAGCATTTCACCTTTCTAGCTAAGCAATATATCTTCCTTTCTCTTCTTTTCCGCTGTAAATATGAACTTTATGATTATTTTTGTTAATGCAGAACACTAATTCAGTCTAATGCCCCCATTTAAGTGAGTTATTTCAAATACTTGTTTCATAGTGTTTTCACCCAGCTCAGAAGATGGTTACTGCTGCAATGTTGCACTAATAGTGCTTAGCGGGTACACAGAGATCTGATACAATTATCTCAAATGTTCCTAATGATCACATACTTTAAAAAACCTGTAACCCAAAATTTGACTCACAGTTATGTTGCAAGGTTTAATTGCTTTTCTCCTTCTTTGATACCTGATTGTGCATTTGTGTATGTGTTCATACAGACAATTTATAGTACATCTCCAAACATATACTCTGACTACATAAACATTTGAAGTTCTATCTTTTGAAGAGTGTAGGCTGCTCCAAAAGTAATATCTCCTACTTATTTCTGTGGAAACTACAGCAAGGAGCACAACAATACTATCTGACAGAGCAAATTCTCAGCTACAAAATACTGTTTTTCCACATGGTCACTACCACTAACCATGCATTTTTGCCAGCAGTGAGTCTGCATGCTGCACATGTAAAAATCTGCACTAGTAGAGATGACCCACTGTCACCACTATTGAATTGCATCACCCACTGTCTCACTGTGCTTACATCACTGTTAGGCTTCCATAAACATTCAGCATCACTGAATGTCAGTGGGTGCCATTTATTCCACATGGAGGAATTCAAGGACACCTTTCTCTCATACCGACTTCTATGTCAGACACCATTTTGCCAGATTACCCAATGCTGCCATCAGTCACATAATGACAAAATGTAACCAATATTGGCAGGGACATTCAACTTCTACTGCCATACCACCAAAATCTGCCCCTGATGTTCTGGGCCAAAATAAAAAAAAAATAGGAGGCATTACTTTTAGGGCAGCCTTCATACTTCTGTGGAGCTAAAGAATCTTGTTCTCTCTTCCTGTGCTTATAAAAATGTCTCAAATTGATAACCTACATTGAGGCAACTCTTCTTTACACTGCTGGCTTTTGTAGTCTACCAGTAGTGGTATACCATGTACACATGAAAAGTTCAGTGTCTCTTGATATTCTAGTGTTAGAAAGCACATGAAGGAAAGTACCACTGTAGAAAGGACTTGGCTATTTAAGCCTGAGAACAGTCATTTTGGGCAAATCAACTAATCTGAGCTGCCAAAACTCAATAAAGAATTTATTTAAAGAGAAAAAAATGAAGTCACATTTTAGTTCCAAAGTAGACAAGAAAAAAAGCAGCAGTGAATTGCACCATGGAAAAATGCAGAATGGGACCTACAAGGTGCCAAATATATCAAAGGTGATTAAGTCAAACAATTCATCAGTCATCTGACGGAATTAGTACACATTTTATGCCAAGTTTCACCTGAAGTAAAAGGCTACCAAGGTTGTGTATTATATAGTTACTGACCCTAGATCATCCTGAAAAATGCTTGTTGCAGTTAGTCCTGCAAGTGAAAGACCGGATGTAGGTGGATCCTGCTGCTGACCAGTTATGACGCTCACATCTCCTCCAGCAACCACCTAAGGAGAGAGTTCAGTAAAGTGAATTAAAAAAAGTCTGTAAAATGAGAATGGTGATACTAAAATAATTCACCATAACAACTGGCAAAATAACATTTAAAAAATATTCCAGATAATACTAAAGATTTTTTTTACCTGCAACTCAATAGTGCCTGAAGCATTTTTTAATATGCCAACAGCTTGGGAGTGAGTCATGCCCTCAGTAGATGTTCCACAGATGCTAACAATCCTGTCCCCAACCTGTAGAAGAAAACCTTGATAATATAACTACCACTAAGAGGTTTAGCTGCATATATATATTTAGCATTTTCTTTTGATAACAGCAGATTTGAGTATCTGGATTTAGCTAGAAATTATCACTGTATCTAGTGACACATAGCAGAAAGAAAGAAATCAGCAACTCTTTTTGGTACATTCTCTCTCAAAGACATAGTATCATTGAGTCACATAATGAAGTGACACAAAGGTAGAAAATCTGACATAAAAACTTGCAAATTATTGCTTAGTTGTAGTGTGTTCAGAGTAAAAAGTAATTTACAGGATAGATGAATCATACAGAATCATATAGCACATCACCTGAATATAGATAGGTTGAAGTGACAGATTATCACAAGAGAACATATGTTTAAATTCATCCTGAACCAACACTGTACATTCTCCAAACAGCAGTAGTTTAATTCCACAATTTCTAGTACACTACATACGTAAGCACTGTGCGAGTCGAAACCTCCTGCTTTAACCCAGCATAAAAAAAAAAAAAAAAAAAAAAAAAAAACTGCTCTTATTTTTAGATAAGCAGAAAACATGAGGTGTGAAGAAAATTGCATAGATGCAGTTACACAAATAACTCATCTCTGTAGTTCACTTGCAGGATTCTGAATCAGTTTCCCCATCATGAATTTTTAAAAGCTCACCACTTCTGTGATCCAAGATTGCCTTAAGACTCATTTCCGAAGTTAGTATTTTTCACCAGCTACCTTTTACCAAGCTACCAACATGATTTAGTTCATAGTCTATGATTCTATACGTGAAAAAATCATGGCCATCAGCCAGGCAGATCCTATACAGCTGCTCTGGTGCTGAGACAGTGGAGTCAACAGCCTGGACTTAGCAAGCAGCAAAGGCCAGCAGCTGGGATCTCCTTCTAGGAAAAGTAGCACAGACAAAGCAGGTGGAAAAGATATACAGTCTTTCACTTTACGGCAGTGACTCTTGTCAGCTGGGAAAGAAAGACATTCCCTTCAAGGAATGTTACTCAGGCAAAAGGATCACCATGATGAAAGTACTTGACGGAAAGTGCTGTGGTAAAGATGATGTATGATATTAGCTTGGATGATAATGCTCTATTCCAAGATCCAGATGACATCACATGTACATAATGTATGTGGTGGAGTGCTACATGGAATGCACCATCGTTGTCTGCCAGAATCCTGGCAGGAGCAAACTGGAAAGATAACAAAAGAATGGTGGATAGATGAAGTGGCTTGCCTACTTTTACGAAATCAAGATAATCTCTTTTTCTCCCCAGGGACCTGTGTCTCAGATATGGTTCAACTGATTCAACAGCTTCAGGAAAACAAACTGGTTCAGTGGTGAAACAAACCAACATCTCACCCATTAGAAGTATTCCTCTAATCAGGAAAAGGATAGTGGGTACACACCACATGCTATTCTGTGGTTTTACCTATATCATCACAGAGAGGAAGTGGGATGGAAAACCTGCGTCGATTCTGGAGGCATGGATACATGAGTTGCATGGGAAAACACATGAGAGGGTTCTCCCCAAAAATGACAGCTCTGGTTTCCAATGGGCAGATCTCTAATCAGAGTAGATGGTCTGACCTTACTTCTGAGGTTAACAATGAGCCTTCTGGCTTTAAACACACTTTTTCACATGATTTCCATTCATCAGCTGGAGAACCAAGAAGATTCAGCACCAGCAAGATTCAGCCATCCATCAATAGTCCCATAAGGACAGTGTTAGCCTCCACTCTTCATCACAGAATTTCACAATGGAGTATTGTGGCCTGAATGAAGTCACATCACTGCTATGTGCTGCAGTGCCAGACATGCTACAACTTCAATATCAATGGGAAACAAAGGCAGCCGAGTGGTATAGCACAACTGAAATTGATGATGTGTTTTCCTCAATCCCTTTGGTGGTAGAGTGCAGGCCACAATTAACTTTCACCTGGAAGGGCATCCAGTGCATCAGTAAACAACTCCCCCAGAGCTGGAAACACAGCCTTGTCATTTGCCATGGGCTGATCCAGACTGACTGGACCAGAGGCAAAGCTACTGAATGTCTGCAGTGCATTGACGATATAATCACAGAAACATTGAACAGTTGGGATTAGAAGGAATCATCTAGTTCCAATCCTCTTGCTAACCTCCAAGAAGGGGGTTCTCACAACCCCCTTTGGTTTGGGCAAGCTGCTCCAGTGTCTCACCACCCTCACAGTATATAATTTCTTCCTAACATCTAGTGCAAATCTACCCTCTTTCAGTTGAAAGCCATTCCTCTTCATCCTGTCACTACATGCCCTTATAAAACATCCCTCAGCTTTCCTGTTTTCCAGCTCCCTTCAGGGACTGGAAGGCCACTGTAAGATCCCCTGGAGCTTTCTCTTCTCCATGCTGAAGAGCCCTGGCTCCCTCAGACTGTCCCCACAAACGAGGTGCTTAAGCCCTCTAATCATCCTCCTGGCCCTTCTCTAGACACACTCCAACAGCTCAATGTCCTTCTTGCACTGGGGGGAAATGGAAGCAGTATTCCAGCTGGGGTCTCATGAGAGCAGAGTAGAGGGGCAGAATCACCTCCCTCGACCTGCTGGTCACTCTTCTGTTGATGCAACTCTGGATACAATTGGACTTCTGGACTGCAAGCACACACTGACAGCTCATGCTGAGTCTTTTATCAACTGACATCCTCAAAAATCCTTCTCCTCAAGGCTGTTCTCAAGCAATTCTCCAGCCTGTATTTGTGCTTGGGATTACCATGACCCAGGTGCAGGACATTGCACTTGGCCTTGTTGAGTTTCATGATGTTGGCATGGGTCCACCTCTCAAGCCTGATCAAGTTCCTTTGTATGGCATCCCTTCCCTCTAGTGTCAACTGCACTACTTAGCTTGGCATCACCTGCAAACCTGCTGAAGGTGCTACTCAATCCCACTGCCCATGTTACCTACAAAGATGTTAAACAGCACCAGTCCCAGCACCAATCCCTAAGGAACTCCACTTGTCACCAGCCTCCACTTGGACATTGAGTTCTTGACTGCAACTCTCTGTGTGTGACTATACAACCAGTTCCTCATCCAGCAAGTGGTCATCTATCAAATTCATTTTTCTCCAATGTGGTGACCAGAATGTTGTGCAGGACAGTGCCAAACACTTTGCACAAGTCCAGATAGATTATATCAGCTGCCCTTCATTTACCCACTGACACTGCAACTCCACCACAAAGTTTGTCAGGGCATGATCAGTCTGTGATGAAGCCATGTTGGTTACTACCAATCACTGACAAATAGTGTGGGGCAACACAGAAGTTTTTAAGAAAGAGAAGAAAATAATTAAAATCCTAGTGAAAGCCAATTTTGCCACAAAGCAAAAGTCAAGGGGCCTGCACAGGAGATCCAGTTCTTAGGAATAAAATGGCAAGATGGATGTCGTCAGACTGTATGGATGTGATCAATTAAACAACTGCCGTGTCTGACACTGGTCACACAATCGGCTCAAATAAGGAATTCAAGGAATCTTAGAAATTATTTTGGACCAGGGTGAAAGCAAAGATTTCAGAATATCACCAGAGGAGAAGGTGATGCATGCTGAAGAGATTCCACTACATTATAAATTGCCAGAAGATGAGGAGAAATATGCCTTGTTCACTTATAAGCCCTGTCGTAACGTGGGAAGGCATCAGAGGTGGAAGGCTATCCTTTGGAGCCCTACTCAGTGAGTGAAAAAGTGAACTGAGTCAATTTGCAGAAGTGAAGGCTGTAGATATTGCTAAGCAGAAGAATTGGCAGTTGCTCCTGGGAGGTGGCAAATGCCCTGAGGATGGTCACAGCAATCGAAGCATAACAACTGGCAGCACAGAGGCAAGCCCATCTGGGCTGCTGCATCAAGGAAAGATTTTGCTGCCTGGTAGACAACATGGCTGTAAAAGTTTGTCAGGTAGATGTCCATGTAGCCTAGAACCAGGCCACTGAAAAACAGGAGGATAAGGCTCCTAGAATTGAAGTGGCTCAGGTAAATCTGGACTGGCAACATATGGGTGACTAATTTCTAGTTCAGTGTGCCCATGACACCTCAAGCCATCAAGAAAGAGATGCAACTACAGATGGGCTCAAGATCAAGAGGTACATTTCACAATGGACACTACTGAACAGATTATCTACGAACGTAAAACTTGCTGCAGTTAAGGAAGCCAAGCAGACAAAGCCTCTCTGGTATGGAGAACAATGGCTGAAATATAAATACCAGGGAGGCCTGGTAGGTGGATTGTATCACACCCTCACAAACTTACAACAGCAAATGCCGTGTGCTTATAATGGAA
The DNA here is from genome assembly GCF_019238085.1 of Lagopus leucura. NCBI lineage: Eukaryota > Metazoa > Chordata > Aves > Galliformes > Phasianidae > Lagopus > Lagopus leucura. The sequence goes on from NW_024962272.1 coordinate 3,530,360, forward strand.
GCAACCACAGGACGGCTGGAAGAATCCTATGTCCCATTCCACCATCTGAAATACTAATCTGGATCTTGAAAAGAAAGTCTTGTGGAGACATGGCATCCCAGACAGAACTGAATCAGAAAACAGGACTCATTTCTGAAACAACCTTGTAAACATTTGAACCAAAGAGCATGGCTTTGAGGGGGTATATTGCATCCCCTACCAGCCCTGCTAAAATCTAACAGCAGAATGGACTGTTAAAGACTATGCTGAAAGCAGTGGATGCCCATTTGTGGGACTGCTTTTGCTCAAGGACTTGGATGCATTTGGTGGGTAATGTAGAAGGATGGAGATATCCATTGTGCACCTCGAATAGATTTGATGCTGGGTGAGAACAGCCAATAATTTGAGTTGTATGATGCTAACTGCTACATAATACTGCATGTAGTAATTATTATGGTTGTTATATACCTAATCACCAGTACTACAATAAGAACCATTTAAAGAAGAACGAATTCTGATGGAGCCAGAAATGGCTGCAGCATGCAATAATCCAACACCATGAATCATCCCTCCTGCACTGAAACCACAACACTAATAATTAACTTACTCTGAGTTTCTGAGTCTGAGCCGCAACTCCATTGGGATGCATCATGGCAATAAATATAGGAATATCTCCAAGAGGACTTCCTACACCTCCAGCAATGCTCACTCCTAGAGAATCTGCTGGGCCCTGTTATTGTCATGAAAATAAATAAATAGATAGATAGATAGATAGACAGATAGATAAATACTTTTTTTCTGGAAGGAAGAATATATACAGAATTGCAGGCTTGTCTTACAAATCCTATCTCATGAAAATCAGAATGACTTTACCTCAAGCCATTTTTTGAAGTTAATACATTTGAGGAAAGCACAAAGAACACAGTATTTAGTGGCAGTTGATGATCTGCTGTCTCATCTGTAGCTTTTCCTTGCCAAACTGAATACTTACAGAAGTTGGCATATCTGGGCAAAGAAAACATTACACACAAGACTGATTGTCCTTTATCATTAATCTTCTTCTATTGGCCTCCTACAGATCAGAACAAAACTAGCTATTCACCACTGCAGAACACTGGACTACCTGATCACCAGAAACGCTATCATGAATTAACAGATTATGCTGTATGAAGAGAATTGCTAAACACAATCCTGCTACCAAGAAAAACAGATAACCAGGCAAAATCAAATGAAATGTGTGTTTTAGACAATCAGAAATAGTCTGCAGCTTAGCACTCGTGCTCCTATAAATAACAGAAGTCAACTGAACTTCAGTTGAAAAGCTAGGAGCTGTCATGTAAAAGCCTACCCATTAAAAATACGCATCAAGACAAATGTGAAATCCAAAAGAATAGACTTTAACATTTGGTATAGTTCCCACGTCTTCACTAAAACTCAGTCTGGATTTAACTCCATTTGATAAAAGTAGAACTAGGTCCCATTACCTCATACCATAATTGTCTTTCCCTCTGTTTTAAATTTGTTGGCATAAGTCACAACTTATTTTACATAAAGATAAAAGCATTGGAAATCACACTGTAAAAAAATTAAATATTACCACACCAACTCCTGTAACTTACCTTTTTTATTTCAACTGTTCTTAGTCCCTGTATTTCAGAAGCTGCTGTCAAATAGATTAAAAAAAAAAAAAGGTGAACTATCATCTTAAGAAAATTTTTCTATGAGTTGTCCAAACCACTACAATGATTCCAGCTTTCTACTATTTTATTTTATGTTTTTAAAATTTTTGAAATTACTTGTTAATAGGATTTAAATACTATTAATAAGATTGAAATACTTCTAGAATAGTTCAGAAAGCCATTCTTTCTCTCAGTTCTAAAGATGTTTAGATTAATATCAACTAGGTAACTCCCAAATATAATAGAAAAATTATTATTTGATAGTAATACTTGGCTCAGGAATCACTTTACTGTCTGATCTCTGGAGATCTATTCCACATCTATTCTACAAGAGCTGCTAATATTTTATTATGTTGGCCCACAATATCAGAGGCAGATGGTGGTGGTATGGAAATAGAGGTCAAACTGGAAGTCAATATTCCATTATGTTCTCTTGTCCTTAGACAGACAGCAGCAAAGGGGCAGTTGACAAAATGGCGTCTGACACGAAAATGCGCCAGAATAAAACATGGGGCTAACGCAGAAAAAAAGGCACCCAATGACAAAATCGATGTTCACTGAGTGTTTGTGGAGACCAAACAGTGGATGTGAGCACAGTGAGGCAGTGGGTAGAGCACTTCAGCAGTCATGACTGCAATGTGAAAGATAAGCTGTGTTCCGGGTAATCACGCACAGTTTTCGCATCAGAAAAAGTTGATCAGCTTATCCATACTAACTGGCCAATTACAACCACGGAACTGTGTATGGAGCTGAATATCAGTTTCACTGTGTTGGAAGGTATGGTGACAATGCTGCAATATCACAAAGTTTACACCAGGCGGGTCCCATAAATGCTCACAGGAATAGAAAAAAAACAGTATGCAAATTTGTCAGGATGTATGGAACCAATACAACAATGAAGGTGACAGTTTCCTGGATCACAACATTACAGGTGACAAGAAGTGGCAGCCCATGGAATGGCAACACATATATTCTCCACTGGAAAAAAAAAATTAAGACACAATCTTTGGTGGGTAAGATGATGTGGACTTTCTGTTGGAGTAGAAAAGGGGAGATCCTTCTGAATTTCCTACAATCCAGACATATCATCGACTCTGACAGCTCCATCACAATGCTGATTAACCTGAAAGCTCAAACTTCCACAGTAAGGCCAGAGAAGACAAATTTTCTCCTATAACATGACAGTGCCAGGCCTGACACCAGTTTGAAGACTACAGAGAATGTTTTCAGTCTTGGCTGGACTGTTCCATCATACAACCCAAATTTGGTGCCTTCTGATTTCCATCTGTTTGGGCCAGTGAAAATGGGCTGCACGAGCAACTAGTGATAACACAGTCATAGCTGCTGTGAAATAGTGGGTCACTTACACTGGTGCAGATTTTTACTTTACTAGTCTATTAATGTAGATAATTATGTTGAAAAATAATGTTTTGTAGCTCAGAATTTGCTCTATCAAATAGTGTTACTATATTCCTTATATCTGTTGTAGTTTCCATGGAAAAAATAGGAGGCATTATTTTTGGAGTGACCTAAATAATTAAACTACACAGTATCCAGAACTGACCACATATTTCCCAAAAATGAGACAGAGAGAGTAATTATTCAATATTCTCAGACTAAATAAGATTTCTGGGTAAATTTAGACTCTCATCATCTAATCTGCTGGTGTAACAACTTTAATTTTTTTTACAAGTAATTTGAAGAGATATACAATGTACAGTACAATAACAACTCCTGTGGCACTTCAATGACTGGTACTGTTAAGTCTGCAGTATATAACAACAAAGTGTTAGAGAACATCTCATTTACCAATTCACAGATATAAATTAGAGGAAGGAACAAAGAAAACTTACCAGTATTCTTCTTCAGACCACTTTCAAAGACCTCAGGTGTGCTGGAAGTAGAAGCTGGAATGCTGAAGGATGAGAGACTGCCACTTCCTTCACTGACCTAAATATAATGTTAAACTAGGATTACTGAGTTGCCTCAGACTCCCAGTTTGATAGAAGTAAAATTATATGCCACTGCATTCAGTGTATTTTACTGCATTTTACTGCTACTTTTTCTGTGCACAGCTAAAGCTGACACACCAAACCTCCATATACCTCTTGAACAATAGATAGCTCCTTGTTTGAAATACAATTAGGACAACATAGATTGCATGACTGCAGCCCCACATAACAGTCTACTTTCAAGGACCAGACTGTACCCCTATTCTATCAGTTCAGGAGACCATCTGGCAAAAAAAAGATAGCCACTATTATTACGGTTGGGAAACAATACATAAGACAGAACTTTATGCATCCGCATGCCTATCTCACATTCTTCCAGACACTCCATCAGCTAAAACTATGCTCTCCATTCAGGTTCACCTACGCATTTCCTGAAAGATTTTCACTATACCTGCAGGATAACATAAAGGAACAACATATCTCAATCCTACAGACTCTTCAAAACATTCAATATGGTTAAGCCTTCTCTTACCCAACAGCTTAAATTAAGACCACTCAGAACCTGCCTGTTTTCAAGTGGATTGGGATTATCCCTTTTTGAAGAAAGACATTTCAGTCCTTATCCAGTGTTAACCTCCTCACTTCAAACTTAAAAAAAAGTTCCTGTTTAATTATATTCATATTCAGCCATTCATCTGCATACTCAATTTATAACAACAAAAAGTTCTAAGGTAACTAGCGAGTTTTCAGAAATTGCTCATACTGGAAATCCTGATGGAAAGTTCTGCAAAGAATCACAGTGTCCTGCTATCCCATGAAACATGCACTCAGATGCAGAAACTGATGTGAGCTGTAATGCTCTACAGTTAACCAATGAAAAAATGAATAAACATAGGACAAGTCTAATGAAAAGAGTGCAGTTTACTGGAACAACACTCCACTCTACTACTAAGGTATCAAACAGATTCAGTGCCCACTTAAATTTGTTCTAGTACTGATGACACTAACAGTTGACTCTGCTTCACAAACAAGAGTCCTAAAAGTCACACTAGACAAAACAGAAGAGTTATTTTTGGAGTAAACTCTAGGCTGGATAATGTACTTAACAGATAACAAACTAAAATGAACATACAAAAGAGGTAAAAAAAAAATCTGCAAAGTATGCAGAACCATAAAATGGCTTGGGTTGGAAAGGACCTACTCAGTCAGCTACTAGTCAACTACTTCCAACCCCTTGCTATGGGCAGGGTTGCCAACCTCTAAATATACAGCAGGCATATAGAACAGGCTGCCCAGGGCCCCATCCAGCCTAGCCTTGAACGTCTCCAGGGATGGGAGATCCACAACTTTCCTGGTCAACCTGTTTCAGCACCTCACCACCCTCAGAAAGAAAAATTTTCCTCCAACATCTAACCTAAACCTGAATTTACTACTTTTATTCATTTTGTGTGTGGAAAATCACTGTCATCATAAAATCAGTTCCTTTTATTTGCTTTCATTATTCCACCACATTTTATTTCTTCCAAACGAAGTGGTTGCACAGTTACAAACCTGGCTGCTCTGGGATGTTCTCCTCTCAGAGTGGAATGGACCAGCTTTTATTCTTCCAACCTCTAGTCTTACTGTACCTAATGAACACTAAAAAAAAAAAATTAAGATTAATCCCTAGTACCCAAAACATTAAAGCTTATGACAATATTTACTTGGTAGAAGAAAAAATAGGGACAGAGGGTAAAATATAAGGTTAACAACTCTATATAATGAGAACTGTACAAAGATCATGGAAGAATCAGAATCATACCAACTGTGATTGAATGATATTATTGGTAGTATACCATTCCAATATAGACACAAAGACTATACAAGAAGTGCATTTCTGTTACCTTTTCCTTAATAAGTAATTCTGGCTTCTAAGTAGTAACATCAACAAGCATCTTCAAGGTGATGTTTTTCAAAGAATTATAATAGTGGAGTACTTTCACAATAAGTACAGCAGCATTACAAAACCTCAAAGTATTGATTAATATTTCTGTTGATACAGAATCATAGAATTATACAAGACCAGAGTTGGAAAAGACCTCTGAAGGCCACTTGTTCCATCTCCCCTGTAATAAACAGGGACATTCACAGCTGGATCAGGTTGCCACGGTGAAAGTCACCAGAAACCCTGCTAAAGAGTCTGCCCCCTTCTTCTCTGTATCTCTCCTTTAAATTCTGGAAGGCCTTTTTTGCAGTCACCGGGGACTTCACCTGATTGCCATGACTTTTCAGATGTCATAGAGTGGCTGGGATGAACCTCATTGGCACCCATAGATTTGATTTAGGTCCCCTCAGTTGGTCAGGAACTTGATTTCTACTTACAGTGAGAGGGACAGTTGCTACCCTGATCCTCTCCTACCACTGCAAATGTTTAAGGGCTGTGGGGTGAGAAATTATCAGAGAAGACTGAGGCATTTTCTTCTTGGCCTTCAATTTGACCAGCAGGTCGGGCAGGCAGTTTTTCAAATACCCACATGCAATTCAAATGACTTTCTACATCTGACTCCTGTCAGGGACTACAGTGATACAAATTGTTTGTACATCGCAAAATCCTACTGTTAGGCACTGAGTTTTTAAATGTACAACTGAGTGTTCATACATCTGCATGGAATGCATAGCTCAGAACAAAATTCACTATGCAAACAACCATTTAGAAACCAAGACTTTGATAACACATAAGCAAAGGGGTATCTCAAAAAAACATCAGAAAACTGGACTTCCCAAATGGTACAAGTATCATCAAAAACTATCTACTTGAAGTATAATCAAATATAGAAATTTTTGCTATTTTGCTTTTCCCTCTTTCTTTTAGTGGGGAAGTTCTTACTATGAATCCCTGTATCTATGGAGCCAAATAACTTTCTGTCACAGAAGTCTGCCTTTATTTAACATGGGTTACTTGTATTACCCTATGAAAGGATTATAAATATGTCAGAAAATTCACAGCAATAAATAGGTCAATATATGAAAATTAACAACAGAACATACCCATTCTAACAGAATTTCCAAACTACTTGTAACGCTATAATGGGATGAAAAGTACCACGTTAACAGTGGGGTGGCAAAGTCTTTGGCTACAGACAAAGAAATGAAGGAAAGGAGCTGCCTATCTCTGGAGGGCCTCAGATAGGTAGGAATCTCCAGTGAGAGATGCCCTCACCTCCACTGACATCCCTCACATGAGGTCTGAGAAGATGTGGATCCTGACTCATGCCTTCCAGTCACTCAGGTGCACCTGAACATGCACCTGTGCTCCCCTGATTAGCCCTGCCTTCCCAACAACTGCTCAATCACTGTTTCAGGCTGTGATTTAGCACTTCTGCAACATTACTGTAGCTAGCATATCTTATAAATATTTTCTCAGAGGTGACATTAAAAGAGATTTATTACTAAATTGTCTTTTTTTTTTTTTTTTTTTTTTTTTTTTTTTTTCCAAATAATGCTGTTTGGTCTAGTGGTTGGTCACCCTGCAAATAGCAGTGGGGCTGAAGCTCAATGATCCTTTTCAACCCAGGCAATTCTATGATTCAGTGATTTATATGTCCTGGAAAAGACTTGATCAGTCATATGCTAAAGCAGTCTTTCCTGATTGTTTGAATTGGCTCACATTAAACCACACAGAAAACTGAGCCAGTAACCTATATACCTACAATAGCCACATCCTCACATAAAATGCAAACCTACAAATGAGGTTTAAAAATTATTATGTGTGAAGGTAAGAGGTAACACTTTCCACCTGAACTTGTGATTAAGTGAATTCACAGTCTTTTATGGCTTAGCCTTTTTTCCTGGAGTCCTCTATCTGACAAACCCTTCAGTCAAATGAGGAAGCAAAACTATCAAATTTTCACACATTTTAGGGATACTTAGAAAACAAAACTAAACAACACTGTTAGAACAGGATGCATTTTCAGCTTAAGGACATTTTATATGAGCTGAAGTATATGGTTTTATATGAGCTGAAGTACTTTTAGGTTTTCTAAAGATTGTAAATAACTTAACCAAAAATATATATTAGGCAATACAAGACAGTTCTCTGTAGATCTAACTCATGTGAATGGAAGCAGAATGGATACCTAAACTAAAAAAGATTGCCTATCTGTGAGTTTATTCCATTTGTACTTTGTGAAATAAATAGAACTGTTAATAATTATATACATGAAATATTTTGAAAGTCACATTTCACAGGACTACAAAAAAAAAAAAAAAAAAAAAAAAACTTAAAAAAGATGAGAAACGTTAAAGATCTGGAAAAATTTAGCTGTGCATGTAATGTGAACAAGCATAATCGTGTCTGTGTACCAAACAGTTAGCTATGAATAGTGGCTGTTAAAATTTTTAAAGTTAACATTTTCATTGGAAAATGATGAATGGAAATGGAATCTTGATATAAAGCAGGAATGTCTCAAAACTCTAAACAGAAGACAGATAAGTTGGCTACCAGCTGAACATCCAGCTAAACCACAGAAAATGTTGCATATATGACTTCATTCTGATTTTGAAGTAGAGAGCGGAGATCAGATAAGAAGAATTTGCTGAGAACAGAAATTCTGGTTCTGAGAGCAGCAGACGAGAGGTTACTTCAGTTATTTTGGTGGCAAAGCAGTTTCTTATGCTAGATGCCCTTCCCGCTGAGAAAGGCATTATAACATTTAGTTGATGTAAGGTTACAATAGACGTAAGTAGGGAAAAATAAAAGAACATTAACTTTGTAAGTAATCACCTTTTGATATAACTACTCTAACGACTTCTCTATCATTTAAAATCAATTCTGAATAAGTTTTTAAAAATGTGAGAAAGCTAAACAAATGTGATTTTTTTTTGAGAAAAAAGAGCAAACTAAAACTTAATGCTGTATCTAACTAATGGCCTTTTATTGCCTTGTAAGTGTATAAGAATCTCTACTACCACTATTCCCATTTTCATCAGACAAACTATGAAAATATGACCGCTCTAGCCTTCAGGAAATTAAATTCAGATCCAAAGTTCATTCCCACTGACACTGCAGGAAGAGTCTGAATATGGACTGAATAAAATTCAAGCTTTCAAAAAATCTGGATTTCAGCTCTTCACTTTTAACCACCTCCTGTTTTCTTGATACCTTTAGCAAAGCTGCAACAGCTTCCTGGTTAGCGTTTCGAACATCTTCTCCATTCACTGTTAATATTTGATCTCCTTGCATCAATCTCCCATCTGTATCTGCTATTCCACCTTTGACGATGTCTGACACGAACACCCCCGTATCATTTCTGTAAAAACACATACGTTCTGTATTACAACACTGTTTAAGGGTGATTTTATTGGCTTGTAATTGGGAATGCATTGAACATCATCTTACTTTTTTAGGCTACTTCCTCTAGGAAAAGCATAAAAATGACATGTACTGCCAATAAAGCCCAAAGGATCTGAGCAATGCACACCAAAAAAAAACCAAGCACGCCTAACAAGTTCCAGACATTGACTGTCCTTGTACATTCATACCTTTTCCCAACTATACTCAGCCCAAGGCCTTTGCCAGGCTTCTTTTGGAGCTCTATGGTGAGTACATCATACATGTCCTCCTCCTTGTACTGTGCCTCATCTCTGTACACAGTCAGACGAACTTTCTGGGGAGTCTGGCGGAGAACATTAATTGCTTCATCATGTGTGGCACTCCTGAGGTCAATTCCATTCACCTACAATGAAAGCATACATTGGTAAACTATGAAGGACTGTCCAACAGACAAATAAAATATATCTAGATAGCAAATGACAATAAACAGAGATAAAATCAACCACTGTACCTCTAATATCTGATCCCCAGCCCAGAGTCTCCCATCTTTTGAAGCTGCTCCTTCATCATATACTTCATGGATAATGATTGCTCCCTGCAGATAAACAACAAAAATATGCTGCATGCTGGAAGAAAATTCCCCAAACTGTGAAGCAAGACCAATGGAAAATTTCTTCTAAAATTCAGTAGTGATGAACAGTGATGAAGAGCCAGAAGAATGATGAAAAAATTACCAAAATATTTAAGAAGTTAATTTACTTCCAATCTCAAACATATATATATATATATGTTTTTTTTTTTTTCCCTAAAAGGCTAGCTTTAGTATCTTTTTATAAATGCTACAAAAAGAAAGGAAGATAAAACCTCTTTTAATTTCATTATTACTAATTCATGTGAATTATATATATTTTTCCAACCCACCAACAAAGTGTCCGCTCCTCCAACTATACTTAGACCAAGACCAGTCCATCCTTTGGAGATATCAATGGTTGTTTCACATCCAGGAATAATGGGACAAGTAGCCGGGTCAGAAGCTAGTGTGGCTGGAGTTGAAGACCTGCTCGTATCTAAAACAACAATATAACATCCTCGTTACAGTAGGATGGCTAGGTATCAGAAAAGTGAATTTACCATATCATTTTGAGAGTTGACCAATAGCTCAACAGTAAAAGCCCAACAGTTGATCTACTGATAACATCCTAGTTTCAAAATGACCACATAATGCCATTCTCCCTTCTTCTCAAGCACTGTCCAATGGTTTTAGTAGCAGTTGTCCAATTTCTACGCCATTAAGTACATGGACCACTGTTTTGACTTAACTTAGATAGGATCATATAAAATGTACTGTATTTGTACTACTTCATTCTCACAGTTGGGATAGTTAAAGAAGATAATTCAACTTAAACTCTGTCATAGATGGAATGCATACTATCTACTACACATATGAATACAAAGATGTCAGCCCAATCCTTTTACAAGGGGTCAAGTCAAGGTTAATCTAAGTATTCTATCAGACTCAGACTTGTACCGTGAGAAAGAATATGAAGCATGAGTCAACTACAGTGGTAGTCCAGCAGTCTTTGGTCAACTTATAACCTGAAATAGCAATTATCTGTGATAGTATGACACAAATTGATCTTTGCTTCAGGTTTTTTTTGTTTTTTTTGTTTTTGTTTTTTGGTCAGTTCTGTATCTTTTAAAGTTAAAACAAGCAAACAACCTAAGTGTGCTACAAGGATATATTGTGCAATAATTTAATTAAAGGGAAGGAAGCGCAATCAGAGCATCTGGGATGTTAACATCATCTCTATCACTGATGTCTCATGGGCTTTAAAGAGACATCAAAAACACAGTTTTTCAGAATTTAAAATCAAGTATGTAAGTCCTTTTTTAGACATTTTAAAGACTGATTGAAAGAAGTACCACTGAAACTAGAAGAAGGTTTGATCATTCAAAAATAAGCATTTCTAGTACACAAACATTTAGGTATTGCATGAGCAAATAATTCAGTAGGAACACTAAGCTTCAAAACAAGTTGGTCTGGCCTCTGAAGGGAAGTAGAAGAGCACTCTTGACTATTCAAGGTTAAAGCTTCTACGCAAGCTGTTCTGTTATGCAAGCTGTTTGTTGTACAGTAAGAAACTGTTACAGAAGCACAGAATGGTTGAGATTGGAAGGGACTTCTGGAGGTCACCTAGTCCAACACCCCTGTTCAGGAAGGAATACCCAGAGAAAGCTACCCAGGACTGTGTTCAGGTGGCTTTTGAAGATCTTCGAGGGAGACTCCACAAACTCTTTAGTCAATCTGTACCAGTGCTCCCTTGTTTGCAGGGAAAAGATAGACTTGGTGGAAGAAAACTGGGAAGTAAGTTATACAATCAGCTCGAGGATGAAGAGGAAAAAGATCTTTCAAGAGATGTACTGTATATCCCTACAGACTGGTGAAATCAAGTTTCAATCGCAACCCAAGGATAATGGAGGGGGCACTGATAACGCCTCCATCAGTAGTTTGTCCATAAGATATGGTGTGGAAGACTGGAGAAAGAGGGAATAGACTTGTACAGAGTGAAAGACTTCAGCTGTGTAGTGTGTCCTTACCAGTGATGTAACTCTGTATCAGTATTACTGCTAATAACAAACAACAGAAATAGGACTCAGTAATACTTTGTGATGTACATATACATTGCCTTCAGTATGTTCATAATTTAATTAAACTTCTACTAGCTTCTTAGTGATGTGTCATCATCAATCAGTGGCATTTCTTGTCAAGAGGGAGACATTCAAACTTGGCTAGTATTTAGCACTTGGAAAGCATCACTCATTCCTCTGTTCTAGGAAAGATTATGTGAATTTCTCTCTGATTTAAAGGACAATACTCCCACTTCATTCTAGACAACCATGACCTGAGCATTTGATGCACAGGCTTTGAGACAAAAGAGGAAATTCCTTCATCACTCCACTTCTACAGATAGGCAAATGGGAAGGCAAGAGGTAAGTCTTCACTGTGGAGTCTCACTGCTTTATTTAGATTGCTCTTCAACCTGGAAGTACTAGGAAGTGAAGCTCAGCCGAGAGTCACATGCATACAAAAAAACCCAGAGCTTGTTTACTAGCTGGGTCCTCATCTTTATCTTGTAATTGTTGTGAAACAAGATACATAAGAACCTTACTTTTGACTGCTTCTGGTTCTGGTGAGTTCGAAGAGCAAACAGCTGTTGGTGGCTGGATACTCCTTCTCTCTGCTGATGCGGTGCTGGAAAGGACTGGTGCTATGGTTTGGCTATCTGGCTCTGCTGAGTTGATTGTAAGCTTCACTGAATTTTTGGATGACTTCAGGAGATTGATAAACTGAATGGTATAAAGAAAAGATGGTGAAGAATGTAGTTGGACTTCCCATTGTAAAAGAAAAATAAGGCAAACGAACTGCTCTCCAAACTGAAGCCACTATTCTGGAGATTTTATTGTCAATTAACAATCACAAACATTGACATTGAGGGCCTGACCTGGATAACGTTATTCAATTACCTTCTATAGAAGTCTGCCAAAATATACAACATGGTAATATTGTTACCTATGAGCAGTTTCTCTGGAAAAAGTATTATATTTATAGCTATCAGTAGAAAGATTAGTAGAAAGTATTTAGTAGACTATTAGTAGAAGAAAGTAAGTATTTAGTAAACTATTAGTAGAAAGTAGAAAACTAGTGTTGTCTCTTAATGTGGAACCCAGTTATGATCTCACAAAAAATCAACGTCAGGAAATCTGAAGTTTTCTATCAAAGCACAGTAGTGCCATACAACCTCCTTAACCAGAAACACAGGTGAAAGGAAAAATTGAAAATATTATCTGAACTACAGGAGGAAAAGGATAATACTGAAATGTAACACAAAATGGGATCAAACTCATGCTGTAGTTTCAGGATATGGTGAAAAAAGTTTGCTACTGTCTCACAGGCATAAAATCCTTCCAAGCATTTCAATATAATTATAATTATTTTTTTGTTTTAGAAATGAAACCTTACTCAGTCTGTTCCTCCTTTTTTTCAAGCCTTTTCCACTTCCCTGCAAACAATTTCATTATTGCTTAAGTATTTACTGCTTGAAACACAACAGTGCTCTCAGAGAATAAGATGGATACTCTGCTAATTGCTTTTTAACAAATCAGTAGTGATCTTGCACCAAAAGAATCACTTTTCTGGGTAACAAGGCAGATACTAAAAAATGTTCCCTCCTTAATTCATTACAAAGCCTTAACTGAGTTTGGTGAGCTGGAAGTTAGTAAAATCTATCTATCAACAATAAATATCAATATTTAGGAATGGAAATAGCTTTTGCCAGAGGGCTGAAATATCAGGCTGGAGACTAGATGTTTGTTCCACATACTCCCCATGTATATAAGCTCAGTTCATGACCTGATTTAGCACTGAAGCAACTTACTAGTTTGAAATACAGACATATCAATTTCATTGTTTCCTACACTTTTAAAGTGGTGCAGTTACGAAGAGACAAGATTGAGTTATAGTTCATACCTCTTATCCCAGCACTAGGTGCTTCTTACTCATTAGATGCGAAACAGGAAAAAAAAAATCATATCCGTAGTAAAGCGAAAGATTACTTATTTATGTTGGCTTTAGCTTACTGTGCAGTAATTTTTTTATCCAGACAAAACTTGTGTATCTTTGGTTCTTAGGCTAACTTTGAAAAAGCAGTTAGAGTCACCAAAATCTCACAAGTTTGTTTGAGACATCATCTCCTAAACTTAGTGGTGTTATTTCTACAGTATTCCAGACAATTCAGAAGCACCTTTTCTATTGGATAGCCCACAACAATTTCATCATCCACTGCCAGGATCTGACTCCCAATTTTGATTCTTCCATCCTGGAAATAAAATAGAAAAAGAAATATAAACTGGGTGCTAGTAAAAGTATATATATTTTTTTTCATATGGATTTAAAATATTTTCACACCTTTGCTGCTGCACCATGATCTGTTAAGCTCTTAATAACTACTCCATTGACTGTGTCTTCTTCACTAATGGCAATTCCCAAACCTCCTTCATCCTGGGATAAACAGAAATACGCAAATGGTTAGGTACTGTATTTATCAAAATGTTACAATACATTCACAAAAGACTAGTGCAGATTGCAGAAATAACAGAAGTTTGGGTCTTCCCAATGCATCAATGCTTTACTTCAAACTAAACTAAGTCTGAAATAGCAGATTTTCCCCGTCTATTAATAGTATATTGCTTACCAAGATAAATCTGAAGGTATTTTAAATTCAAACCCCTTTCTTCTGAAACTTGAAGTTCAGCTATGATTCAGTTGTTGAATTCATAAATAGGAAGAACAATTACAGAATCACAGAATGGTTGAGATTGGAAGGGACCTCTGGAGGCTCCTGTCCAACCTTTTGCTTAAGTATGACTAACTAGAGCAGACTGCCCAGAAACATATCCAGGTAGCTTTCAGAGATACCCCAGAAAAGAGACTCCACTACCACTCTGAACAACCTAATCTGTTCCAGTGCTCTTTCATCTGCACAGTACAAAAGTGCTTCCTGATGTTCAAATTGAACCACCTGGGTTCCTGTTTGTGCCCACTGTATCTTGTCCTGGGACTGGGAACCATTGAAAGGGCCTGACTCCTTTTACTCTCCCTATGGGTATTTATACAAATTGATAAGTTCCCTCCTGGACTCATTTCAGATGAGCAGTGTCAGGTCTCCGAGCTTCTCCTCCATTTCCTTGATCATTTTGGTGGTCCTCTGTTGGATTCTTTCCAGTATATCCATGTTTTTGTCATATCAAAGGATCCAAAGCTTGACACATTACTCCATGAGCAGCCTGATCAAAACCAGCTAGAGGGGAAGGATAATCTCTCTTGACCTACTTTGCCTAATGCAGACTGGCATACCATTAGCCTTTTTAGCAAAAACATTTGGAAACTACTCAGGCAATGATTTAACTGATACAGCATAATAAAACCTCTCTGTGTTCAACCAAACAGCTAGTTACTGCAAATTTTAAAATTAGATCAAAAACGACTTCTTCCAGACACAAAGAGCATTTGGCAAATATACATGATGTTAAAAAACTTCCTCAGGTTTTCATGGAAGGTATAACATCAGGAAAGTTTTTGGCTCACTCAACAGAAAGGAAGAATAAAAGGACTCTAGAAATCTCCAGTCTGACGGCCAGTAAGTAAGGGACAACATTTGTTTGCTTTGAGGGATTCCACTATAAAAAAACAAGCCGGTGAATACAAACATGGCTGGTGTGAATTTAATTCTCAGCACATACCTTAGGAAGTTCCACATACTGAATATTTTTATATGAACTGAAGTCAGGTGAAATACCAGAGTCTGCAGTAGTATCAACCTAATAAAGAAAACACAACTGTGAGCAGCTACTTTCATCATTAACATTTTTAACAAAAAGTGGATCTGATCATGTTATGGATCCATTTAAACTGCTATAACCCTCTTCACAGGAACACTAGATTTACTTCTTAGTTCAGATGAACATAAAGTAAAACAGATCTAGGTACAGTAAATGTAGCACTGGTAAGAAATCTGTTCTATTTTTCCACTGGATTGCTTTACTTAGTGCAATATTTGCTGAGTATACAGGGTACCCATCTACCCAGAGCAATGTCAGAATCTCAGTCAAATGAGAAAAAAACAAAATTTACTTAACCTCTTGATTTTGAAGTTTCTCTGAAGCACAAGGTAAAGCCTCTACTGATTTTGCAGGGCAAACAGCCATCTGATTTATTGCATCTTTATTTCTACAAGAGATTCAGTTATAAAACATAGTAAAATAACACCATCTTAATTGGAGCACATTTAACTCTAGCTCTTTCTTTCTTCTGCGTTATTTTTGGTATTATCAATGCAAATATCAAAACAGAAATACAATGTATATTTAACAATTCGTACAAACTGAGCTTAAAAGCATACCAATCTTCCCAAAATTAAAAATAAAATAGAAGTACTATTGGTGCAAGAACCTGAGTATATTAAAATGCATTTTTTTTTTTTTAAATAAGAACTTACCTGATGAAGATTATTTTCACTTTAGACGGAGCACATTTGATTATGAATGAAGCATTCTGGTGAGTCCTTCCATAGAGTATTTGCCCATTTATCTACATAGAAGAAAGCAGTAATTATTTTTCAAATAAAAAATCTGAAATACCACATCATGGCTAAAGCAACAATTTTGTTACAATTATGGAGTACATTGCGTCCTGCTCTCACTTCCTTTTTCAATAAAAAATTTATTGCAATTTAATTTCAATTAAGTTCAGTTTAATCAGCACTGGTGAGGCCACACCTTCAGTACTGTGTTCAATCTTGTGCCCTCACTGCAAGAAAAACATTGAGGCCCTGGTGTGTGTCCAGAGAAAGGCAATGAAGCTGGTGAGGGGTCTGGAGCACAGGCCTTATGAGGAACTGCTGAGGGAGCTGCGATTGTTCAGTCTGGAGAAGAAGAGGCTCAGGGGAGACCTTACATCTCTCTACAACCACCTCAAGGGAGGTTGTAGTGAGCTGCGGGTCAGCCTGTTCTCTCATGTAACTGGTGATAGGACTGGAGGGAATGGCCTCAAGTTGCACCGGATGAGATTCAGGCTGGATGTTAGGAAATACTGCTTTTCTGAAAGAAAAGTCAGGCAGTGGAATGGGCTGCCCAGGCAGGTGGTGGAGTCGCTGACCCTGGAGGTGTTCGAAGAACCTTTAGGTGCTGTGCTGAGGGACATGGTTTAGTGAGAACTATTGGTGATGGGTGGATGGTTGGACTGGATGATCCCGTGGGTCTTTTCCAACCTTGGTGATTCTATGATTCTAATTTTGATCTAACACTGTCACAATGCTAAAAGTGTCATTCTCTGGATTACACTGTGTTGTCTTAGCACATTATCTAGTTTCACTTTGTAACTGATGGAGCAATACAGTGAGGCCATGAGAAATTCTAACCAAAGTAAATAAATACATAAAGCCAACAACAAGATTACTACTATTTATTGAATCTCAGCTCTGAGCAATGTACCTTCTACAAAGAAATTTGAATGTTGGTGCATTTATAATCTATAAAGATTTGACCTCATAATTGCCATCTTCATTTGGCAGAAAAGACTCACTGAAAGCTCACGAAGTCCTTGAGATTCATGAGATTTAAGTGTGAACTTGCAGAATAAGGCCATAATTTGCTAACGTTTTATTAACTGTGTTGGTCTCTGACTTTATAGGAGAGCTGACTCAGACAGAGGTATTTCAATGTGTTTTAAGGATACCATGCATTTGCAATACTAAGGTTTTAAAACTTTAAAAACTTTAACGGATTCAAGAGAACCGTCTAGCACACAACACTGGACTTATTGCAAATGACAAGCATGAGAGTAGATCCACAGTATCACAAATACTCTGCATTCTCTCCCAGTCTTCCCCTGCCAGCCTATATGCCTTCAGTGTCATCCTCACACTTGGTGCTGGGAAGGAATGGCGGAACTGAACAATTTCCTCACTGTAGTGTTAGACGCTGCAACATAGCAGTTTCGACGTTACAAAAAAAATGGTTCTGTGAGGGTAATGTTAACTATCACTACTAACCTGAGGAGAGCCACAGCAGAAAATATATCCACAAGCAAAATCAGTTGAATTGCAGTAACATAAACAACACATTCATAAACATACTGAGAATGTTACCTGCATATTAAGCCATTTGTTCTCTTCAAAAAGCCACTAGAATTGAGCCCAAATATGGCAAGAGAGTCCATGATACAAACAAATCCGTTTCTGTTACCCCTGATACCCCTTGATTTCTCTTTTATGTTACATAAGCTTTTTGGTATTCTCACACTTCTAGTGTGAGACAGGGAAATAATGAGAAACTCCGGAGCACTCCACAGATGGATTGCCTAAGGGCCTTTTGTTTTCTACAATTCACAATCTATGATGCAGAAATTGCTGTGTCCTCTATTCCAAGGTCCATTAAAGAACACCAGCAATGATCTAATATTTAGTGCATTTTAAGTCAATATGTTTTAGTTTCTATAAAAATCGCAAGAACTTACCTCTAGCAACTCATCTGCAATCTGTAACCTGCCGTCTTTGCCAGCTGCACCATTCGGATCAATTCCCACTATAAAGACACTCATCCTGGATCGGTCTTTGTTACCAGCAAGACTAAGTCCCAGACCTGTCCTTCCTTTTTCTAGCTCAATCATGTGCAGTTCGCCTGGTAGACTTCCATAGCGCTGTGAAATCTTTTCTAAATGTAAAGGTATGGGAAACAAAGTTGAATTTGCATTATAGGCTCACAAACTAGTTGCAGAGTTAAGATTATTGTCCAATGGACAGTATCTGACAGTAAAATGTAAACTGGATGACAAAGTCACAACTGTACTCCACATTTTCATTCCAGCTAAGTCTTTGGTGATCTCTAGTTCTTTGTTTTCTTTCTAACTTAGGAAAACATTAAAACTTAAAGAAAAAAAGACTAAGCATATAAAAGCAATAATCTGTACCCCAATAATACTTTCAGCTAACAGGAATCATAACATTACATATCACAGCCATCAGTTACCTACAGTAACTGAAATTCCGCAAGTAGTCCTGAGTACGAAACTGTGACTCTGGACCATGGAGAAACAACGATTGATATGTAATTTAGAAGAATCATTTTTGTGTTTCACTATGTGCCTCTGACAACCACAAGTGAAAGCTGACAGCAACACTTAAGACTCAAAAAAACTCATGAGAATGAAGTAGTTCAGACTGGATACCTCGTATCTTTTCTGACAATACTATTTCAGCAATAAATATTTGAAAAATTATCACGAAAGATAAGCTTACTCCAGCTGTAACCAAACTCATCATCCTTCTCTACATCTTCTACAACTTGGCTGGATGATGACTGTGGAACATCACAGCTTATTCCTGAAAATGCAGAAGGAGGAGGCAGAGGCAGGTTACAAGATGAAGTCTTTTCTGGCTCTGAATCGGATTGACTGAAAGCCTGTGGAGAATAAGAAAAATGTAATGGCTAAGCAAATGCAGACTTATGTGTACAGCAAGACAGCATACAAAAACATCAAAAAGGCAATGACTATGGCTTTGAAGTTTAAATACCAAGTAGCTGGAACTCTAAATGTATAATACAGCACAGAAAAGCTGCAAGAGATCAAAGATGGAAACAAGCACTAGGCAACGTAAGAGATAACCTCACTCCAAAATGAATTCAGAAGCAAATAGAACAGACAATTAAAGCCCAATTCAGTAAAGTTTTATGTGCCACTTTATAGGTCAGAAAAAAGTAGTCTGTGCAGCTTGACCTTGAATGTCTCCAGAAATGAGGCCTCCACTGCATCCCTGAGGAATCTGTTTCAGTGCTTCACTACCCCTACTGTAAAAAACTTATTCCTTATATCCAATCTAAATCTCTCATCTTTTAGTGGGAAACCATTTATTTCTCCTTGTGCTGTCACCACAGACCCTGCTAAAGAGTTTGTCCCCTTCTTTCTTGTAGCCTCTTAGATACTCAAAGACCACTATCAGGTCTCCCTGGAGCATTCTCTTTTCCAGGCTGAACAGCCCCAGCTCTTTCAGCCTATCCTCATAGGGGTGGTGAAGTTATATAATTATTCTGAAGTTATCCACGCCCATCAGCTGTTGGTAAGTGTATTTTCAAGAAAGTGTTCAGTACTAGCTTCGTAGCTCTATTCTTGTAATTTCAGTTTTCACTGTCCTCCAATACAAAGCTTGAAAATAACATCACAGATAATGTCTACAGAAGCCAGAAGCACTGAAATGCTTTATCAGAGCTCAAAGAAACAGAATAACAACATAAACCTTGGACAACTTTAATACACTTTCAAATCAAGGTGTTGAAAAGACTGGAAAGTTAACAACTTTGTGACACTGAGATTTAAGAAAGATTTAAGAATGTTACAAAGGCACCCATGCCAACAGTTTGGCTTTAAATTTCATTAAAAATGCCATGCCTGTGCTTGAAAGCCAAGGCATTCTAAGGCAATGCATTACAGAAATATTTACAATTTTTGCAAATTATACTCTAAAACATAAGCCTCAATTGATGCAGCAAAATTAAAACAAAGAAATTTTTTATCCATCAGAATGACAGAATGGTGAAAACGCCAGTCATTAACAGCAAAAGTGCTTTTTTCTAACGAAAAGTTCATGTATCCAACATAGAGAAAAATTGGTGACAGTCTTCTACCTCAGCAGAGCTGAAAACCAGAGATGAAAAAGAGAGGAGTTTCAGATGCATTGCAAATTTTTCTTTGTGAAGAGATGAAGGAAAAGGCTAAGAAGGATGTTACTATGCAATTCAGACACAGGGGACCACCTTCTGCCTTCTAAACTCAGCCTGTTACACAAGTGTCTCTAACAGCTGGAGCTGGCCCCTCAGCACACATAAGACTTTTGCTCTCTGAATCAGGCCATACACACACGAAAAACTAAAATGCTTTAACTCATGAAATACTTGTTATGTGCCATAGCACAGTATTTCATATTATGTTATTCAAAATGCAAAGCATCACACGGTACACAAACCCATCTGGCTATCAGGGTCACTGATCACAGCCAAGCAAATATTAAAAATGGCAGTTGGAGCGGTACCACTTTCAACAGAGGAGGCACAGGTGGAGGAATAAGCAGGATTCTGGAAGGTATCACAGGACAGGTACAAATGCACAGCACACACAGTATCACCTGCTCACTAGAAACAAGACAAACCTTGAATGGTGTGGGAGCAAAAGGGTTAGTTGGGGAACAACGGAAGGTAACCCTAATTGGATTCGATACCTCCTATAGCAACAGAAAACAGCAACCCATATGTTACAGTACCTTTGGCAACATGTAGTGTTACTAACGAACAACTCAATTTCATTACTAACTGCTGCAAATGTATTAAATCAACAAAACAAACTATTCCAGGAGTTGTTAAGGGCCTTGCTTTTGCAAGCTTTCTTACTGAACACAAACCTGTAAGCAGCTGACAGAGATGACAAAAAAGCATTCTTATCTCAGTGCATAAACTACAAAAACAGTTTTTTCTCTAAATACATACACTTTTTTCAGAAATGTTTTTGAAAATACAGAAAACACAAGCCATCATTTATTATTCCACTCCCACTGGAACAAATAGAGATTTCAAAAACATACATGCAATTATATGTCACATATCATAGAAATTCATTTTACATTTGAGAGAGCCAACAGACTGCAACGTGGAAAAATAAGAGGATAGTGCCACTCCCAGTCACTTACTGTTTTAAATCAGAAATGCATGCACAAATGAATTAAACCTTTATTTATTACTGTGTTAGGTTAATTCTGTCTCCAACATGAATAACATGCTGTAAGCACTAATCTGAAAAAAAAAAAAAAAAAAAAAAAAAAAAAAATCCAACTTTTTTCAGATTTTCAAAGATGTAGGTATCTTGTCCATGGTACACTAAAAGAATTTTCAACAAGAAAAGTGAAAGTATTTTCAGCACCATTAAACAAAGCAGCCAATATTTCTTGGGCTTTCATCGGGGGAAAAAAAAAGAGACAGCAAAGATGCCATAGCAAAATACATAGCAGCAAAACACTATACACTGATGACAGATTTTCACTCTGGTAGAGTTTTTAAACAAACATCACAGGAACTGATTTTCTAATTGAGAACTTGCTCCTTTGATAGCTTTGATTAATTCAAATTTGGTAATTACAGCTAATGGACCTGGCTTTTCTTATCCAAAAACTTTTCTCCACTTGTATATGCATGCATGTATGTGTCTGGGCCATTTTAATTCACTACACAGAATTTCCATCTTCATCAGCACAGTATTTTATACAAATACAGTACAGAAGAATTTAAATTCAGAGACATACTAATGGCAAAAAAAGCACACGTATCATGTTTGGTGAGTCAAAAGCAGATAGTTAATCATCACCCAACCTTGTTAGCGATGAACTGAGAAGAATCAGCAAATGGGTTAGTGCTGCTGAAGATAGTTGGCCTACAGAAAAGATAGTTCTGCGGGAAAGGCAGGGAAGAGTTCTAAAAGAAAAACATAACAGAAACTGAACAAAAACATTTTTAAGTGAACCCTCTGTGACTCATTAAACAAAATGTATTTATTTTGTAGTTTGTGCTAACCAAGCAAGATCTTACTAATATACTGCTGTACAGACACATAAAGGTAGATAAACTGCACTTGCTCTGTATTTTCAACTTGTATGCTCAAGATGATCAGCTATGATTAGCAGAGATCAGAAGAAAATACTGATCTTCCAATGTGTTCTAGCCCACAAAATCCGTGTAGTATTCAGTAGCATAAACAATGTAACATTTACTTGCTGTGGCATTTGTACAATTTTGCCTAGGTATCTCAGTATATGGGATAAACTTCAACCTCAGTTACTTAATCATAGAGTTGCGAATTCCTAGATGAGAATAAATGCAATTTGTATTAATAACACAGTATAAATCTAGGACAAGTTTTATTTTGCAAACCACGCAAATTCTCGCTATTTGATTTATGTATCAAGGTAATGTATTCACAGCGCCCTTTGCAAAATATAAGGCTTAGTACTATTAGACATCTCTGACTTTACACCTCACTTTGCATCTATGCAGATGTATGTGTGATTTACTGACTTGTACTGTAACAAGTTGGTCTTCTTGTTAAACAATACAAGGTAAGGTAGTTACTTATTTAACAAACTAAATCATTTCCTATGTCAATAAAATCAAAGGATGTAACTTCATCACTTATACTCCCTATGCAGTTCTAGTATTGTATTCTACTTTAAGATCAGAAAGAGAAAACAGTCCAATGTGTACTTAAAAGTAATTTCTATAATAGGTGCATCCATCTGTTTGTGGTCTAAATAATTGGTTGCTATAAGCTTCATGTTGCTGGAAAAAAGAAATGTACTACAGGGAATGTGAAAGGCTTGCAGCAACAACTAACAGTTTAACATCATGGTAATTTAATCCAGATATACGTTGCAGTTACAAAATTTTCTCAAAGTACATAGATCTGTTCACCATTTCTAAAAATATTCTTCTAAGCATTTATCCTCAAATATTACTTTGCAAAGCAAAATGTAATGTAATTTGATAAGACAGCACATCTTGGTTCTACAGTGTCTTCAGCACAGAGAAGGTACAGATCTGTATGAACAAGCTCTCTTCATTGACAAGCCCCTCACAGTAAAAAAGCAGTTGCCCTACAGTAAATTATTTTCTGTTTATACGTGTAACTCACACTTAGATGTCATCTTTTGTAAAGAGAAGTTTGGGAAGAACAATTTATCAGTGCAATGGTTCTATTACAGTTTCAACATTACATCAGCCACTGCAAAGAATTATCAACTGTATCTTTTTTAATTTTATGCAGCTAAAATAAACATCATGAAGGCTTTGTTTTCAAACACCAGTCTTAGTAAAACAGGAAACAGATTAGCCACAATAATTCAAAATTATGCCTTTTATATCTTTTTCATGATGACAGAGCACCTAAAATATAATTGCTAGTTCTAATTCTAATCTATGCAACTGTGTTGTATTAATTGTATTGACTGCTCACAAGGATAAAATTTGGAGCACTTGAGTTTGTCTACACAGTTACATTTTAAATAATGCACATAAAGCATGTCTTCTTCCACAGTCTACAGCAAGTAAAACACATACTAAAATACCAAATACTTTTCTTTTTTTTTTTCTTTTCAAAATAAGACAAAAAATAACAGGATAAATGATTTTTTTTTTTTTTAATTAGTGTTCTGTTTATTAATATACCCAGGATGCTGAGATATCAGATGTGAATACTGTAAAGCATAATGCTGTAACATAACAGAATGGCTGGGACCATAATCAAGGTGGCAGATTAACTCTTACTAAGAAGTACACACTGCAGGATAAATATGAAACAGATTTCATAGATAACTGCTTGCAAGCAAAATTACTGAATTAGCTTCTCACAATCCACTTGCACTATTTGAGACACTATACAGTCTGCTTCAGACCTCTTTAACTTCTACAGCAGCCTAAATGAAATAAGAAAAACCAAAAAGGGACAAATATGACTCACTACCAACATCACTTGAAAATGACTGCCTTACAGCACTGTACTAAATATAGTTGCTGTGTGCAGGCAGTTAGCTATCTGGGTAACTGCGCATGAATGAAGGCAGGAAATTTCCTTTAAGATCTTATTATGAAGTACAGATGCACGTTTCAGCAATGAAGACAGTAAGTATATAATGCTTTTAACAAAAGATCACAATGCAAAGCCTGTGTACAGCAGAGAGTGTTTGCAATGTTTCTGCTCACAGAGAAACAAAGGTTTGTTAATAAACATTCAAGAAAACAACCAACAAAGAAAAAAATAAATAACTGCAATAAAAAACAGAGCATTCTCTAAACACGAAAAGTGGTGATAAAGTAATGGCATAGCTCCCAACCCAAACAATGGCCTAAACATTCAGCGGTGGCCATTTCGTTCACATCACAGCAAATGCAAAAGCCTTACTTTAATATCTTGAGTATCAGTAGTCAACATTCAACAGATCTTTTTCATGCAACTTTACCTTAGATGACTGACGATAAAATGGGTTAGTAGTTTTCTGCTCACAGAGAGCAGAAGCTGATGAAAGCCTATAAAGAGACTCTGGCTGGGGAACAAGAGTTGTGAGACAACTAGTAAATAAACATGCAACTTACACAGACTCTCTACAAAGAGGAATTTTAGTTTCTAGTGATGAAATCAACTATATTAAAGTTTATTAGCATTTGTCTGCAATGTCCATGCAGCTTAGTGACAGAAACCTTCCGTGTACTTCTATGTCCTTTTATTAATGTCCAATGAATATTTTAACAGATGTTGTATTTCTGCATGCGCTCCTCTGACATGCTGTCAATCTCTAAGAGTTGATTTTAGTTAAGATTCCTACTCTGCCCCCCAACAAATTATCATTCTTGAGGCTTTTCAAAATAGTTTGAGGGCGGCGTGCTGGAGGGCAATTCCAAATCCAAATCGATTTCATTCTAAACGGAAATAATATTTAAATCAAATCTCTGTTCCTGAAATAGCTAAGATGGAACTTTCAGGATTAAATATCCCACTCCCAAACACCACCATCTTGAACATTCAATTCATCTATTACTACATATCATATCTCTTTTCCTATTTTTTATGCTTACCCTTGGTCTGCTTATAATGCTCTGTACCATAAAGACTACAGGATTGCCTGCCTTCCGTATGGCTTCCACAGCTTGTTCATGGCTGGCATCTCTGAGGTCAATTCCATCCACCTGTAATTGGAAGGCCTCATCTTAGCATTACAAGAAGCTACAAGAGTCATGAAACAGCTCTGGGTTCCGATCAGAGAACTTTTAAGTAAAACTTAAGCCCAAATCCCTGCTATTAATGGAAAGGTTTCTAACAACTTCACCTCATGTCCCTTACACATGGGCTTGAGGTTTCCAAGATCAGTGAAATGACATCAAATATATGTTCTCCATGGTTTAAAACAAAAGGGAGGAGAAGGGAAGAATTTCAGCAATCATGGTTCAGGCTTGTTACGCTTTCCCTCAGGCAAGGTAATAAAAGAAATACAGTACTATGAACAGAGTGGCAGTATTTGTTAAATACCACTTTCAATAAATTCTATCTGACAACAACCTATTTTCCCAGTACCTAATAAGATTTACAAACTGAAAGTTTTAAGCGCTGGAAACTTTCATTATGAGGCATTATGTCAGAATAGCATAATAGCATATTTTTTTCTTTTCAGCCTTTTTTATTTTATTTTATTTTTTAAATGATCATTAACACCACCACTAATGTAAAAATGTGTTCAGCTGTAAGACATTTCACTAGAAGCTAAATTTTTAGGTCAGAGCTAAAGAGCCATTTCTCTTTAAAATGTTTGTTTGGTCTTTCTTTTCTTGTTTTCAGATGTATCGTGTATAACAGTTTTGCCATCCAGCTAAGAATATGTTATGGTAAAGTTAGCATCAGTAAAGCATTCTCATGATGACCATTAGCTAGAAGCTAATGCAGATAGGTCTTTTGTTAGTGGCAATTTTTGCACAAAAAATGTTACACAATGAGAATTACCCCTGCCTCTAACTAACACCATCTTGAAAACATAGAGAAAGAAAAAAGAAAGAGAAAATATTCTAAACCCATGAGTAATTAGAAGCATCACTACAGATCTGCAATTTTCTATGTCTGAAATAGTACATGCACTGGTAGAAAGGAAAGCCTAAAAAACGCCTCGACTCAAAAAAATGTAACCATCCATTCACAAACAGTTGCATGAATACACTAAGTACTAATTTTGCTCACCCACATCACATTCTACAAGTACCATTCTCAGAGACAATTACTGCATTCATAAAACTCCAGATAGTCAGTTACAAGGAATAATGATTAATTTTGTGGCCACCAAGTAAAATACCACTTCCTAACTTGTTTCATACTAAAAAAAAATCTTCCATCTTGTCCTATGTTCCTGTATTATTTCAATGTTTTTTGTTTGGATCTAGTAGCAGCCACATATCACTAGTCTTAATATGAGTGGGTAAGAAATAAGTGGGTGAAAAGGAGTGTAGCTCCCAAAGGCATGACACTGGAAACATGTTAATGTCTAATTTACTGATAACTATTGCAGAAAAGACTCTTCAAAATTATTGAGCAGGAATGCAGAAATCATTGCATAAGCAGGGACTATGTAAGCAGGAGAAGATGAATCTAGATGAACTCTTCTCTGCAACACCGCATAAACACAATACTCTCAACTTCCCTGCAATATCTCTGTATCAAATTCATCTTTCTGCATGTCATCAGGAAGAAAACAGTGTCTTCCCTAACTCCTGAAAAGCACAAGAAGGATGAGGCCTGTGTAAGACTTTAGAGGGAGATAAATTATAGCATTTATTTTAATGATATTTTGTTCATTGGACATCTGTTGCTATCCAGTATGCAAACGTAAAACTTTCTAGCTTACCAAACTTCTTCCTACACGTTCTATGAAATGTAGGTGGAACTACCAGCTTTGTACCCCTACTCACACAGCCAGCCGTTCATGCTTCAGGTTGTAAATACAACTTCAAACTGTCGGCACATAAATATCAGTAGATGGCGCTGCTGTGTTTGTAAAGCTCAAGCAGCGCCAGCTGGATGAATTGCAGAGTGGTCAGACCAGGAGCAAACATCTATTTCAGCGACTCTTGAGACGCTGGGGGTACTGCAACTGAAAGGCACTTGGTTGGTACCTCGACAATCCGATCTCCAGTTTTCAGTGTCCCATTTTTGCCAGCTGGGCTGTCTTCCAGGATATGTTTGATAAAGATCCCTCTCATCACTTCCCCACTGCTCAGGCGGCTCCCCATCCCTCGTCCTCCAACAATGCTGATCCCCAATGACTTGCCAGGCTCTCTCCAAAGTTCAACCCTGTTGTGATAAAAAAAGGAGCAAAATAAATGAAGCCTAAAATATGACAGTGCCAACCACTGAAGAACCCCAGATTGGCATGATCATTTAAAAACATTTTTTTTTTTTTTTTTCAGTGAGAGTTATCTATTTTATCTATTTGGTTGCTCAGAAAGTTGTAACTGCTATTGCTTCCATTTACTTTGGCTTCTAATTAAAACTTCTCTTCAACTCCTCATATTGGCACGCAAACAGTAAGCCTATAAAGATAAATTTAACAAAACAATTAAATAACCATTAGATTGCAGAGATTTAGCCAAATGGCAGTATGAAAATCAGCAGTGAATTACATCTGTGATGCACAATACACACTAACTGCAGTACTTCTATTTTCTTCTTTCTTTTAAACTGTATCAGAGGTTTCAAAATTTTTGGATTTCAGATTAGATTATCTATTGTGCAAGATCTATACTTACTTTCTGGGCTGGTTCCAGTTACTGAAAGATGCATTTTGAAGTTCACTTTCTTCTCCTTCCCCCTCTTCACGCTCTGGAAGCTCTGGGACTTCCCTGATTTAACAGGAACATGAAATTCATTTTGAAAAATCCAAAAAATTACTGTATTCCTATGCAAAAATTCAGGTACTGGACACTGTCAGCACTGTACTTCTTCCAAAAATCTACTTTTACTAGAATTCCAATCAGTACCTAGAATTTCCTTATGAGAAACCTGTTAGAAAACATATAGTACACAGGGATTCCCAAAGCATTTATCTCTATTATGAAGTTCTACCAACCAGCCAACAACTGCAGAACCTGTATGTTGAAACTAGAACTAAATCAAAGCTGAATTACTTACTGTTAATACTCAACAATTAATCATTAATTATTATTATTACTTTTTACAAAATAATAAGACCAGAATTCAAAAGCTGTTATTGCTTTTGGATATTTTTTAAAAAAATAACTAGACACTGAATATTTTGGCTTGTAACAAATGAATTTTTAAAAGCAACAAAAACAACAGCAAAATTAGTTCTCTGCAGTATATATTTTGGATAGAATATCAATGTCAAATTCTCAGGCCAGAAGCACTGAGTACCTGTGGCAATACCTAAGTCAAATTGCACTGCATTTAAAAGAAATTTAGGACTGGACAGCACACAGACTCTTTACAGGAAGAAACAAATACCGGTAAAACAGTCTATTTAATAGTCAGAAAAAATTTGCTAGCCAAAGCCAAAACTCTGTCGTGAGCAACTTTTTATTTAAATGGTGGCTAGTCTGAAGGAAAATCACTATCTTTCAGCTCTAAATATAAAATAAAATATAAATTATGAAATAAAATTTAGCATCTGGAATTAAGCAAAGTGTATACAAAGAGTTAGATCTGAGATTTCTACAGGAGAAAACAAAAGGTCTTTTGAACTCACGAAGCAGACTGTAAGGAAGAAAATACTGTCAGATCTTCCTCTGACTCTTGCTTCAAATAGGCTCTGTACTTCGGTAAGTTTTCTGCTATCACATATGTAATACTGCAATAAAACAGACATGATTGAAGTAGTATGAGGACTTCCAGTCAAATCTTTGCTTGGTGTGAAGAATGGATATGAGGAAATTACTAAAGATCACTTAATGTATGCATTGATTTCAAAATCACCAAAACTGCTATGTTGAAAATAAAGAATTACTAGTTTTTGTGCCTTGTGAAAAATAAGCATATGTGATCAAATTAGACAGCTGAACTCTCTTGATTCTATCGAGAGTTACTACATTTAAGTAAATGGTGTTTTAAGAGCAATAGGTATGTAACAGAGATAATTCTGTTTCAGTCAAAACAGATGCCTCGTGCAAAGATAAATAATAAAAGATTTGTGAAGAATGAAGTATCATTGCCATTATTTGAATATGCTGTTTGAATATGCTTCTGGAAGCTAGTTTGCAGAAGGTTTTTTGCTTTCAAAAGAGGTTCTCTAGGTGTTTTAGGTTTCCATACTTTTAGTTAAAAATACTGCATGGGTTTGGACATATAAATGTGCTATAATACATCAGGTAACCTGCAGGGTGTAATCCTCTGCCTAACTCCTTCCACATCACCATGCACATCCAGTCAGCTCAATAGTCAGTCGTGTTCTATCAGCCAAATGACATGCAGACTTCTGAAGCCCTGCTATAACTCAGCCAGGTTTGAATGCCAGAAAGAGAAACGGCAAGAGAGACTGTTGAGGCAGGGACAAAGAAGAAGATTAAGGCATGAAAAATCTCTCTGAAAAAATTTTCTCTGCGGGTAAAGGGACACTATGATCTAAACAGGCCTATTCAAACAAAGGACATAGCCCTGCTATAACCAGGCTTTGTCATGTCCCACTAAGCTGCTGTCCCACAAGCAGCTTAGCTATCAGATCAAAGTATGACAAGATCTAAGTCTGATGGAAAAAGAATACATTCACAAAAGGATGTCCTACCATCCACAATACGGACGCTTAAAAGGAACAACTCTCTAGTTCTTCTGAATGAAATTTCTAAATTGTCTGTACTATCACTTGCTCCTTTTCTCCTTCTATTAATCAATTAATTTATCTGCCTTGGCTTTTTTTTTTTTTTCAAGCGATATGCACTTGACAGAAAGTGTGTTTTCATTCTGAAATGCTGAGGAGCATACATTCAGTGGAAAACAAGCATTCAGTGGAAGATTACTGATTATCTGAGTTCCCTGAGCAGAAAGAAAGAAGCAAGACATAGAACAGTTATTCCATGAAGTCTAGCAGTGAAATGAAGAGGAAAGGGGGAAAAGAATAAGAATTACTATTTCAGAAGTTCTTTGATTTCTGCAAATAATCACAACTACTTCTCAGCCATCTCCAACTCTAGATGTGATAAGTTACAGCAACGTACAAATACTATAGTCACAAAACTCCCACAGGGCAAATGCTGCTGTGGAAGCTCTATCTTAGTAAGCCCGTAAGAATCCTCTGCCACTATAAAAGCCAAAACATATGGAAGCTGTGTTTCAGTGAAAGAAAATGCGTCACTAATCCAGTTACATTCATCAATTTCAACCCAAGCAAATTCAACGAATTTTACTCTACAAAAATAAGTAGGAAATAATGTACTTTCCCTTGAAAGGCAGCTGCATTAAAGAAACTAGAATTGCAAGAAGTGTTTGTACTATTTAGAACATCTGGGCAATCTTTTTGACACTAAAATGCAGTAAGAAGCTGTTGTTCACAGTACAGAGAGGAGAATGGAGAGTCCCTAAAAAGGAAATACAAATGTCCAGATTAAGTGCAATGCAGACAGCAGGGAGTGATCATCAATTACACACAGTACGAAATTTTACATCTCTTGTCCAGCCCTTTTGCACAGGGAGCACAAAGCAAAATTGTGCAAGTTCCTAAAGTCAAAAGGTAGTAAAGGTTGCTACTTTCTATTTTGGTGCAACATCAGCATTACGGGTCAGCTAACAGGGTGAGCAAACCAGATGTGCTACAACTTCCAGGATACCTTGTAGATTTTAATTACTTGAATAACTAACTAACTTATCCTGGGTCATTCTGAAAGTGCAGCTTAAAGGATGCTCTCAAACATCCTTACACACTACTTACAAACATCTTGTAAAAAATCTCTTAGGTAGGTAAGCTTCTATTTCTTCATAGCTTCACAAGTGCTATGAAACAGGTATGAAGATATAGAAGATGGGAAATGATTAAATGCATTACTATCTGCAAGACAAATTGAGGTTCAACAATTTCAAGAAAAAGTATATGTGGAGATTAATAATTTCCTTGCTTTCATAGCTGTACAGCTTTTAGGAGAACACGTTCTGGCTTCCCTTCTTGAGATACCACCCCCAACACCAAGATATGCACTAGCAATGACAGCAGTGACAATGGAAACACCAAATGGTGTACAAATGAAAACATGTGTAAACACAACAATGCATGCAGAACAGAGGAACATTGATTACATGCTTGACTGAACAACCTCACAAAACCTTGAAAGACCAACAAACCAAATAACAACGTACGAACAATAGTCACAACAAATTACTGGCATTACGAATTTAGGTCTAATTTGAATCTTTTTACACATGGAGAAAGAAGTGCCACAGAAAATATGACACTGAGATTAATCCAGATATCTGTACACTGTACTCTAGCAGTGGACCCTGTACAAACACACAAGTACACAAACCACACACGTGGCTGCATTAGCAGTCATCTTTTAGAATACAGGTGTTTTCATTCTAGTCTTAGGAAGTATGCTCCAATCTTCAAGTTTTAGGATAAAAATACGTATAAAAATTGAAGGACACACATACACTTTCATGTATATATATACACCCACACATGCAGGCACAAGTGCACATGCACACACAAAGAGAGACAGAATATGCACCGATATGTGGATATATCCCTGACATTACTATGGATGTAATAAAAGCATGGAATGATTTTAGAGACAAGTTGCAACACAGAATCATGATGAGTTTCTGAATCACCAATACTCACACATAAAAGAGGGCCTGATCATCAGAAGGTGCTGGAGAAGATCTAGAATGCGAAGCATATGATGCAGCATTGTTTTACAACGGTGTTAACAAATGTCAATGTCTCATGCTGAATGTGAGATGTATACTTAAGTAGTTAAAAGTATGAGCTGCTTATTTTTTCTTTCTTTTTTGTCTCTCCCATTTTCTTTTGTATTATTAGACCTCCACATCATTTATACCTGCTTCAGAAATCATTTCATCTTTATTGGAGTCTATAGCAGTGATTACTAACAAACATGGAAAATGGAATTGTAATTATCTTCTATTCCTTGACCAGGAATTCATCCCCATGCTTTAGGTTAAGACAGGCAAACTCTGATTCAGATTTGTAATCATTTGAATCATCTGACAGATGTTACAAGCAGCTGCTGCTGGAAAAAAACAACATTATTATTCCAGAAATATAAGAGCTCCTAGCAAGGTGGAGTGAGAAGTGAAAAGGAATGTATCATGGTAAGGCCACACATCTGTTTTTTCACAAATAAAAGGAAAAAGAATATCTTAATATGGAACTCAGATTGCTTATTCCCGAACATTCTTGAATGAAACAAAACATAGCACATAAGAATGGTTTCATGTATTATCACAGAAAGCTCAGAACTGTTTGAGTTGGAAAGGACCCATAAAGATTATCCAGTCCAAGCTCCTGGTAATGAACAGGGATATGCACAGCTAGATCAGGTTGCTCAGAGCCTGGTCAAGCCTGACCCTGAATGCCTCCAGGGATGGTGCACCCACCACATCTCTGGGCAACCTGTACCAGTGTTTCACTACCCTTATTGTAAAAAACTCATTCCTTATATCCAGTTTGAACCTCCTATCTTCTAGTGTGAAGCCATTTCCTCTTGTCCTATCACAACAGACCCTGATGAAGATTCTGTCCCATACTTTCTTATAGCCCTTCCTTAGCTATGGAAAGGCCGCTATCTCTCCCCTCTCCCTGGAGCCTTCTCCAGACAAAACAACCCCAGCTCTCTCAGCCTGTCCTCACAGGGGAGGTGTTTCATCCCTTGCATCATTTGTGTGGCCCTCCTCTGGATGTGCTCTAATCCATGTCTCTCCTGTATTGAGGACTCCATATTCAGATGCAGTACTCCACCACGAAAGGTTTCACCACCACAGGGTAGAAGGAGAAATACTTTTTGTCTTTGAAATATAGCTTTGAAATGAAAACATTCCTGCACAAATCACTTTTAAGGGCCACTCTGGTACTCAAAAATAGTTCCGCCTAATAGTTTAGGTATTCACTTTGCAGTCCTGTGTAGAAAAAACAATCATACAAGCACAACTGAGAGGCTGTACATCTTTTTTTTTTTCCAAGGCTGATAAAAAAGATTCAGCGCTTGCTTAATTGAAAGGCTGGCACAGATCACAAAACCTGCATGACGGTGTACCACATCAGCCCTGAAATAATGAAAAGCCCTGAAAAAAAAGCCCTGAAAAGCCCTGAAGTTTGTTTAGCTTTGAACTTCTCTAAGAAAACAGGAAGAATTACCATGATACAGTGCTCTCCTATGTCTAAATTCCTGATTCAGGGCATTTTCACCCATTTGTATCATAATGTTTTTCCAAGATCTTCTCCCTTAAGAGTAAATTACTGAAAAGCTTAATTATGCTTACAGAGTAGATTTGTATCATAATTATGTAGCCCTGTCCTTCCTCCTGCAAGAGCTCTTTCGAAGCTGAGAAAGCACTTGGTCTTTTACTTGCTTGAAGTGCAAACATTGGCTTCACTTTAAACTCTTGTCATAGGAAGAACATAAACATAAAATGAAAGCCAAAAACGTGAAGTCAGAACATGAATGGCTCAGGAGTTCCTGCAGAAGGAGGTGAAGCACTTTTCTCTGTGACATCTGAATGTTCACATCTAGTATGAGATTTGATATTACAAATGTATCTGGAAAATGACTAAGACTATAAAGGAAAAATTAAAATCACACAGCAAAAATGGAGCAACTTTAAAAGGATAAACACAAAACATGAACACATCTTTGTTTCATCACATAACTATGGCATTAACAAAAGACTCCACAGAAAAAAATCATGCTGTAGAACTTGGATATTCAAGCAGACATACAGACACATACATGCTAACTGATTTTGGTCATGGAAGTTGGAATTATAATGGTTGAAATCTTATAAAAATAACCAATATCATGTTCTATCAATGCTGATTCCCTCATATTCGCAACAGCACTGTCAGTAAAGGTAATGAATTATATAAGCAGGACTTAGTATTTAAGCAAGCTAGCATAAAATCCTAGTACTACATGCAGACAATTGAATGTACCACTCCATGTTTTATGTACTTGCTCTCGGAATGACACCACTATTTAAAGCCAGCACATACTTCCCAAGAAGAAAGAAAAGCCCTATCTTTTAGTGTGCAGCCCTTTCTGAATGGATAGAAACTAGTTACCTGCCACCACACTGGGATTGTACCGACCGCTTTCAGAGCTGCCTCCTTAAATAATTAGAGACTTCTATTAACAAGAGCTCAAAGAATTTTATTAGCAGATCTGACCCAGCCCACGTTATCATGGATTTCAGAAAAACAACTGTTAGTTTGTTTATTTGAGCTGTAAACTCAGCACTCATTGGTCTGGAGTACCACCCATAAGCCCAGGAACACTTCATATTTAGATGTTGGGCAGTTGTGACATCTACGAAGAACTACACTTAACTTTCCAGTAAAAAAACTTTCTTGCAAAGTTCATTTTTTTACTGGAAAGTTAAGTGTAGTTCTTTCATATTAAGCACGTGGATTTTTAAGCCTATTAAATATTTCAAATTTTAAGCAGCAGCACTCCAGAGAAAAAAATTAAAGCATTCAAGAAACAGTTCCTTCATATGTACTAATGAGAACTTGGAAGAGACTTCACAAAACACACTTTTTAATCACAGATGTACTAATGTTTTTTTTAATATTGCTTTTCCACATTAAGATTGGGTTTTATAGTTTCTGTTTGGCAGCCAAAACCAAAATCCACTACAAGCATCATTTCCATCAGATGGAGACATCTGTGCAATGGCCAAGATAGCTGACATTTCAGAAGCAAAAATATATCTGAGGAAATGCTTGATTTGTTTAGCAGTGCCATATTGTAAATGCAAAACTCTAACAAATCCTACTACTTCAATAAAGCCACGCAAAGGTAGTAATGAAGATGGTTAATTAATCACAGAATTAATTTTTTAAAGAACACCCAAACTATACAAGTGATTTTAACTTTCAAATTCATGAAGCTGTAATTTCATAGCAAATAATTTGCTGAAATGGTAACTTAAATGCACACTGTAAAAACAACAAAAAAAACGGATTTAGAAAATATGCATGAATCTAGACAAATTTTGATTATTAGCCTTTTCCTACTAGAGTCAATATTCTGGCTGTACCTACTTCATTTCTTGTCCAACGAGTGAATGTCTCCTTAGCATAGCTCGGGCTTCTGCATTGGTTAAGTTAGTGCTTGATTCTTCATTAATGGACAAGATGCAGTCTCCCACGTTAATCCGTCCATCACGACTTATTGATCCTCCATGGATGACACTACGAACTATCATTCCTGTGCCATCTTTGTCAGAGCTTACTGTCATCCCTAGAGTGAGAAAGGCGTGAGACAGGTGAGCGTTAGTATCTTCTTCCAGCCCTAACTCTGGGTGACAAGGGAAAGTGAAGTGATAGCAGACTGGGAAGGCATAAGACAGCCACATGACCTGCCAACCTCAACAAGCCCAACACTGTCCTTATTCTCCTTGTGTTCCCATCTTTCCAAAGGGAGACAAGAGTTAAAAATCACATTCACAATATCTTCACTTTACCTTATGTAATTTCATATATCAAGTTGAATATAAAAAAGTAAAAAGCAGTGGAATATTTAAGCAGAAAATAAACCAAAAATCAAATAGATCTCATAAAAGCAATAAAATCGCTCCTAAAACAGTTAAGCTTGTAACCCCTCTGGGTGGTTCCTCAAGTTCATTTGCCACATCTCAGTTTTCTGATGGCTCTTTTCAGAAAAAAAGAAAGAAAAGAAAAAAAAAATTAATTATAAGCATGGGGCAATACAATTCTTAATTTTCTTCAAAAATTTAAGCAGCCAGTTGCTTAGGCCCAGAAGAGCATCCTAACTTCTGCAATAGCCTGTTTACTATTAATAGATACAGTCCTTTATTCTGTGTACATGACAACCCTGCCTGTGGTGCAGCAGCAAGATGTTATGTCTCTTGATTTACATGCATCATTTAACTCTGCATTCTTTTCACTAAGGGGAAGTAAGACAAAAACTGCCTACAGGGCAGCTGGTACTCATGATGACACTTCTAAAAAAAAACAAACAAACCAAACAACTGCTCTTCACAAAGGCAAAAGGTACCTTAAGACCCAAAACAGATTTCTCTCCCTTTATATTACTGTGGGCTTACCACTCTTAACGCTAAGAAGCTTTTCTTATTCTTTCGTGTGCATTGATGAATGTTGAAAGCTTTTCCTTACGAGAAAAAGATACTGAAGGAAAAGTGCCTTTTAGAGCAGAATTTGCTGAAGGAAGATGCAGTGAGCACTCCTCTTGGGTTCTCCTGGCTTTTGATGTAAACCACAAGTTAGTAAGTAATGGGAGGGCAATTCTATTTTTGCAATTCCTTACCATCTTGTCTAGATTGACTGGAAGGAAGATCATCTCCAAAGCAACAGTTAACCACAGCAAACCTTCCAAAGATACTGATAAGAGAAAATTCTGATCATTTATATACAAACATGGCTACAGAAGACTGACCACTTGACTCCAGGAATGTAGACCTTGGGAGACAGACTACAGAACAGGAACTGGCTGAAAAGTTTAGAAAACAACTGCAACCTAGAGACTATCCAGGCTCAGCAAACCAAGTAAACATCTGCCTACACAACTGTCTCAGAGGAAAAAAAAAAAAAAATAAAAGTACTGCTAGCTTTTAAAGAACGAAACTAAACAAGATTTTCACTTATGCTTTTTAGATTTCCATAAATATAAACTCTCTGAATAGTGCTGGTTCCTCATGTTTACTTACAGTTGAGATCAACATTGTTATCCAAGCTATAAGAAGGTGGCCCCGCTATCAAAAAACTACCCCAAAAGCTTCTTAGACAAAGGAATATACATGTCTCTCTATTTCGGTATGTAGAATCATGTTTTATCTTTTGGAAAAACTGAAAAACTACAAAACCACTTTCATGATGGGACTTTATTAAACAGATGCAAGAACATGGTGTTTCAAATGACTGGAGTTTAAAATTTATGATTTGCCAGGGACTGTCAACTGTGACAAGTTCTATGCAAAAGTGCTCGCAGTATTACAGTACCATGACATATCATCCACCTCAGCAAAAGAAGGTAAGGAAATTCAGAACCATGGCAATTTATGGAAAAGGGCTCAAGGGCTTCTGTCAGGGTGCTTTCTGCAGACAGTACATCTCTGAGTATATTTAAAGCCACTGCAAATAGCCAACACTTAAACTATGTTTCACTCTGACAAAGCCAGAAAGTCTTCCGAGAAGGAAAAGCACCTGTACTCTGAAACAAAACAAACACTCTGGCCTAAGTCAGGAGGGGAGAAGCATTGTCTCCTGCCCCAAACCTTCCACTGACTGGCTATGAGATTCCTGTGCTTATGCCCACCCAACCCTCGCTGCCTCCACAGCCACTACAGGAACCTGAAGAGGACAGCAAAAACTGCTTCAACCTACTGAACCTATCAATACCACAATACACCTTTGATCAGTATGTTCAGGGAGATGCAGATTGCAAATCTTTAAAAATGGCAGATTCTCCACAAAATGGTATTTTTGAATTAAAAACACTATAGATAAATATATTCATTATCGGATCTTTTCAGAAATACTGAAACTTAAGATAAAGTGAAAATCAGTGGAAAGAAATTGAACAGCTTGCTTAATTTTGACTATACTCAGAAAACAAGATGATTTCATGTTTACATATGAATATAAAGCTCTTTGATCAAAGCTTTTTCATCTCAAAATACAGTATTTACTGGCCCCATCTTGTGCCTTTCCACTGTAGATCAAAGAATCACAGAATCACAGAATCACAAGGTTGGAAAGGACCTACTAGTCCAACTGTCCTCCCATCACCATCGCTACCACAAACTGAACCATACCTCGTAGCTCCTCATCCAGGCGCCTCTTGAACACTGCCAGGGACAACAACTCCACCACTTCCCTGGGCAGCCATTCCAGTGCCTGACCACTCACTCAGAGAAAAAGCTTTTCCTTATGTCTAATCTAAACCTCCTGTGGCACAACTTGTGGCCATTTCCTTGGGTCCTGTTTGTTGCCTGGGAGAAGAGGCCAAACCCCTCTGGACCAATAGGTATATACAATCAATTGAAAACACTGATAGAAATATGTACTTGGTACCTGCATACAATGTGGTATACAACTCCAGAGAATATTAAAGGTTTACAGGCTGGTTCAGCCCGGTTCCACAACCAGGGGGGTGGAGGGATCTGCAGAGCCTGACTGCACTCCCCCAACGTCAAATTCCCTTGGGGTACACATTGAACATCCCCGTCTCTCTGCATCACTCACCAAGTGGACCCAGGTTCCTGGGCAAAAACAGTTCCACGAAGAGGTTTACCCTTCCCACAAGCTGGAAAGGCCCAAACCGCTTTTCCCAACATGTTCTTTACATGTACTACAGGGACTTTATGTCCCCTGACAGTATTTAGGGAGCTACCAGCACCACCTCGATTGATCGATCTTCTAGCACTGACCAATCAGGTGGCTTTTGCCAAATGCTTCTCCCAATGCTTAAATGTTCTGCCACCTATATTTAGAAAATTAGTTTGTTTCTCCTCAGATCGTTGCCGCTGTTTTTTTAATTATTTTGGGGTCCACTGTTTCCATTTTTCCGGAGGCATGGATCTGCGGATCCCTCCGCCCCGCTGATCGTGGAACAGGGCTGAACCAGCCCGTAAACCTTTTACATTCTTGGTGGAGAATGCAGGCAACAGCTGCTTTAGCTTTTTAGAATCTCTCTCTGCTCTCAGAGAGCTTCGTTGGGAAAGTTTATCTTTTTCACCGGTGCTCACTGGAAGCTTGACCATGAAAGTCCAGGTGGACTGCCAATATTCTGGGATATTTGTAAACTTTGAGCACTGCTATCTTGCTTCTATAAAGAGAGAAAAAAAGATTCTGCTTTCTCTTTTAAACCTGTTTGCAGAGGGAGCTGCTAATTTCACACAACTTGGGATTTTTAAGCGGGCTCCCAGTCTCTCCTTTAAATCCTTTATGCAGGTTCTGAATGCTCACCTGATTGCATTGTTAATCTCCCTGAATCTACATCATTTCAGTCAGTATTTGCATTTATTGTATTCTGAGGAAGTCTTTCCCAAAACCAGAGGATATTGAGTGGCAGGGAGCGTGGAAAGGCTTGGGAGAGACTTTAGAGAGATGGACATCTTTGGTGTCATGGAATTTTACTCCTGAACACCTGAAAGACCCTGAGAGCTTAAACATTTATTTGAGACATGGATGTTGCGGCTCAAGCAGATCTGAGGAGGCACAAATGATTTGGGGCCTGGCTAATGCTTGTCGGGCCTTATTCAATAGTATCCCAGAGAGGGAGAGAGTTTGTGAAATTGAAAGAGAATGTCTGAGAGCTGAGAGGGAGAATCTCCAGGCTGAGAAAGAGAGTCTCCTGGTTGAGAGAAAAGACCTCCAATCTGAGAGGGATATCCTCAATCCGAGAGAGATGCCCTCCAAATCGAGACAGACTCCCTGCAATCCCAAAGAGAGAGTGTCCAGGCTGAAAAGGAGAGTTTCCAGCAGAGACTCCAAGCCGAGAGGAAGAATCTCCACGTCCAGAGAGTCTCCTAGTTGAGAAACAGTCTCCAAATCCAAAGAAAGAGTCTCCAAGGCGACAGAAAATATCCGGGTTAAGAAAGAGAGTCTCCTAGCCAGGAGAGAGAATCTCAAAACCTGGCAAGAGTGTCTCTGAGCTGAGAAAGAAAGACTCCAAGCAGAAGGAGAGAATCTCCAAGCTGAGAGAAGGAATCTCCAATCTCGATGAGGTACTTTCAAATCCGAGTGAGACTCTCTCCAATCCAAACTCGACACCCTCCAAACTGAGTGAGACACCCTCCAATCTGAACTGAATACTCTCATAATTGAACAAGACAGACTCCAAGCGGAGCTAGAGGATGAGAGCATCAGAACTGACCAACCTGACCAACCACAGGAGGCACCACAAGTGATGTCAGTTGCTCCTGTAAGAGGACGGAAAATAAAATGAATCTCAACTCAGAACAGAAGAAAAAGGAGGAAATAGGTCCAGAGGAGTGGCTCCGAGATCCAGGAGAAGCACCCCGGAGTCCAGGGGAAGGGACCTCAGTAAGACCA
Source organism: Lagopus leucura (assembly GCF_019238085.1). Lineage (NCBI taxonomy): Eukaryota > Metazoa > Chordata > Aves > Galliformes > Phasianidae > Lagopus > Lagopus leucura. The sequence goes on from NW_024962272.1 coordinate 3,570,684, forward strand.
TGGTCACCAATGCCTACGAGGGTAACAAGAAGACCTGAAAGAGTAAGAGGTGAACAAGATATCGTTATCATTGTTGATCGATCTCTGAAAATGAATGAAATTCGAAGTCTGAGAAAAGACTTCTCACGTCACCCAAATGAGCCTATTGCCACTTGGTTACTTCGATGTTGGGACAATGGGGCCAACAGTGTGTGGCTAGATAGTAGAGAAGCTCACCAACTGGGTGGCATTGCTAGGGACTCAGCCATTGACAGAGGCATTGGTACATGCCAGAACCAGGCCTTCACCCTCTGGAAGAGGATGTTGTTAGCTGTAAAAAAAAGTTACCCCTTGAAAGACGATCTGATGCCTGAGAAAAAGAAATGGGCTGATATAGAAAAAGGCATCTGTTATTTGAGAGAACATGCTGTGGTGGAAACACTGCATAGCCCCGATTTCATTCCTGATGAGCCAGACCAAAAGCATGATCCTGAGAGAGTCAGGTATACACCAAACATGTGGCATACATTCACAAGACTGCACCAGAAAGGTGCACCGGTACATTTGCAGCAATGTATGGCAGAGGGGAAAGAAGACCCCTTATAATTGAACTGATTAATAAACTTCAAGACTTTGAGTTACATTTAAGCCCTCTATGAGCTTGTGTTTCAGTCACTGCAAAGGTAGCTGAAAAGCTGAACAGAATGGAGAGCAAACAAGAAGATATAATGATAGACAAACTGTCTACCGTGCCTGATGCTGATGGATCCATGGTGGTAACAGAGTGGACACTGGTGCACAGTGCACTTCAATGCCCTCGAGTCACCCAGGGACAGAATCAATGTATATTCATGGAGTGACTGGGGGTTCCCAAGAGCTGACTATGTTGGAGGCCGAAATCAGCCTCACTGGTAAAGACTGGCAAAAGCACCCTATTGCAACTGGCCCGGGGGCTCCAAGTATACTTGGTATTGATTACCTCAGACAGGGATACTTTAAGGATCCCAAAGCATATCGATGGGCTTTTGGAATAGCTGCTGTAGACACAGAAGGTGTTAAGCAGCTGTCTGTTTTGCCTGGCCTATCAGTGCAGTTGAGCAGCAGGGAGATGGGAGCAGCGCCCACGACGAAGGGCAGGCGAAAAAGAGTGCATAAGGTGACCTTGCCAGGAGTTCTATCTCCTCTCTGTGACAGCAAAGTCCCCCGGGGGATGTAGTTCTTCTTTTCTTCTGGGCAGGTACCCAGGACTTGAGCATTGACAGTTGTATCAAATGTATTAATGGTTTTGTATTAAATGACAATGTATTAAAACTGTATTATTAATATTTAGGATCAACCAAATTCCTTCATGGAAAAAAAAAAATTATCAGTGAGAACAGCACTCTATTTTCTGTTAAAGATGACAGCAAGTGGATTCACTGCCATCATAGCCAAAGAGAACAAAAGCAGCAAAGAGAAATACTATGTTATGCTTTCCGTTTAAAATGAAAATGTTTAGTCTTTACTATTAGAATGGGAAATATAAGAGAAGGAAAGAGAAAGGAAGGATCCCATGTTCTTAAAAGGTTAAAAAACATGAAAGTTATTTTACCTAGACTTGAATTGCCTTTTGCAATAGTGATGGTCTCCTCATACATGTTTTTCACTGGATTTACGATTCTGAAAACTTCTTCCACAGGCAGTAAAAGGCTAGATTCCACGAACGTTCTTTTATCCTAACACAAAGGAAAATAACGTCAGTTCATAATACAGACATAAGAGTATGCATGGACACAGACTTCAGTTCATCTTACCTTTTACCAAAGCTATGAATATAATTAATACAGATTCCCTATATGGTCACTCCATTAAAGATCAAACTGACGTATGTGTTTTCACTGTGGGATAAAGCAAATCTATTGCAAAGTACATTGCTCATTTAGGGACACAATTTACTCTCTTAAAACTAGTGGGATGAATTCAGTGGCTTTCTGACTCATACATTTGAGACACCTGAGAATTCGCTAATACTAAAGTAATGAAGTTAATACAAAACTATAACTCTTTTAAGACTGCTTTAAACACCGAAGGGAAAGAATTGAAATGGAATTGAATAGTGACTGTCTTATAAGGGAACACTACTTGCACAGCCTTAGACCGTGTATGAGATGAACTGCGCAACTCTGCATGAGCACCTGGATGTAAGACTTTCACACCACTTCCCACTGGTTTTCCACACCTGGTTTTCAGCTATGAACCTCCTCTATATGCCCATTTCTTTGTGGAACTTAACAGAAAGCCCTGCCCTGGATCCCCAGTCTGCCCAACACTACGCTTCAGCATTGACTAGTGCCGCAAGGTATGAACAGACTTAAATACACGCGTTATCTCCAGTCTCTGGGAGATTACTTTTTTGAAGCTATAAATTATCTCTTTGGCTAAGCCTACTAAATTCCTAAGTTTTGGATGCGAGCTTCCACATTTACAGTCAAAGAGCCACAAGTTGTTGCTGATCAGTGTCAATTTCAGAAGGACATTCAATGGTTTCATAATGCCTTTCCAAAACCCAGTTTTTCTGGGTTTAAAAAAAAAAAAAAAAAAAGAAATCTTTACTTTTCCAGTGGCATCAAGCTGTGTGTTAGTATTTTTGCAAATTCTTCTGTTGTCAGAGATTCAGTTCAAACTGTTATGTTCTCACTTATATTTTGAAAATGAACACTCACATGTTTGACCTCAAAAGTACACTCAGTCGGAAAAGTCTCATCAGCAAAAGTAGCTGTAGTTTCCGTGCTTCCGTCTGTCTCTGTAGTATTTTGTTCTCTCTCAGTCACATCCATATTGTACGTACTCTCGGTAGACATATGACTATCATCTGCAGAACTCAAATATGCCTCTCCAGTAATCTGTTGAAAACAGGAGGCAATAAATGATCAACATTCTTTTGAGTACACTAAAATGTGAATCTTAAATAGAAACTAATCTCACAGAATCTAATCTCACAATTTAAACATATTAGTTCTAACATGAGTACTCTCAGCAGATTTCTAAACACAGTTTACTACAGAATTTATCTGATTTCTGGGACAAATTATTCCATTTTATAATACCACGAATCAATGAAGACGAAGTTACTGCTGAAATTCTATTGATGTGTCAGTCAGTAAATCTTCACAAACTCAGCAAAGAAATGTCAACTTACTCTCAAATGAGACTTAACAAGCTTCAGCAATCTAAAATGAGAGTACAGCTGTCTTTTCTCAGGTAGAAAAAATTTGCAAGACCAAAGTTTTTATTCTCAAATCACTTTCCAATTAAAAGCAACTTCAAACAATTTATAGAACAATCATACAGTCTGATTATCCATGTAACTGAGAAGAAATGTTTTTATGTTTGTTTGTTTGTTTGTTTTAATGTCCCTTCTGTACAAGGAGGGAATAGTAAAAACTCAGTTAAATCTCAGCAAATGAATGAACACTTAAGTTTTGAAGTTTTGAAGTGTGACAGCTCTGAAATGAAATGACATAGTTACAGAAGTTTAGCAGTCAGTACATATTGCTAGTGTCATTATCCAAAACAGCCATACCAAGACTAAGTTCTCTACATCAAACTTGCTTAGACTTTCAAGATTACTTGATCTCCCATTTCAAGTATTTTTAAAGGATTTCAATAATCACAAGCTTCTGAAAAAATACTCAAATCCTCCTTAGTTTCCAAAGTAATTAATTTTAAAAACACATAGGCCATTACATATTAAGAAGATGCATTAAGGATTAAGAGGTTATATGCAAAGGCTCTACGTCACTGTTACATATTCTTCTCAGAAATACAGCAAACGTAGTCACAAGAATCTCTACCTTTATCTGTCTAACTATTTTATCCACTGATCCGTTTAAGTCCTCTATTACATTTCCATAAAGTGAGAAAAACATGATTCTCCAGTTTGTTTTCCAGAATACATTAAATCAAAATTCACAGGATTTGGGGATATTTTGTATTGTTTTTCTCCCACAGCCCTGGAATTTTTTTCTTTGACAGAATACCTACATGCTTACACTGTCCCTAGACCAGACCAAAAATGGACCATTTGTAAATAACACAACTGGTTTAAGTAACATCTGAAAAAATAACTGAGCAAGGCCTAAATACTACTGATCTGCACGATGTAATCAATGAAGTTTCCTACTTTTTGATAATCAGAACATCAGAACTATATCTATTTAAATGAACTCATAAGGCTTCAAAGACAGCCAAGGACATACACCTTTAACTCTGTTTCAGATCTGTTTTTAGATCACTGAGAGTATATTCACTGCAAAGACTCAGACAGTTTTCAACATTTTTTCCTTATGTCATACGTGCATATTAAAGTAGCAACATATAACCTTTTAAAATTTATTTCATTTAAAGAAAAGCCAATGCTTTTAATTTTGAAGACAAACAAAATGTCAGGAATTTGTAGCAACAGCTGCACATGACCCCATAAGAGCATTACTTTGACCTAAAATTGTTTCTTGTCAGCTATCTTTAAATTGATGGTAAAGGCATTCATAATCTGTACTTCAACTGCCCCTCAAGTTAGAAATAGCTCAAATATCTCAGTATTCGTCATAGCATCCAATGGCACCTTTTTTTTTTTTTTTTTTTTTACTACATTTTACTGCTTCCAAACTCTTCTTTTACAAATTGATTTCCTTACTGTGTTCACTTTCTGAAGCACTTCATAATTGCACACTATTAAATCTTACTTGAAGAGAACAAACTCTTCTTACTGGTGCAAAGAGAACTGTGGAAATTCAGGACTCTAATCTTAAAAAAAAAAAAAAAAAAAAAAAAAGAAGAAGAAGAAGAAGAAAGAAATGGAAACCAAATCCTTCTTTAAGTCAATATCAAAAATTAATTCAGACTTGGTAAAGTCTCAACATGATATATTATGTAAACCGAGCGCCTATGTTATTAAATGCTTCTCAGCATGAAAAATGCATAATCCATTTAAGTAACAATTACAGGGTTAACAGCACAATCTGCCTCACTGGCACAGCAGAGATGTGCTCTTCTGTAGATTGGAAGAAGCCATTAGAAGATGAATTTAGCTTTTCAATCAGAGCGTTGCAAGGGATGAATATACTCAGGGTAAGGGATAAAGGAAGATACTGTAGCAGAGGCATGAAGGTAAAAGCAGAAACTACTCTGTTCAAGACCACTGACTGCAAAACCTAGAAGAAATTCCTACAGCGTTGCTTTCAAAGACCATCAGTGCTAAGAAAAACGACTCAGAAGACTCTGGATTACAGAAGTAAATCTACAGATTGAAAAGAGAAAGGAGAATGAAAAGCTACTAAGAGAAATAAAGCCAATTCTGATACAAACAATCACATGGGTATGTGACCAACAGGAATAAAGACAGTAATAGTCTTAAGAACCTTAACTTCATTTATTAAGTTGAAATATAAATGATCAGCAGTCAGAATTTTGATATGGCTTTTATTTAAATATAGTAAAATAATAATTCATTCAAGAACACGGTAAATTAATTAGTAAATATCTAATTATTGGGCAGTAAAAAAGCAAAGTTTAGGACAAAAATTTAATCTTTTTATATCTAAAATACTGCAGAATTATGCAAGTGTTTTATTTTATCATTCTTTAATATGCTTTCAAAAAATACCAATTATGTTTCCGCAGAAGACCGATCACTGCAGCTTTAACATTACAAATATCTCACAGTACTTTATCTGGTTATACAAAGCTCAGCCCCAGTTTTCAACCTTCCACTGCTTCTCTCCCATACAGACAACACCAAAAGACTCAAATACTATTTTGAAGAAAGCTAGACTTTAAACTTATAACAAATGTTGGTGCAGATGGAATTGGAACAACACGAAGCATTCATGTTTAGTAATACAGTGGCACAGAGGAACACTGAGCCTTTCTACATTCGTAAGCAAGATAAAACCATATTCCTTTTTACCTTGGGAGTTGACGTTGAAAAAGGGAACCTGAAGTTGAAATCCTCACTACAGAAGCTGCCAGACGTAACTGGTGATGAAGGCAGAAATATTAAATTCTCCGTAGCAAACTGAGATTCAAAGATGGGTTCAACAGCCAGACCAGCTCCGCTGGAGTCCACCTAACAACAGAAGCAATTTAATCAGCCAGGCTATCTGTAACCTTCACACCACATAAGCCCCAAACACATGCACCTCAGTAACTACCTATTGACTCACTGTTAGCCCTTTTTTTCCCTCTCTGCTTTTACAATGAAGTTACATTTGCACATCACAGTAAGAAAAATTTTTGCTTCTGGTAATGATCAGTTATAATCAATGCCATTCTACTGATTTGAATTCAGTACAGCAGAGACACTACTCAACTTCAGTTGAGTTTACTATAGATAATTCAGGAAGATAAGATGGTAGCCCAGTAGATTTTTAATTTAATGACGTGAGATTTCACTGTTACAGAGTTTAGTAAGTACCAGGCGTCCCTATATAATCTAGAACTAGATGTTTACTATCCCAGCAATCCTCCACATTCTCCTTCATTTGTAAATTTGTTCATTTGTTCATTTATAAAATGTGACACCTCCAGATCTGAAAGGATATGAAGACTTATGTATGGAGGAAAAATGAGGTCTCTAGGCTGGACAGAAAGTAAAAGCTGAATTATCAAAATGCCTGGATGTATAATTGCCCAGCATTCTTACTGACATGCTGCCTTAGTAAGCATAGGTCTCTAGATATAATCCTTTTTACCACTGAAAAAACAACACACAATCCAAATCTTAAGGTTAATCATCTCCTCTTAAAACTCATTAGGTATTTTTGCCTCAGAATGGCTGAAGGAAAGCAGTTACTCAGTGTCACTCTTCAAACTGCTAGAGACAACTTTTCAAAACCAATACCGGAATTATTTATACCTGTACCAAGCTATCCAGTAGGCTCTGAAGCATCTGAAAAGTATTCATCTTTCTCTGTATACAAAGTGTACAGCCTGTATATCTGTAGCAGGCCAAAACTTGTGATGTAGTACAGAAACCAAATTCCAGAAAACAACAGAAGTGACTTTATATCATCACACATTTAGAAAACCCAGTAATGAACACAAAATTCTGCCTAGCAAATAGCAGCCCTAAAAGACTGTGCTGATTATAAGATGCTTCACAGTTTTATTAGCTAGAAGACCCCACATACTAGGTCCTGCTTCACCATACCATCCATAAACTACACAGGCCAGTCCTAACTGCAGGAAAAAAAAAAAAGAATCTGCATTTTTCTGCGTCATCCAGCTGTATTCCAAAGCACACCAAGTGTATACAGAAAACAGGATCATTATATACCAGCTTAAATGACAGGAAAAGTACCCATAAAATTCCCAAATTCTTACAGGCAGAGGTTTGGCAACTCCTATTTTAACTGTTCCTGCTGGGGCTCCTTTCAGCGCTTGTACTGCTTCTTCTAGGCTGCCATTTTCCAAGCTGATATCATTGACAAACATAAGTCGATCTCCAGGAGAAAGTCTGCCATCTTGCTCAGCCACACCACCAGGAACTAATGAGCGAATTAGAATTACAGTTTTTGAAGGGTCAACAGGATCCTAATGAAGTAAAAAGGAAGACATTTCATTTTATTTAATCCTTTTTGTCTCGGTAAGACAATTCCTATGCATGTATTCTTAATGACTGCCAGCACATCTCTGCTCTAGATTAACCCTCTGCAGAAGTACAGACCTCAGTCCATGCTACCTATACATTCATGCCTCCTCTTACTTACCATTCTTAATTATGAAAGCTATTACTTTTTTCTAGGTGCTGTTTCATCACAGAGTGCAGCCTGCACTGCAACAAGTAATCAAACCTAAAAATGCAAATAATTCCTATTGCAATGACACTGCAGATTTCATTCTCTCTTATACCCAGCTGTCTGTAAATACAGCAATACAGTGCAAACTGGGGAAATGTTCACATATGCTCTTTAGTGGAACAAAGGGCTCATTTCAAAAATCACCTTGTATTTCACTGCACCAGATCTCAATCAGCTGGAAAAGCACTTCTAAGGACTAAAGTGCTTGTGCACACCTAAAACAAAGTGAAGCTCTCTATCCAAAAAACAAAGCAAAAACCAAACCAAAACAAAAACCCACAACCTTTATTAAAATTCCCATCCTCCAATGCACGTTTTTTTTACAAACTAACACTGAGCTCTAATAATGTGAAGGTATGATTCTGATATAACAATTATAACAGGTGCAGAAACGTATGTAATTGTTATAGAATTACATTGACAAGGAAAACCAGTAGCTGTTAAAACTTCACAGAATCACAGAATTGTAGGGGTTGGAAGGGACCTCTAGAGATCATAGAATCCAGTTCTCAGCCCATCTCACCGCCCACTCATCTATCCCACACTTTCTCAGCTTTGACACCAGAATGTTGTAGAACAGTATCCAAAGCCTTGCTGAAGTCAAAGCAGGCAACTTCCACTGGTATGCAGATAACTTCCACTGCTTCAAACAATTCAGTTGCAGGCACAGAAAAGCCGTGAGAAATGTAATACTGTACAAGCTTTACTGATAGCAAAGGAAAGAGAAAAGCAAACACCCACAAACGGGGAAGCAACTGCAGTAATTTTCCACGCCAAAATGCCAATTCCAAAAAGGACACACACCATAAAAGCAGCATCCCAAACTGCAGAATTTAGAAACTGCTGAAAGCAAAAGTGAAAGAGAAAGTGAAGGATGGAAGCAAGGGTGGTCTGGAGGGAAGGAAGCTAAGACCACCCCTGATAATTTGGGGCAATTAATGCAGTAAGGAAAATACCATGGCGTAATGAAATGCTTTATAAGTTGATATACAAGTAGATATTATGTTTGGACTTGAACACTGATAGATTCATCTACACTTTAAAGACTACCTCTAATGCAATTTGAGATGACATTGCACATCATATTTTTTGAAAAAACAAACAAGAAAAATTTCCATTGTTTCTTTTCTGATTCTTACACCCCTCAAGTTCTTCCTGGCATAAAGAATGTAAACTTTCCCAAAGGCCTGTCGTTGTATAAAACATGATAAATATATGAGCATAAATATAGCCCTGATTAAAGTCAACATCCATTGAAAATTTATTAAAAATATGTGATGGATAAAGCAAAAAATAAACAGAAACCTTACTGCTAATTTAGCTTATTGTTCACACTATTAGATGGAAACAGAACTTTCACTGACAAACTGAAATGAAAGATGAAACTACATCTCACAGGTGAGAACACAGGATAAATCACAGCTATTATAAATAGACAAAAAACGAAGGTAAGTATGTTTCAGAAAGCCATGGAGTCCTGTATGATATAATAAAACTCAAACATGCAAAATATGTACAACTTAAGGTATATCCAACAACCTTTATAATAACCACACAGGCAATGACAGTTTGTGCCTATACTTCAGAAGAGTCTGAAGCAAAAGCATGTTTTGCTTTGTGCTGATACACATTCCAAATACTCAGCTCAGCTATGGAGTCTCGCTGCAGAGCATTAAGAATAACACACTAAACCATAACCTCCATATACTTAGATACGTGACAATTCCTACATATTTCAAATTAAGAAAACTCTCGTTCTTCACATTTACCTGCATGCAAATGCAAAATATTGATGAGGCATAGTTTAAGCTATGTTTAAACTATAGTTTTCTAAGGAGTGCACCATAGGAATAACTTCTACCTACTAGTGATCTCACATTGTGCTTTTCATCAATTACAAGACCCAGCAGAGACCTGTTAGAACATAAAACACCCTGGCAAAAGCCTACCCTGGCCAGAAGAAAAGTTACTTAACTCTGCTGAGAAATTAAAAAATATTCACAGTGACAACGGAAACAGAGGTGAGACATTTGTTGGAACCTGACCACATGCAAACAGGAGACAGACATGCAGCTGTTCTGATACAGGGATATAAGAATCACAGCTTGAGACGACTGGGAATTTTGAAGTCAAACACAAAACTAATGAGGACACCTAGGCACATCCTAGATAGACAGCAGCTAAGCGTGGGATTTCAGAATTACAGTCCTATATTTTAGTAAATCCTGCTTTAAGCATTTAAGTCCTTTATTGGATCTTACTCTAAGCAAGGGCACCCTCACTGCAGATGCAAAATTCATGGCAAGATGCCTGAATATTCTAAGACATCATCACAACTGAAGCACATCAAAGGGTCAACTTTCTCAAGATGCTAGTATTTTACTCATTTATTTTTCAGGATAAATCATTACCATTTGAACCTGTAAAATCATAAAGTCATACACTGGTTTGGGTTGGAAGGAACTCTTAAAAACCACCTAGTTCTATTCCCCAGCAGGGACTTTTTCCACTGGAAAAATGGACACTTCAGTTGCCCAAAGACTCATCAAATCTGACTTTTTACACTTGCAATGATGAAGTATCCACAACTTCTTTAGTCAACCTGTTCCAGAGTCATAGCACTCTCATGAAAAATTTCTTCCCTTACAGTCAATCTAGTTCCACCTTCTTTCACACTGAAACAGTAGACACTTTCAGTGTATATCCTGCTAAAAAGTCTCTGTATTGTGGTGAAGCCACAATAAAACTTCACCAGAGACTGTGAAGAAGCCAGGAAGACTTAGCTATGTTGGTGTTCTGTGCATTTCCTACACATGGGGATTAAGACCTCTTTTTCTTAGGGAGCTGCCTGTCCTGCTCTCCTTTATCCCTGAGGGCAGTTCATTTCCCAGGGACTCCTATAAACCGATTTTTTAGACAGATGGAAATTCACTCCTAAAATTCAAGATCTTCATTTTACTCTTCACCTGGCCCGTATCTCTCAGGATCATGAATTCCACAAGGGCATGATCGCTGCAGCCCAAGCAGTCACCTACCCTCACCTCTTTATTTCATCTGCATCGGTAAGCTTCAGGTCTAGTAGAGCTGCACCCCTGATGGGGCCATATATCACTTGGCTTAAGAAGCTATCCGAGAGTCTCCTAGACTGCTCAACAGCCGGCTGTACTGCTTTTCCAGCAGATATCAGAGTGACCGAGGTACTATCGCAGGATCAGAGCCTGCAAGCACAATGCCTCCTGCAGCTGATTAACTATGCTTCACCAGCAGACTCCACTTGATCAGGCTGTGTGTAGCAAACTCCAACTATGCAGTCTCCTTGTTTGGATTTGCCCCTAATATTTATTCACAGCTTCTCAACAAGCTCATATCTGTTCTTCAAAGACAACTCTGTGCAGTCAATCCATTTTTAACGCAGAGGGCAAAACCCCCACCTCTCCTTCTTTCCTTGCCTATCCTGAACAGTTTATAGCCATTGAAAACAATGCTGCCATCGTGTGACCCACTCCACCAACTTCCAGTGATCACGATTAGATGATAGCTTTCTAACTGCACAGCAGCTTCAAATTCCTCCTGCTCTTCACCTATACTACATGCATTGGTATGGAGGCACTTCATCTGCACTACTGACTGTTTCCTTTTTTTTCCTAACTCATTTGAGTCACTTTACACATTACTCTGCTGATTCCTAATTCCTCAGCAGCCCCTGGCAACTCCCTGTTACTCAAAACTCTCATTATTTTTCAAAATCAAAGCTCTCCTTATAACTTTGGCCAGCTTGTTGGAAAAGTTTTTCCAGACTTAGTCAGATGAACTCCATCATTAGTTGTAATACAATAAAAGAAATAAGCAATGTAGCTAGTAAGATGCTTGCCAGTAGGGACAGCAATTTAGCTTTACTGTATTGATTTCCATTAACATTTACCACTAAAACACTTGTTTACATCATACTGTGAGACACAAATAATATATTTTGTTTCATACTCAAAGAAAAAGGTATAAAAGTTACCTGGTAGTCCAATATGCTAAATCCAAGTCCCGTGCTTCCTTTCTCCAGCTCAGTATGCTGTACTTCTGCTTCCCACATTGTGAAAGAAGAGTTCTGCATTTCTTCTATACTCTGAGCTGTAGAAGTTTCCAAAGCTGTTTCTTCTGTGTTCGAAGAGCCAGTGAATTCAAGATCTATATGAGCCTGTTAAAATACAGTGAACATTACACAACTGTGAACTTGCTGAAAACATTCACAGAGAAAGAAGATAACTTTTCTCAAAACAATGAGAAAGTACAAACATTCCGTAGAGTAAGAAAACAAGCCTGATTATGTCTAGCACAGAATGAATACTTTTGAAACAAATTATCGATGCTGCAAATATATGACAGGACTCCCCAGTAAAATTATTTACAAAATGGAATTTCTGTCAAATAAATTCAGAAAATCTTGTTAGTACATACGGGCTCAAATACAAAGAAAATATCTGTTATTAAATGATATGCCTATAAACAGGCTTCAACCAAAACGCAGTAGCACTGAGTGAGAACATTTGCAAAAAAAAAAGGACATACACGGAAACACATGTATATACATACACACATGTATATACATCTTCCTTTGATTTCATAACAAAGCTCTGCAAAAACCAACTGAATGTTTTGACTTGTCCAGAAGTCAGAATTTCTGCCTTTCCTTCACATCAGTTTTGTTGTTTTGTTATACTGAAAGCTGTTTCTACATGTTTATCACATCAAATTGTGTAGAGCTTTTAACTTACGAGTGACAGAAGCTTGCCAGCCATGAAGTGCACGTTCATTTCTACTCAACACAACCCAGAACTTGTGTTGAGTTCAAAACCAGATGAAATGTAATCAGACTCTAAAAAAGCCCATCCGTAGAAAGAAATCCAAGTAACCTGGGTAGATAGCTCTGTGTCCTTAATGGCTTCTGCACATGGCCTACCAGTATGTACATCTTCTGGCTGACCAAACATACAGTTTGCTTTTTTCTATTTATTTGGTTCCAAGACCTAAAATATTAAAGAGGTATTTCTAATCTTACAAAAGACCTCCTCATGCTTTTCTTCAAGGAAACAGTCTTTCTCTTAGGATTTTTTTTTTTTTTCTCTTTTTTTAAATACCTTTTCTGCAAGCTGAACCTCAGATAGACTTAGACTCTCCAGTACTTCTGTGTGACTGACAGAGGGAGCCACTGGCCGGCAGCACACCATTGTCACCTTAATTGGCAGTTCTTTCAAGATATTGACTACATCCTTGTGGTTTTCTCCAAGCAAAGAGATCTCATTCACCTCAAGAAATGAAGAATGCACAGTGTTTAGTAGAAGTACAGAGAAAAAACATGAAAAAAAACAGAAAAACATAAACCAATGACCTGATTATTTTAAAATTATTCATACACATTTTTTACAAAAAGCTCAAATGGACATTTTCAACCCTCAGCGTCTACTCAGTTTGGAGTTCAGAACAAGCCACCAAGACACGTTTTGAGCTGGAGAGGCTTATAAATTGTGGGATGCCATCTTACAAACACCACATACTCTGTCACTTCATAGAACCTGAGTAAAGCATGTAACATACACACATGAAAACAAACAACACTAGCTGACTTGCATGAAAACAGGTATATTAACCACGAAAACATACGGATCATGTTGATTTCTCCCAGTCACGCAACGCAAACTCACATCTTCATTCTAAGAAAATAATTTAGAAAAGGAAACAAACCACTGTTTTACTCTCTTCACTGTAAAGGGATATTTCTAGTAAGCTTAAATGTTTTTGCTAGATATTCTCCTTTCTTGGCCTTCAATTTAATCTGAAAAAAATCAGCTGTGAGCTGAGATATGCAACTAAGCACATGTAAAATAAGATGCATAAGAACATGTGAAGTAACTGCTGAAACAACTCTGGTTATGGCTGGTATGAAGTGTAAATGTGCTACATTCCCAAACTTGTAACCAGTGAGAAGCAAATAATTTCTCAAAAATCCTACTAAAAGCAGACCAAGAAAAAGTAGAATTTTTTCTTACTTCCAGAAGCTCATCACCACTGAACAGTTTGCCACTTCGTCCAACTGGCCCCTCTGGTAAGATTGATCTAATGAAATGATGTCCCACTGTAGCTTCAAGGCTTATTCCTAGTCCACTGCTTTCACTGAATTTGCTAACCACAGCAACCTAAGATTAAAAAAAAGAAAAGGTTGCTTTGGACAAATTTGCAGCTACATCCATAACTTTCAGATGCTGTTTACATACAGGGAAATCATTACTTCAGAAAAGAGAAACTAGAAATATTGCAATTTTTAATGCAGACTTTTAGACTGCAAGAACATGTATGCTTCTTAGCTTAGGTCTTTCAACAACACTGTTGAAAAACAGTAGAAACAGATTAAAAGAAAGAATCCAAATTATACTTTCCAATACAATAAAAGCACTGAGAGGGCAAAAAAAATCCACAAGATTAAAATTAAAATCTATAGGCCACATTCAGTGAACGTTTATGCAGTCACAAGCTACTAGACTACTGTGGTAAGCAAACTATCATTATACATTCACAGAGTGTAATCCAGGAATCATGACAAATAAAAACCTATTTGGCATAAAATAACTACATTGCCTAATGTGTGGATAAGAAGTGAGCACCACAGACCCATTCTTTAACCTGCCTTTAGGTGGTGATTTAGATTCTGAGGCAAAAATTACAAGAAAAAAACAAAAGAATACAAATTGAAAGAGAGTCCAATTCAATGTGATTCATGAAAAACAGGAAGAGGCTCTGCATACTCAAATTTGCATTTATATAATAATAGGAAAAACGCTTGGATCAAATGAGAGTCCTGCAGTAAAAACTGCAGCTTTAATCACATACATTACTTCAGCACATGCAAGTGTATGCAACAACAAAGTATCTAATTGTACATATTTTTGCAGAGACTACTTCAAAATTATACGCTGACGTGATTAAGTTCTAAACTCAGATACTGTGTTCCAGCTGTACGTGCAACAAATATCCTAGGCATTATTTATATCATTATACTGAACAATTCATTCATGATGAAGAACTGGCTAGGAGATTTCAAGATCTAGTTTGAATTTTGGCTGATCAAGGAAGCATTGAAATTTACCTCCAATACTGCTTTTTGTCTAATACACATTACCCTCACGAAGGCAGGAAATGTGTGAAACAATAGGCATTGTAACCTAAGATACTTGTGATTATTTGTCTTAGTTCCAGCTGGGGCAGAAGTGTTTTCTTCAGTGTCTGATACCATGCTATCTTTTGGTTCTAGGAGAAAAACAATGTTGATAACACACCAATGCTTATAATTTGCTAAGCAGCATTGTACAGAGCCAAGGCCATCCTGAGAAAACAGCCAAAGGAGCTGGAAGGGAACAGAATTAGGACTGCTGACTTAATCTGGTCAAAGGGGTATTCTGTACCACATGATTTCATGCAGAAGGAGTTTTGAAGGGAGTGGGAATTCATCTCTCTTCTGCTGCTTTGCGGCTAGCTGGGCATTGGTGAGGGAGTGTGAGCAATTGCTTGCGTATCACTTGTTATATACATTTATATAATTGTCACAATTATTATCCTTTTCCTTTTCTCTATCTTAGCAAATAGTTTATTTTTCTCAATCCATGAGTTCTACTTTGCTTTTTCAGTTATCTCCCACATTATACTGGGAAGGGGGCAGAGGGGTACAAGTAAACAGCTGTGTGGTGCTCAGTCACCTGTTAAACCAAAACATTACTTTACTAACATCACTATAGAAAAAAAAATATATATATATGGAAAATAAAAGCATCTTTACAGATTAAGGGACATGTGTATAATTTTTTTAAAAGGAATACATTATACACATATTAACAAGGACAGTTAATAACAATTACAGTTTACTTACCACTATTTCATAATTTGACCCCATTATCCTCTGCCATTTTGCCTTCATAGCTGCTTCTTCTGTAGCACTCAGCTGGAAATCTATAAGTTATATTTCAGATTACTAAGACAAAAACTAAAATGTTCTGTTTATTTCAATCACTGCTAAGGCAGACAGATAAAGCACCATGCAAGACTGCACAATGAATCCATGATGCCAGCACTCTCCTAAATATCACTAAAATCTTGACATGCTTTGTCTCATCGAGTTTAGGCTTGCCAGTGGGAAAACTTGCAGAACTGTGGCAAATAATTTGCAACATGCACAACTTGCAACATCCCAGCCCCCAAAACTGAATGTAATTTGAAAGAGGAAATTCAACCAAAACATTTGTCTTAAATGGCTGGGAAGAAAGGAAACATTGAAATTAACCCCAGTGTTCAGAAAGACAAGCAGACACAAAGTAAATGAAAGTTACACACATGCCTCAAACATTTGTTCAGTCAGACTTTATGTGGGCTGATCAGACCGATTCAGTGGGATGGCTGAAATATTTACAGATGTGATACTAAATCCTGTTCCTTTCGGACAGACCCTATGTTTTATACAGAGTAACCAAGGAAGAAGTTTTCAAACAAAATCTGTTATTTTCAGAAGTGTAAGCATGACTCTTAAAGATCTTTTAAACATGTAGGCCTTAGAGTGCAGTGAAAGAAGATGTGGCAGCTTTTATTATTTTTTTCATTACATTCACTTAGGACCACCCATATGAAAATAAGTAACTAGCTAAGTATTCACTAAAGAGCAACAATGAAATCACTACTGGAATGGAAGGAGGAGAGAAGAATCACCATGCTACCAAAAATATAGTGACAGGCTAAACAGAACAATGCAGCAGCTCTTAAACTGAATGAAAGTTTATCTGCAAGCTGAAAAAACAGGGAAATTATTTTCTCCTGCTCATTTTTTCCTCATTCAAACTGCTTATATTCTACGGCAGGAAATAAGCAAAGAAACAGACAAACAAGAGCCAGTATTTAGATTAAGCAGTACAGCAGATTCAATGGAACTCTACACATTCACAGTCCTCAGCCCATGCTGTGCATACAGTCAAGCAGTCAAACTCTTTAGGGCTGAATGCTCACCGGAAACAAAGACTAGAATCTTCATTAAAAGATTAAGGTCTGAAGTCACAGTGACTTTCCATAAGAATTTGAAGTGATTAACAGCCTCAGTGTCATAAATCTAAACAGAGCTCAGGAATATTAATAAAAATAAAGCCAGCTGCATAGGTGCTACATATGACAGTACTTCCTCCAAAGCAGAGACCTTGAAGTATCTAAGAAAAGGCCTTAAAAACAAATTCTTCAGCTACCTAGAAAAATGGAAAGCAGAAGTTATAGGAAGATACACAAAAAATATCTACTAAAAAAATCATATGGGTGGATGTTTTTCAGCTTCTCTCAAAGTTCTGGATATAAGAAAATGTTAGAAAGTACATCACAGCTGTCTCAATCTGAAAAACATATGCCCCCAAGTGAAATGCAGCAAAGTGCCTTAACTGTGAAAAGAAAGTAGCACTACAAAATAAGAACTTCCACAAAAGGTATGGGAAAAAGCTTATCAGTACTTCAGAACTGACTGAATTTAAATGCTATCACTGAACATAGATTGAAATGAATACAAGCTTGGGACTCTGTGAGATGCAAACTTAACAGAAGAGGATAAAGTCTCCAAAAGGCATTTTAGGGAATAAGTGAAAAAGATGAATGAAGAAGTTCAAGTAGAAACATACAAATAGACTAAAACAAGAGATAAATATGTAGCAAAAGCAGAATGTTTCAGGTGACAATTTTTGATAAATGTCATTGTTTTCAGACATATGTAGTAGCAGTTGTCAAAGCATTTGACTTACGGCACTCAAGAGCACACAAGCAGTACACATTTTCGTGTGTGGTTAATTTCTAGACGTACACGCTCAGTTTCATAGCATGCATGCCAAAAAGACACACAGAACACTGGGTCTTAATATAAGTATAGTCAAGTGCATTTTTACAGAACAAAATACCAAACACTGGGAACCTGTTTCTTGCTCTTTTATGTCCTCTTTGATGTTTACTGCACTGCCACTGCATGGCTGCGATGGAGATCCCTGCTCTGTTTCACTGTTATCTGGAAAAAGAAGAGAAGGAATTTTGAGCTATTTTATGCATTCATCACTTTCATGGATATGCCCAGGGCAGTGACTCCGGACCAGAGAATCCACTGTCTGCAAACAGAACATGGCATGAAGGGCCCAGAAGGAATACTGTATTTTAAAGGTATTTTATCTTTTGTTCATCTTTTGCCTTCTCTTTGTGTCCCTTTCTACCACCCTATGTTGTTTTTTGTTTGTTTCTCTCCTTTCTCTCATGAAGCACAGGAAGCTGATACTGAAAAATTAAAATGGTATAGACTTGAGGAATGTAATACTTCACAGCTGACAATGTTCTCACTTTTAAAAAATCTCTCCTGCTATAGAATTCTGTTAGGTATGCTGCTGTCTGTCAGCTGTCTTGAACAACTTCTGGACTAGAGAAACAGCACTTTCTAAGCATTTCCTCTCTAATTTCTGCTAAAGGTAGGAACGAGCAGATGCCACACAAAGAATACATTAATAGATCTTTCAAAACCTTATGCAAGTTGTGTATTATGCTTCAGATTATGAGTTGTAGTATATGTCTACTGATATCATCCCCCAGTGTAAGTAGCTGAAAAGAAGCCATTTATCATCCAGCCTCCATGTAGATACTCTATTCGAACACATGGACTTTCATGATCTGGCACCTGTACTTCAAGATACGCACAGTGTAAGATTAAACTTCACAAATTACATCTCATCATGAGCAAAAATAGTATTTGCCATGCCTTCTGAACTTTGTACACAGACATAATTAATGACCTATCAGATTATTAATAACTTTTAAGTATAAGCCACTCCTGTCATAACTAAGATTCTTACACAGACATGGAAGAGTAAAAGGAAACATGACTCATTTTTCCCAATGTGGAGAGTATCTCTGCTTTCTTTCCAACACTGCTACCACCTTTTCACATGAATAAAACACTACCTTCCTACTTACTATTCAAAGATTTACAGGATCTAAGCCTTAAAGAACTTCAGCTCATAGCGAAGTGCAGAGCTTTCAATATTTACTCTGAAAATGTAACAAATAATATCACTGCTTCTAAAAGATTAATGAATCTGCAACAGATCAAATTTTCACTCATTTAGAGCACCAGGAACAGCAACCGAGTGCAGCGTCTGATGCACAGACTCGGATGTGAATGATCAAAATTGTTTATTACAAGTTCTCATATCACTTCTCTACCTTCACAAGTTTTCCTTTTCTAGCTTTCCCATCCACTCCTACAACTTTCCCATCCATCTTTACATATCAACAGGACATTCTACAAAACACTCTTCAACCTCGACACAGCTCTTCAACTTCACACAGGTGCTTATCCTATCAGACCCGTTAGACGTTCTTTCTTCTCCTAGAGGTGTCCTTGGTTCTCATGCTGTTTATCTTGCTCCACAGCTTCTGCTGTGTCTTCCCACAACCAAGAATTTAGTCAACTTTATTCCCAGTTCGTAATTAAGAAGAAAAATATTCCAAGCCAAATTTAAAGTAAAGCCAATTTTAATTACCTTTGGCTGTGCTACTGTCCACTGTTTGTAACATTAAGTCCCTTTCAACAGCAGAATTCAAGTCCTCCTGGGGTTGAATACAATTCTCCTGCTTAAGCCCTCTTCTGACCAAAGTGAGCTGAACTGTTTGTCCGGTGTGTCGCAAAACATCTACTGCTTGTTGGTTAGTAAAACCCTGAAGATTTGTTCCATCCACCTGCAGAATGAAATAGCTTATTAGCAGAAAGATATAAAGTGTCCAGAGTAAAGCAATACTTCCAGTGCTCAGCATCAGAATACAAAGCAAGCAGAACAAAAACCTGCAAGACATAACAAAGGTTAAATACACTAACCACTTTCACTTGAACACTCATTAGGTAGCTACATTAGCTAGCTACGAGTCAACACTATAGCAAAGTGGGGAGAAGTATTCTGGGTGCCCGTCACAACAAGGCCATGAAGAGCTGAAGAGTCAGGAAGCACTGTTCAAGGTGCCCCATACAGCCTGCCTGATTACTCCAACACCCCCACCTTCAAGTAGGAACTACTTGGGGGGAAAAAAAAAGTTTTATGAACAAATAAGTAATACATAAACAAAACAAATAGAGCCATGGTCAGGACAACTAGCTAGAGTGGGGTGAGGAGGAACACAGTCATTCACTGTAACAGGAAGAAGTACAGAGCACAGCTCTAGGCTCAAATAATCTCAGACACAGGGAAGTCTGCTACTGAACACAATGAAGTTTAATTGCCCTATCAAGCACTGTACCAGCTGCCCAGTTGTCATTTATAGTCCAGTATTTTAATGACTACAGTTTTAGATATTTTACCTCATTAATTCAGTTTTGTTTTCTGAATACTCCAGAGTTGCTCAATTTCATCCCACTGTCCCCAGCATACACAATTTTTTGTTCTTCTTACTGTAAACTCAAATCTCACACTTCCAAACCAGTAATTTCTGAACTACCTTCCAGGAGCATAACAACTCCTTACTCCAGTAACTGTTTGGGACTATCTGACATATACACTCCATTATTGTAACTGCTCCTGAAAAAAGAACAGTTCCACTTTCACCTTTAATCATTTTCTTGCTTTTCTGAACTACTTCCAACTCTGGCATCCTTCTAGATGTTAGATTATGAAAAATAACCTGTGACTATTTAATGTTCCCTACATCTAAGTAAACCACATTTTTCCCCTTCTCTATCTGCAAGACCAGATGTAAGGTATGAAAATATTTTTTCAGAAAGTCAAAATTCCTAATAACATTTTAATAACATACGTTAAAAATCATTTTGAAAATAGTTCCATAATTTGTATCAAACTTTGAAACTCTGCCTTTATGAACCAGTTTCAATGGTCCTACTGATAAGTGCACAGTAGCAGATTTCCTTAAGAAATTAAGTTACACGTGAGTTATATGTAGCATAATCAGAAAGCTAATGTAATTAAAGGCTCAGTTAAAAAGGATTGACCACTTCAGTGACAATCTTAAATGTTTTAAGCAAGTATTTTACAAGCGTGTTTTAACAACTCATATAAGAATAGAGCTTTGCAAGCTTTTCATCTCTTTGCTTACTTACAACTATAATTTGATCTCCCACATGGATTCTGCCATCTTGTTCAACAGCGCTGCCTTTTGTAATGCTTTTCACAAAGATGCCAGAAGGCTCTGGTATGAAAAAACAGAGCAATTTACATTAACTAATAAATTAAAGAAACAGTTTCAATAATGTAAATAATTACCACTAATATCATCAGCGAAGAGAGACAAAAAACAAATTACAATCTACAAGCAAGATAAGCAAAAAAAATCAAGAACGTATATGTTTTAAATAAAACATATGTAATATTATTTTTCTAAAAGATGAGTCTCATATGCTTGCACTGGACACGATTTTACTCAAGATTTTGCAACTCCAAATTCCCACTGGTTTCAACAAAAAATCAACACTGGCCAAAAAAAATAAATAAATAAATTTTAAAAAGCATCTATTTTTCTATTTTTCTTGGTTAGATTTAGAATTGAAAAGCAGAAAATTTGGTTTGGGTACACTAATCTGGTGAAATCTGTATTTTCTGTATGCTCAGTATGCTTAAAAAACTGTGTGCTTGGGTAAACAAATGCAGAATGTTACAAACAAGGACTAAAATGTTTGCTCGAACCAGCTTTCCAGTAAAGCACTATTTGATCCAATTAAAAAAAAAAAAAGATGAGAGAAAAGCAGAAAAAAATCCAAACCTCAAAATAAATCCAGCTTAGACAATTAATCACTTTGAATCAGAAGAAAAAGTTAGATACACAAAGTAACTATGGAAAGTCTAATAAAAAAAAAATCCCAACAGCAATTTTGAAAAAAGAATCAGTTTCAGAAAAAAAAAAACACAGAAAAATGCAAAACAACTTCATCTCAGTGAAGAGAGAATATCTAGACGTCCTACATGGATGACTGCAGTATTATATACAAAACAACATTAGTATGAACTGGTACGAAATCATGGTCACAGCCCTGTAAAAGGGTTTTAACAGCTGTCAAGATATACCAGTGCCTTCAAAGACCAAAAGACTTGTCTTATTTAACCTCAGTATGACAAAATTTAGCAAAGAGGATGGTCAGATTTCTGGTTTGCTCTAATTACTGTACTCAACTTACGAAAAGACAACAAGTATATTTAAATTATGAGAATGACAATTGTTTTCTGGTTTTTATTAGTTTTTTTTCCTAGGTTTTGAGAATATTTAAATGGCTCATCTTCCTAGTTTCCAAGTATTTTTATATCCTGTAACAACTGCATAGTAAGATGTTATTTGTCAGGTTAAAGAAAGATTTAAGTAGAGTCCTCATTGTCCAACAGTTTTATTGCTGATTTATTTGTCAGATGAAATTGTTCTTTACCTAATTGTTATGTCATAAAACTAAGGATGCTCAATTAGCAACTAAGGCATGAAGATACTGTAATGCAGTCACACATAGCATAATAATTTAAAATCCATTCAGCGAAAACATGCTGTGACATCTATCACACGTTCTATGATTTTATTTGCCTTTTGAAGGTTTTACTGGAAGATACTAAAGAGCACACTTAAATCAACCGTGACTATTCTAACTTACAGAACAGTTTGCTTAAATTGCTTCAGCTTCTCAAAGACAGTTAATTATGCCAATAATATGCAATATATCTACCCATAAGGTTTCCTAACATGTATACGAGTAAGAGTCATAAGCACAGTATTTTGAGAAGGTTTAAGGAATATTTGAAAACTGTGCCTCCTTGACTGTGTTTTATTTGCCATATCCTTCTAGGGAGGCACCAGAGAGTTCTGAATCATTATTCTGAAAATTGTAATTGAAATTACATAGAAAAAATACACAACTGTACATGAACACTGATGCACTTACTTATTCACAGTGTGAATTTGGGAGCCAATGAGTAAGGTAACCTAAATCTGTAACAATCCAAGGGATCAACAAACTCTGAGTATAGCCAGAGGTCACTGAAAGGAATTTTTGATCTGCTAGTTAATATTATACATGCTGCTTAAATATATATATATATAGTAACACTTCCTGAAATGCATCAGAATGTTAATGTGTTAGCTTGTCTTTAAAACTGAAAATCTGATTTTAAAAGTCCAACCAGCACTTGTAAAAGTGACTCGATCCATCTTGGTAATATTTTTTGACAACACAATCAGCACAAGCTTAAGCTGAGAGTGAATTTAAAACCTAATTATAAAAATACAAAAAACAATTTGGGTTTTTGTAACAAAAACTGATTACTTCTAAACTGAATCTCTTACAAAAGGAAAATAATTCCATTTTCTTTAAAAAGGTATTAGATGATTAAGGATTTTTAAGAAATGTTATCCACAGAGTAAAGACACATGCATCAAAATTTAATGCAGCTACACCTTACTACATGGTAAGTTGTAAGACTGTAGGAATCTATAATTACCTGATGTTTTGTCTCCAATGTAACCAGCAATAGTTATTCCTAATCCTTGGATATTTTTAGTGAGTTCCACATTAAACTTCTCTCCTTCTTCACAACTATCAACAGAAGCGTCTGTCTAATAAGAAAAATATTAAGAAAGCATGCAATATTAAACATAGACATGAAGAGAAAAAAAAAAAGGTACAAACTTTATTTTCGCTCATAAAAACAGAGAAGTGCAGCATAGGTAACATGTTTAACCATAAAGCAACACAAATCATGCCTTCTCCAACTCTTGCCTCTAGGATATTACTCTTCAGGCTATAAAATCATTTGATGAGTAAAAATGACTAGAATTTTAAAAACTGAACAACAAACCTCTTCTACACTAAGTTACAGAAACTGTTTTTAAATACCATATGATGTAGCTTACAGATTTTCTGGAACTTCCTAAAAATCAATCTTAGACTCTCATCTTAAAAATACATTCTTCTCCTATTTGTATAAATTCCTGTTCAATAGCTGCAACTATTTTTTCCTATGCATACAAGTTTAAAACAGAATTAAAGCTATTTAACTGAGGCAATTATTTTTCTTGTTCTTTGGAAGACGTAAAAAAATTTTTTTAGACAGTAGCAATTGAAGTTCCACTTAGCTAAATAATGACAATGTCCACTAAGACCTACTGCATCCCTCCAGACGTCCACAACAAAGAATATCATGGCAAATAATTCATTTACTTTTTGTTAATAAAAGTATCCATTACAGGAGAATGTATATCAAATTCACATTTCAGTAGTAATGCTTTAATATTAACAGAAAAAAAATACCATTTAAAAATCTTAATGTCAACATTAAAAAACACTTTTTTTTCAGAAACTTCAGTCTTTCAGCTGTCTGAAGTGTGTATTTACTATCCACTTCCATAGCTGACAAGTGTCAGTGCATGGCTAAGTGTTTATACAGACATCAGTACTTACAAATAGCTATTTCAAGTACAGTAAAAATCTATAATGAACCCGCTGTACTCCTATTTCATGTTGCCTCTTGCATGGTAAGACAGGCTGTCCTGCTTCTCTCTTCCTTCCCACCCCTCACCCCTCCAAAAAGAAAAAGACACTTCAGGAGAGCTATGATACTATTTGCTAAAAGAGAATCTGACTTCTGATTTCAGCTATTTATCTGAAAAACTCCATCTAAAAACACAATCAGAGGAAAAATAACATTCTAGTGCTTTAACTACCCTTTACAGTTTTGGAAGAACAATATGCTCTCACAAGAGCATCATGCAGACTTAGGCCACTATGTTTTTGTAAGGAAGCAGACAAACCAAGAAAAGGTGTTTCATCATCACCTTCATTTCACTGACGTTTAATACCCAGATTCAATTTGCTGAGGATTGCAGCATCATTGAGTGTTCCCTCCTCCAAGAAGCCTCTGTGCAGGCAAAAGCAGTTTTAAAACAGTCTGCTCCTGACAGGAATGGTGTACTAGGTATTAAAAGCAAAGGAAACGAAGGAGGCAAACAAATGAGGCCTCTTGGAGGCTCACAGCTTTTTTTTTCAGTATATCAAATTCTACATATCCTGCAAATGGCCTCATTCTGTAACCACAGAAAAGCAAATGCTCAAAAATATATACAGATGAATTATAAAATTCAGCTTCCTTTCTCAAATTGTCACTTTACAGATAACTAATAGGTCATATATTATTCATTTTATCTACAGGAAAGCCATGGTCTAATGCCTCAGTGCTTCAGAGACAGCAGCAGAGACATCACTCTCTCCTCTTAAGAGACTCCAGAATGACTGAAAGTGTGCATGTTAAGATTAACTATCTTAGTTAACCTTATACTCATCCAGACTGTTGTGGTTATACCTGTTTTTTTCCACAGATCCCATTACAACAAACAGAATGTAAAACAATGGCAGTTATGTAAGGATTTATTAAAGAAGGCTTTTTAATTTTGATGTATCTGAAAAGCAATTTGTAGCTAGCGAGAATATATCTAAAGAACAACAGGAAAAAGTAAAATGGAAAATTCTTTTCAAAGCATAAATTTTATCTATATGTAGGCTCAGAGGCACCTTTTTGTCTCATATATTCCACATATTCACATTTAATTGTATCTGATTATAATTACATATAATTATGTGACAAAACATTAAGGGCTTTAAACTAGATTTGAAGTAGGAAGAGGATAAAACCCAGCTGTTGAGAGATGAGCCTACAGGCTGGAGTTGTGTGTGAGACCAGTAGAGCAGCTGAAGTCCACCTACAATGTTGGTGATAACCTATCAGATGGCACGCCACAATCAGAAGGGCTGCATTCTAGTGAGATGCTTCAGTCTAATACACAGGGCACTGGATACAATGAAGCACGTTCGAAATGCTTCTACACCAGTGAATGCAACCTATGGAACAGTTAAAAAGAGAGAGAAGCCTTGGGTCAGTCCAGAGCTATGATGTCACTGCTGTAAGTGAAATCTAGTGGGAAAAGTCCTGTGACCGGTGTGCTCTGAACAATTACAGGCTTCTCCGAAGAGACAGGCAGAGGAGGAGAAGCAGAGTGGTGCTGCCGTATGTAATGCAGAGGCTGGACTGTATAGAGTTGTCAGCTAGTGATTACATACAGTCGAGAGCCTTTGGTAATGACTTTTTCAAGTCAAATATTAATTTCATAGATATCTTTTCACAAATAATTGAAGTACCTGGTAAGGACTAAGAGACAAGCAAATAAAGACGATACTGCTGTGAGAATCCTCTACAGACCACCCAGGCAGGAAGGTAATACTGATGAATTTCTTCTAAGAAACTAAGAGAGCCCTCTGCCCTTGTCCTTATGGAGGGCTTCAATTTGATGGACATTAATTAGGACACCACACATCTCATACAAGCAAGTCCAGGAGATTTCTAAAACACCTTTCTAGTACAGGTACTAAGGGAGCCAGGGAGGAAAGGTGCCCTCCTAGATTTGTTGCTTGTGAACACAGAAGACCTCACTGCTGGCTATCTTGACCAAGTGACCATGATGTAGTCAAATCTAAATTTTTTGGTGATAGGAGGAAAACTGCCATAAAACCTCAACCCCAGACTTGTGGAGAGCAGATTCCAGACTGCTCTGGGAACTAGTTAGGAAGCTACCCTAGGATATTCATTTTGAAGGCACTGGAGCCCATCAGTGCTGGCCACTTTTGAAGTACCACCTCCTGAGAGCTAAGAAATAGGCAATTCCAAAACATCAGAAGTTAAGGAGGCAGGGCAGAAGGCCTGAAACAGGGGGCTTCTTCTAGAGCTTAGGCAGAAAGTGTATGGCCACATGAGAAGACTACAGAGATGCTGTTTGCCTTTGCAGGGAGAAAATTTGTGCAGCTAAAGCTCAGTTTGAGTTGAAGCTGGCCAATACTGTAGTGGACAATACAGAGGGGTTTTTAAAATATGTTAACAACAAAAGGAGGAGCAGAGAGAACATTGGTTCATTTCTTGATGAGAATTGTCACCTTAAAAAAGGGAGAGATGAAGATGAAGCACAGATATTTGATGCCTTCTCTGCTTCTGTAACACCGATAGTGGGCTCTGGGACCGCAGATGCCCCATTTTGGAGGACTGTGACTGTGGTAACAATCAACTCCCAGGCCATTTTGAATCGGACGCATATAAATCCACGGAGCCCAATGGGATTCATACCAGGATTCCCGGAGAGCAGACCAAATATCATCACAAGACCTCTCTCAATTATTTTTCACTGGTCTTGGGAAACGGAAGAGGTTGAGTGGAAGTGGCAAACACTGTTCCAGTTTTCAAGAATGGCAAGAAAGAAGACCCCAGTAACTACAAGCCTGTCACTTCAGTGCCTGGTGAAACTATGGAGAAAATTATGCTGGGAGTTATTGAAGAACACCCAAATGACAACGTGGTCATTGGTCACAACCAACACAGTTTCATGAGGGGAAGGCTCTGTTTAACTAACTTAATTTCCTTTTATGACAAGCTGACCAAGGGAAGCCAGTTGGTATCTTTTTGGATTTCAGTAAAGCTTTTGATACTGTTTCTCACAGTATTCTACTGAACAAAATGCCCAGCACATAGCTAGCCAAAAACCTAATGTGGTGGGTGAGCAACAGGCTGAGAGGTTGGGCCCAAAGAATTATAGTAAAGAGAGTTACATCAGGCTGGCATCCAGTCTCTAGCAGGGTTCCCCAGTGCTCCATTTAAAGGCCAATTCTCTTTAACATCTTCATAAATGACTTTGAGGTAGGACTAAAAGGTGCTTTTATCAAGTTTGCTGATGATACTATTCTGACTGTCACCTCCCTCTCCACCCCTTTTTTAATGCAGCCCAAAACACAGTTGGCCTTCCGTGCTGCAAGCGCACACTGCTGGCTCATGTCCAGCTTCTCGTCTACCAGGACACCAAGTCCTTCTCCACAGCGCTGCTCTCAAGATCTCCTGGTTTCTTCTCCTGGTTTGCAAAAATACCTGGAATTGCCCCAACCCAAGTGCAGCACCTTCTACTTGGCCTTGTTGAACCTCATCAGGTTCTCATGTGCCCACTTCTCCAGCCTGTCAACTGATGATATGGAAATAAAAATGATTCTGAAGAGAAAAATTATAAGTGAACTGTGAAATGTTACAGAAACAGCATGCTCTGAAGAAAAAATTACACGGATACTTTCCAAAGTATTACTGCAAAATCACAAGCAAGTCCAAGGGTTAATTAATCCAGAAGTTATTCCGGTTATATCTTTATTTCCAACCCTGCATCTTGGAAAGATTTAAGCATGCGGTTCCTTGCAACGTGGACTGATGACATTTAAAATCTCCCAGAGAGTAAGATAAAAACACTGCTACTGAGAATAAAAATGCTGACTTTTGAGAACATAAGCATGAGAGACATTCAAATAGAAGTCAAAATAAAATTATGTTTGAAGTATAGGTATGCTACAAGTATATTTACTGTTGCTTACTTGTTTCTCTGGTGTCGGGATGGGTACTGGAGTACCTGGTGGAACTGCTGGTGGAGGTGGTTCCTCAACAGGACCTCTTGCAATTACCAGTTTCACTCGATTTCCACACTGCCTCAGAACTTGTGCCACCTGTTCACTGCTCATTCCAGTCAAGTCAGTATCACCAATCTTCAAAATGTGGTCTCCACTACATAATCTCCCATGCTGGATGGGAAAAATAAACAGTGAAGTAACCACCCTGCAATTTCTCCCATAAATAATAAAATTTGGGAATGATAAAATTTGGGAAATAATAAAGCTGTGTACAGCTTTAGTAACCTGTAACGCATATGAACTAGAGACTATTTGAATACCAAATCAACATCCTCATAGCATGGTAGAAGACAAGTGTGTTACCTAACGGCACATCAATTTTGCTGGATATTTCTCAAAAAATATCTTGGACATTCTTTATTTACACAGTCACCTAAGCACGAAAAAAATGCACATAGTTATGACTACCACCTGCTAATATGTTACAGTTGTTTAGAGAATTCCAGATTTCATTTCCAAACACAGCATAAAAAGGTATACTCAGCATAATGATTCTATTTAAAAAACAGCTCTCAGAATTAAGCAAAACTTAAAATACACTTCTCTCTTAGTGTGATTCAGTTAGTTATACTGTTTCCCACTCCTATTTATTTAGGTTTATTCTCCTATTTAAATAATAACAATGTTCATAAGAATTTAGCCCATAGGAAAGTATTAAAGTGTCTCTAAATGAATTTGTCTGTTTGCTCAGTGTCGAGCTCAAAATGGGTTCTGATGACCACTTTCACATAGGTAGCTACACAGCCTGTGTTCTAAAGCAGACCTATGAAGGCTGACGCTTGCACTAACTTTAAGAAAGCCTAACGGAGAGATGTATAATCGCCATTCTCTCTACCTGCATGGGCAGAGGGGGCAAAATGATTACTGCCTTCTTGAATTACAACTCGTATATTCATGAAAGAATTAGAGGTCTAAATGCATCAGTACCAAACCTACAGTAGATGTAAAAAAGCAATGTGGAAACTACTTCAACTTTTATATTCAAACACACAGATTCCCAGCACCAAATAAACCTTTACTAAGGAAAAGATTCACCATATACTCTCCTTCTTACACTTCAAAGTAAAAAGCTAGCACTAGTTAGTATGAGTATAAAAGTAAAGAGCAACTTCACACTGTACTGAACGATAAATAGAAAGGTTGGTTGAATTTACCTGATCAGCTACCCCTCCTGGGAGGATGGTCTTAACAATCACTCCTGTTGACTTTCCACCAACTATCCCAAATCCCAAACCTGAGCCATCATTCACCAGCTCTATGGTCTCCACATGCTGCCAGTACACCTCAAAGAAAAAAACATTAAATTTGCAAACGATAAAAATAAGGATTTACATATTAACACTTATAAATATTTTCTCTTATTCCTCAAGTATGGTTTCAAACAAAGAAAGGTAGGAGGAAGGGTAGTCAACAGAACCAAAAGTTCAGTTCAGTTGGAAGGGACTTACAAAGCAAAAGTTAACACATATTAATGTGGGCATTATCCACTGTGTCATAAACACTAATGATCACAAGGAATCAAGTATCTTGCTAAGAAGTTTGTCCCAGTGTTTGACCACTTCCACAGTAAAGAATTGTTTCTAATGTCCAGTGTGAACATCCCACTGCATAGCTTTGTGCCTCGGCCACACATCCTGTCATCAGTTAAGTGGGCTGTCATCAGTTAAGAAGGTCTAGCCACTCCTGAAAATGATTGCTGAAAGAATTTATGCAACTATCTATGACTGTCCACTTCCTTGTTCGTGAGAAAATAATACTGCTGCTTCTAGGAAACCTCACAGAATTGGAAAACAAAACCTTCAAATATGTGCGTATTCACACTGGCACACGAAACACATCAGAAAGTATAAACCCCATTCAAAGACTAAGACTAAATGCAGCAGTAGAAATTGCAAGTAATGTATTAACAGAATTTCTCCCTGTGCAGTGAACAAAGCTTTCTGAGTTGTCTGCAGCATTGCACTGAAATGACTCTGATTGTAGGCTTCATTTTGCAGCAGAAGTGTAACTGCTCTGAAAGACAAACGGTAGTTCACACGGTACAGTACTGAACAGATGACTGGAACGTTCATGGTATCGATTTGTTCTTGCACTAAACACATCATTAACCCATTTAAAATTTAAAACCAGAGCTGGTGTTCGATCAGGAAGGACCTCAAAAATAAAGTGTTATTTTGGAATAAATCAAGATACTGCAAATATAAGCCACATGATACTTCTTGGTATCCACAGCCTTAACATAAACCAAAGACAACAAAACGAATCCCAAACAAAAAAAGAGGGCTTCAAGAAAAAACTACTTTTCAGAAGCGATTGAAAACTAAGGGAAATGACTAGAAATGACTAGAAAAAACATGCATAAGAAAAAAAATGAATGAGCTATGGCATGTTTTAAAGGAACATTTTTCAAAAAGACGTTTGGGAAATACAGAGGTAATCACAAAAAGAAAGAAGTACACAACACAAATACTGCAAGAAAGCAGGCCTATCCTGTGCACTGACAGGAAAGGGTTATCTGATCTGCAATATTTCTGCACACATAAGGAAACAATAAGGCAAGGCTTCTGAAATTCTGTTACCAAATGTTTTATGCTAGTAGTTAAAATACACTAAAATAGTTGATAGAACGTTCCATATACCTCTAGTTACAGACTACCCTGAAGAAGACTCTCAGATGAATGAACAGTAAGATCCAAAAATACAACCCTGGGGGGAAGCAAAAATGTATCAGCCATTACATGAGGAAGATACTAGGAAGAGAGAAGTATAGCATTACTGCTCTTCTGATTTATCTTCTCTTCATCTAGATGTGTAAAAGCTTTCAAAAGCAGAAGAGCTGACTTCTGTGCGTCCTAAAGTGTGCCCCTACCTACAGCATTTTGATAGCTTCCTCTATTGCTTTATTTGAGACCTACTCTTATAACAGAACAAAGGAGCAGAGAAGTATCCACTGAGCTGGTTGTGCGGATTAGTATG
The DNA here is from genome assembly GCF_019238085.1 of Lagopus leucura. Classification (NCBI taxonomy): domain Eukaryota; kingdom Metazoa; phylum Chordata; class Aves; order Galliformes; family Phasianidae; genus Lagopus; species Lagopus leucura. The sequence continues at coordinate 3,602,031 of NW_024962272.1, forward strand.
CAGTTCCACAGAAATTTATTTTTGCCCACAAAAGGAAAACAGAGCTCTTGTTCACTGCTATGTTAAAACAGAACTTCATACAGGAATGTAAATCTGCTGTATTTCCAATGTTGAAGATACAGTTTGGCAGATGGAATGAGTATGGCCAACATTGAGATCCCCACAGCAAGGCTAAGCATTTTCTACTCTTTGCATGGGACAAAGTGCAATAAAGATACCTGGAAGAAAAATCTGCAGATGAAAAAATATACATGCAAGTTACAATAAAAAATCCCCAAATATTAGATGATCTAAGGAATACACACCCAGAAGTGAATACACAGACACCTGGGTTATACTCACCGGGTTGGAATGGGCTGAAACTGTGCTAGCAGCAGATGGAGACCGAGAAACTACAGGACTGATGAGCTGAGGAAAACTGCCTCTGGCCACAACTAGCTGGACATTATCTTTTGCTTTCTGTAGGATGCTGATAGCCTGTTGATGTGTAATTGTCTGATCAAGGGCTTGTCCATTAATAGCAAGGATTTGATCTGCTTCCTTCAGCTTTCCATCTCTGTCACATATGCATCAACAGGGAAGGGGGGTGACAAACCAACCAAACAAGAAAAATCAAAAAAGTGTTGCCACAGCAATTATAATATTTTGACAGTTTTCCAGTACTTTCAATATCCTCTTCTCTATTTCAACTACTTTTTAATCTTTCCCTGCAGTTCTGCTGAAAGGAGCTGATGCAGCACCCTGGTGATTGCTTCCTTTGAAGCTAATCCTTCTGCCACTCTCCCCTGGCTCCTACCCCCTAGCTACCTTTCTTCTCCCTGTACCTCCATCCGAGACTAAGCATATTAGATCTCAAGTCACTCCCAACCATTGCCTGGGAACTTATGTATATTCCCAACTTTGAGCCTCCTGCCTAACAGACCAACTGCTCTACTTTGTTCAGTGCACCCATTCTGAATATTCATCAAACCATCGACTGGAACACATTTCCATCAAGATGTTATGGTACCTAGTTTTGTTTCATACAAACAAACAAACAAACAAAAAAAAAAAAAAAAAAAAAGGAGGGGAAGGAGGTGCACAGAGAAAAAACGGAAAAAAAAAAATCATAAAATAGATCCCTTTTAAGCGAGAAAAAAAGGCATGAATAAATTATACAATAATTCTTCACTTTCTGACAAAGGAAGCACTACTGTAAAACTACATACCAAGCCCTTCCCTAGACCCACTTCAAATGAACTGCATAAAGCCTACACAGACAAGTTGTCCTCTGACTCCTTCACTGCTTCTATCTGTTTCACAACACAGTGTCCCAAGCAGGGACACTGGCCACGTCTTCAGCATCCTAAAGTGGCAGTGCTTTACAAAACAAAGGGCAGTACTGCACATAAGAATCCATATTACACCAGCTTCTATATTACAAGTAGTCAACAACATTCACAAAAAAACGCTATTTGGCTTTAACATATAATATTTTACTTGTGAACTTGAACTATTTGCCAGAGGGTCTGAAATATTTATTACTACCAGGACCTTTCTGATCTTTCTGATCACGACTGTAAGAACTGTAATAGTGAGTAATGCTAGGCTGCATGGCTCAGGGTGCCAAGTGAAGCACATGCTCATACCACAAATATATAAACTCAATTGTAGTGTGACATTAACACCTGGCACAGTAGAATATTTCAGTTGCCATCTTACCTATGTGCCACACTTCCCTCCTGGATTTCTTGCACAAATATTCCTAATTCTCCTCTGTTTTCACTCTTGAGCCCCACAACACTGAACCCCAGGCCACCACTCAAAGGCTTAATAAGCTCAATTGTCTCAACAGGACGACCCTGTTAAGCAGAAGAAATAAAAGGGTACAGATATTAAAAGTGTCAAAGAGCAGAATTAGTGAATGTGGTAAACAATTTGTTAAATGAATTTTCAATCTGACCTCTACAACTGGGCAAGGTTACATAAAGTTAGTAACTGAAACACAGTTATTCAGTTCTGAAATGTAACTATCATATCAGCGTGGTAATTATTACTAAGGATTTGAGAGAGAAGAGAAAAAAACAGGAAAAATCAGTTCAGTATAGAGCTCAGGTTCAAGAGTGACAAAACTAGGATATTCAGATCTGTACAATCTCAGAGGGTATAGGACAAATTTGATGCAGGACAAGAAATAAAAGGATGGAATTCAAGGAAAAAGTATAAGTGTGCAAAAGGCTTTCTAGAACATCAGAAGACTTCCCATATCCAGCTCTTTCAAAGGTTAATTAGAAAAATTCCAGAACAGATGCATGGCCATTCTCAGCCACAACCTGATTCACATACAACTTCTGCCTACCACAGAATCATAGTAAGATTACAGAACACCACACAGCAAGGTCAGAAAGGAAAAAGGAATTTCTCATCTTATTTTCAATGACATAATTAGCTTTAATTAGTTATGTACACAAGAGCATGCTATATCAAAGCATATCCTACATATGTGCATCAGTGACCACAGAAAGACAACAGCATTCAGATCTATGAGTGTCATACTGCCCAGCTAAAGACAGTATCAGCAGAAACAACATCAAGGCTACTTTTCCAATACTGTTTTCTCATGTACCAACTGCTTTTCACATTAAAAGGTTACCTTTGTTTTGTTTTTTATAGGAAGTATGTTACTCTTTTGCCACATTTCAGGATTAGCAGAAAATATGGTTACCTGGGACATACTTCTGATCAGTTGCTCAAAGTCATCACTAGTGGATTTCCCATTAATCTGTGGAGTAATGGATCTGATTGATGCTTCTAACACATTAGCTGGGCTGCCATTCTGCTGAGCCAACAAATATGACTCATTATGCGGTAAGGACCCTGCATTCACACCGTGGTGGAGAAGCTGAGGGAATTCACTAGTGAAATGTACAGAAGGAGTAATATTTACCTGAAAAAGATTAATAACAATACATTTAAGGATATACCAGAGTTCCTCCTACTTACCATAAAGCATCATGACTGGTTAATAGCTTTTAAAAAATATTATAAATCCCATTTTCTGACTTTAGAAATATTATTTAAAAATTAAAAAAAATATGTATTTGTAGTTGATGACTGTTGTAAATCATTAGCTAAAACATGACAGAAGGTGAAAATAGCAGCCTGAAGTACACTAACACTGCACTGGTGGTAAACAACTGAACAAGCTTTTTCTATGCTGCAAAGCTTTTGGAAAACAAATTGTTCAATTACTTTACAAGAAAAAAAAAGCATACACATTTTGATGAATGAAAAGAAACCTAATCTGTGATGTAGGAAACAATGATCTGAATGAAATTTCACCAGTCTGGGTTTCTCCACCATTACATACTAAGGCATCCTCCGTGACATTCCACACTTTAGAATTACAAACAAAATTACCAAGCAACTCCAATGTCACCAGGCTGATCTGAAAACCAGTCATATACACACAGATCTGACAATACCTTTCTGTTACAGCAGAAAATAAGAGAAGTACCTACCTTGCACAGACCTAGTAAATAACCTAATTTCATGCAGCTCTCAAATGGCCAATCCAATGAATGTCTGGGAATGAGGGAACAGAGATACTACTTTATACAAATACATAAAGCTCAGGAGAAGAAGCCCTCAGTTACCCATTGTTTCACTTTCTTGTTTACTATCAACAGGGACTGTTCTTTACATCAGTTTCATGCATGTGTGACATACTAACCTCACTTTAGGGCCACATTACTTTGGCCTCAAGTACTTTTAATAGACTCACAGTGCAAAAACTCTAGCAATCTGTACAACAGAGAGAAAATTGATTCTCTGTCCTCAAAGCCTTCTTTGTAAATTTCAAATATCAAGAAAAATAATCTCAATTTGAGAATGTAATCTAAGATAGCCACTAAACCAGTTTCAACTGTTTAGGCTACTGCCTTTAAATTTATCACACCTTTCTCCTAAAGGTCTGGTCAGAAGTTATCAGTATAATTCTTCACCACAAATCTCCCTCTCACCTAGGCGATTCAGGAAAATGTATCAGAACAAAGATCATTTGTTGAATATCCTATCTGTCTGGATATAAGTATCAAGATACAGAATAATAAAAGGTAACATTGGAAAGAAAAGCTCTCAACAGCATCAAGCCTTCTTGGCCATAACAAAATGGAAAAATAGTGTACTTTTGAACTCAAGTGATTTTCACTGCAGAGACTATGTTCTGTTGGCCAAGTTCAGGAAGAACTACTTGTTACATTTCAGACAAATCAGAATACTTAAAACATACACACATAAACTTTCTTTAAAAGCATACAGTCATTTTTGCAAACCTGTAAAGAACAGACTGGTAAATTTTGTTCCACAGTAAGTGCATTCAAGAACAGTCTGATCTCCCTTAGGTTGTACGTGTGGATATAAAACAAAGAAAGCCCGTGCTTTACTGTGTTTTCTCATCAGCTGGAGCCCACGCTACAGATTAATTCACTTTCACATTCCCAGTGTCAGTGACTTCCATGTATAAAGGTTTGCACTGAACTTGGCCAATTAACATGCTTAGTTTTTGCTCTCCTCCACCTTCAAATCTACTAACACATTCTCCTGCCATATTCCTTCCTATACAGTTGTCATGGGGACAATCATTATTTATAAAAACATTTTATACCATTGTAACTAGCATGCCTCATACTATTTCTGTTCAAAAACATTTTCAAATTGTCACAGCAATTAGAGTGAATGAGATACAAATTCAAACCGCTTCCTGTAAACTCAAGGGCCATACCCCAGAGACATGGTATCACAAGTTTTGATCAGTCAGGTATGTGTTTATTTTCCAAATTTCTGTGCTCATTGCAGAAACAAAAACAAAAACAAAACAAAAAAAGCACTTAACTACCAATCCTGCTGAAAATTATCATCCTCAAATTTTGTCTGGTGGAAAGAGTAAGAAGAGAAATCATCATCTTCATGAGGAAAGCAAGCAACATTAGTCTAAACAAGGCAACAGCACTGTGTGAACAAAATGATTCTTCTCCATGAAGAGGCGACAGCTCATGAAACCTCTCCATGAACCCTTTGAAGACTTTGGAGTGGTGATTTCATATTATGCAGGCTTCAGTAGGCATGATTAAACCTTCAGAAAAATACATTAAATACTTAGATTTCATTTAGTACAATTCTAAACACAACAGTAGTCTGTCTTGACACCCATTTAATGTGGCAGAAACTTGAAGTTTCACCTGCCAGAACAGCAAGAAGGGTCACTGATATTGCCATCAGTTCTGTGAAACCCATGTGTGCATGAAAACCAGCTTTGAACAGAGCGCATAGTCATCTTCCCAGACAAAAGAGGGAGAAGAAAGATTTTTTTTTTTTTAATGACTTCTAAGAGCAAAATTTGACTCTAGAAGTAAATAGACTCCAGAAGTAAACGAACAAACAAACAAACAAACAAAAAGTTAAGAAATATCACAATCACCTATCATCTTTCCATCATGTATCAGCATTCCTGGTCATCTGGAAAAGTCCCAGAGGATTAGATGCTTGCCAAAGTGACTCCAATCTACCAGAAGGATTCAGGGAACTACAGGCCTGTCAGCCTGACCTCAGTACCAGGTAAGGTTATGGAACAGACCATCTTTAGGGAGATCACATGGCATGTGCAGGACAACCAGAGGATCAGGCCTAGCCAGCATGGGTTCATAAAAGACAGGTTCTACTTGGCCAACCTGATCTCCACTGCGAGTGACCTGCCTGGTGGATGAATCTGCCTGATTTCAGCAAAGTCTTTCACACTTTCTCCCACAGTATTCTCCAGCTGGCAGCCCATGGCCTGGACAGATACACTCTGATGGGTAAAGAACTGGCTAGGTGGTGAAGAAAATTAAATGCAGCTGGCAAACAGTCACAAATGGTGTGCCTAAGGCCTGTCTTCTTCAATTTCTTTGATAACCTGGATGCACCCTCAGCAAGTTTGCAGATGGCACCAAATCTGCAGAAAATGTTGATCTGCCTGGGGGAAGGAAGGCCCAGCAGAGTGATCTGGACAGGCTGGATAGCTGCGGTAGACCAATGGGACAAAGTTCAACAAGACCAAATGCTGGCTCCTGCATTTTGGCCACAACAACCCCAGGCAACACTACTGGCTTGGGGCAGAGTGGCTGGAAGACCATGTAGAGGAAACAGACTTGGGGGTGTTGGTCAACACTCAGCTGAACATGAGCCAGCAGTGGCCACCCTTCTAATGATATAGCCCAGGATACTATTTGCTTTTCAAGCTACATGAGCACACTGCTGGCTCATGTTAAGTTTTTTATCCACCAGGACCCCCAAGTGCAGGGCTGCTCTCAAGGACCGCTCCTTCCAGTCTGTATAAACGCCTGGGATTCCTCCAGCCCAAGTGCAAAACTCTGCACTTTGCCGTGTCGAACCTCATCAGGTTCACCCGGGCCCACCTTTCCAGCCTGTTGAGGTCCCTCTGAATGGCATCCCTTCCTTCCACTGTGTCAACACCACCACTCTGCTTGGTGTCATCAGCAAACTTGCTGAGGGTGCACTCAATTCCATCATCAATGTCATTGATAAAGATATTAAAGAGCACCAGTCCCAAGACAGACCCTGGGGGATTTTGCTCATTACTGGCCTCCACCTGGACATAGAGCCATTGATGACCACCTTCTGTCTGCAGCCTTTCAACCAGTTTCTTATCCATCAAGTGGTCCACCCATCAAATCCACATCCCTCCAAGTTGGAGATAAGGATGTGGTGGGGGACCATATCAAAGGCCTTGCTCAAGTCCAGGTAAATGACATCGGTCGCCTTTCCCTTGCCCACCAATGCTGTCACTCCATAATACAAGGCCACCAGATTGGTCAAGCGTGACTTCCCCTGGTGAAGCCGTGCTGGCTGTCTCAGATCACACGCTCATTCCTCATGTGATCAAGCATGTCATCCAGGAGGATCTGTTCCACGATCTTCCCAGGCACAGAGGTGAGGCTCACTGGCTTGTAGTTCACTGGGTGCTCCTTGCTCCCTTTCTTGTAAATGGGAGTGATGTGACCCTTCCTCCAGTCATCTGGAACCTCACCTGACAGCCACGACTTTTCAAATATGATGGAGAGAGGCTCAGCAACCACCTCAGCCAGCTCCTTCAGAACCCTGGGATGCACGCCATCCGGCCCCATAGACTTGTGCACATTCAGTCTCATGAGGCGGTCTTGGACCTGCTCTGTCCTCGCAGTGGGGGGGCGGACCACCCCGGTCCCCACCTAGAGGTTTAGGGATGCACAGCTCAGGGAAGTATAAAGTCATGCACTTGGGGAAGAATAAACAAGAATAATCACACACACTTGGACAACTTAGAGAACAACCTGTTGGGAAGGAGCTCTGTGAAGAAGAGCCTGCAGCACTGGAACAGGCTGCCCAGGGAGGTTGTGGAGTCTCCTTCTCTGCAGATATTTAAGACCCGCCTGGACACCTACTTGTGTGACCTGGTGTAGGGAACCTGCTTTGGCAGGGGGGTTGGACTCGATGATCTCTGGAAGTCCCTTCCAACCCCTACAGTTCTGTGATTCTGTGATTCAGGTTCTGGGGGACAACAGGTTGACCACATGTGAGAATCCTTCTTTGTTTTCGGCTCAAAGTTTGCCATCTGAGGCATTTCTTGCGACAAGACCCTGACTTATCTAGGAGATGAGAGGTGGATGTTGCTGGGTGGCAGTCAACATCATTTGTGGACAAAGCATTTCTTTGGGGCTGTTTGCATTTGGAAGAGAATGACTATCACGGTAACTATCTCCCCCTTGCTTCCTACAGAGACAGTAGACTTTGCTTTTATTGCCCATCTCTCCTATTGCCCTATTGCCTCCTATTGCTTTCCCTTCCCCATCTCCCTTAATGACTAGGACTTGTAATAAACTGATTGGGCTATGATTTGACCTGATGTTTCTTAATCTCACATCGGGTATACATATATCATAGAACCTTCTCTCATTGATAATCGAAACGAGACACCATGAGCCAGCAGTGTGTCCTTGTGGCCAAGTAGGAAAATGGTATCCTGGAGTGCATTAAAGAGAGCATGGCCAACAGGTCAAGGGAGGTGATCCTTCTCCTCTACTCTGCCCTATTTAGGACTCATTTAGGTTCAGCTTTGGACTCCCCAGTTCAAAAAAAGACAGGCATTTCCTAGAAGGAATCCAATGGAGGGCTATAAAGATGATAAAGGTCCTGGAGCATCTCTTGTATAAGAAAAGGCCAGAAAAGGCCCAGGTCTCTTTAGCTTGAGGAAAAGCAGACTGTGGGCAGATCTGATTAATCTTTATAAATATCTATAGGGAGGTGGGAGGCTCTTCTTGGTGGTGTCCAGCAATAGGACACAATAGTGGCCTAAAAATTGAACACAGAAAGTTCCATACAAACACATGGAAGGACACCTTTAAAGTAAGGTTGACAGAGCACTGGAACAGGTTGCCAGAAAGGTCATGGAGTCTCCTGCTCCAAAGATACTCAAGATCTGTCTGGATGCCTATCTTTGTGACCTATTGTAAGGTGCCTGCTTTAGCAGAGGGGTTGGACACAACCTCTTGAGGTAACTTCCAACCCTTCAATTCTGTGATTCCATGCCAACCTTACTGTCTGTAAGTCCAGATTTTTCCATTAATTTCTCTCAGAACTTTTCCATTTTACCATGATTTGCACACTACTAGCATAAAAGCAATCCCAATCTGTTAAAGCCCTCTCTGGATAGAATGGTAATGTCCTTTGTGTTTCTGGAAGGCTCCTTTACACATACAAGTGTAGTGAGAAATACACAATTCTGGAAAAATCATGTCATGTACAAAATAAACATATAAATCAAGAAAGCTTCAGTAATTCTATCCCAACACTAAAATAAAACAGTTTAACAAGATATGAATGGTGAAAAGATACTATGGTATTAGCTTGCTCAGATACAGAATACAGCACTTACCTGCTTACATGCATAAACAGCAAAGAAAAATAGAGCTGCACCTCAAAAATTAAGTAAAATATGTACCCCTCGCTACCATTTGTAATACATATTCTCTTTCAATCTGAAATCCTTCTCATCCATTCAGCATCCAGTACTACACAGTCTTCAGTACAGAGAGGAACTCCATGTGCATCCCACACAAAGTTCTATGAAGGTTTTGCTAGAACTGCTTAGCAGGGTATCACTTTAGGTAGATAGCTTCTCTGTTTCTAATGTTCAAACAGCAGAACAGTCAAGATGACCATGTTATCTCACATTAAAACACATGACTAGTATCACTGTTTTCTACTTTAAGTAATTTTGAAGAGTTCTTACATGTGCAGTGTTCATTAAAACACATAATTTTCCACAGATATATATTAATTTTTTTTCTCTCTGGTAGAAAACTTTCACATCCTGTTGCTAGAACAGAAGTAGCAACAGATCAAATATTCATATTTTAGAGCCATATCATTTGTTTCCATAGACAAAATCCCATTCAAATCACCAAAACAGTGCTCACTTTGTCAGCCTGACACACCGTCTCTTCTGTACACTTTATGAGCCAGCTAGTAAACTACTGCAAAGGTGTGAGAACTAAATGAACTTCTGTATTCCTTCTGCCTTCCAACAAGTGCTGAGATGGAAGTTGTTCATGTTTTTTTTCAGATGTTTTTCCATTAGTAATTATTAACTCAATGATTCTGAAGACACTGGATAGCTTCTATTTGCATGACAGCTGACATACTGAACACCTTTAATACCAATTTCAATACAAATTCGAAAAAGTTAATCTCAAACATTCATGTAAAACTATGACTACAGCAAACTACAATGTAGTACACCTGTTCTATAATAATTATCAGTAAATTTCATTTTTTCACCTTGTTTTTCCTTTAAAGAAATATGCATTCAGTGGAGGATGGGTTAACAAGGGAAGCTTCTGAACTGTGATGAAAACTTTAAGAAAATTACCAAGCCATTAACAGAGTGAAGTTTTGTGTATGTATGCATGCATGAAAAAAAACTTTAGATTCATCTTCTCTTCTAAAACATACATACACAAGCTCTAAAATTACTACCATTATAAAATGACATTTATAATGACTTCAAGAGGTAAAATATTAGAATCCTCAGACAAATTAAAAACTTTCCTCCCTCCTCTCCCTTCAGATATAGGCTTATAGCTTGTAGCAGCTAGGAAGAACTGGTGTATATTATTGCTAATCATTGAAGCATAGGTCATTTCTAGGGGAGCAATAAGCCACACATTGAAATCTCAGGATGATAATGCTATTGTAGTTTCAAGAAAGAATTTTCAAAAAATGTAAGCTGCACTGCTTTGCAATAATAAAGTCACCATATTACCCTGGAGAAATAGCTTTATGGAAATGCAATCATGTAAGTACTGTACAAAAGAATATTGCTTTGTTTTATAATTTGGCCAATGATAATTGTCTGATTGGTTTCCTCCTTGCTGTGCATAACATCTGCAATATATGGGCATAATTTGGCATAAGCAAAAAGATGACAAGGATAAAATTTTTAAGCACGATGAAGTCCATATCATAATCCTGCAGACAAATGCTGGATGTAATCAAACAGCACTTACATTTGGCCGTTCAAAATGCTTTTAATAAAAATGAAACTATTCCAGTCATGCCTGTTACCTTATCAGCATTCAAAGCTATGTAATCATCATTGCTAAAAAAAAAAAAAAAAGAACAAATTCTTCATTATCTGCATTTTAACGTCACTACATACACAATGAGGATACATTTCACTGAATACATCTGTGTGCTGAGCATCAAAAAAGTCAGTGAGAGCAAAAGCAATATCAGAAGCATCAGAGCACAAGCTAGCCCCGCAGCAACCCTGTGTAGGAAGTGGCGGGTGAGGACCTGCTGGCAGGCTCCCTGAAGGAGGCTCCTGAAGTGCCCCAAATTCTTCTCCAAAGGAGAGGGCAGTATGCACAAAAACACTGTGAAAGCAGCACCAAAACCTCCTTTAAGTTTCCTGCAAAACAAGCAGCAGTAATACATGCAGAACCCTACTCCTCAGCAGCGCTTCGAAGCGCTCCTGGCAACTGTGTCTTCACCCCCCAGAGCTCTGTCCTCACAGGGGCATAAAGCAAACAATAACAATAAATTTTTTTAAAAAATAAGCATGTGAGGAGTGTAGCCAAGCCAAAGGATTTTTTGTTCTGGTAGAGAGAGAAGGAGAAAAGGAGGCAGTGGATGAGCAAGAGACGGAAAGGAAAAGAGGTGGTAGACAACGTTTGCCAGCACTGTTTTCTTTAATATCTTTTATATAGAAAATACTGTTGAAAGACCTAGAAAATTCAAAATACCACCATTTCTGCTACTCTTTGTCAGTTTCTCAACTCCCAACAGCAAGACTGCTCTTCAAAAGCTGAAAACATTCACAGAAGAGTATGGTTACTAAGAAAGAGGAAAAAAATCTCCCTGCTTCAGTGCTCTTCAACTCAAGTGACAGGTGAAGTCAGGAGAGCAATTCTCTATCAAATATTCTTTAAACATTCCTAGATTTTTCCCACTCAAGTTTCTAAATCTGCAGAGATAAATCTGCAGAGTAAATAAATCCTGTTTGCTCATCTAAGGAAAAAAAAAAAAAAACACCATATTGTTAAAACACCTGCCAATAGGCAGCAAAGCATCAGATTTGCTGACTTCTGCATTTTGCCTCAGCAACATACAGATGAAGCAACATACCACTCAGCCTACACTCCCCCACTGAACAAAAACGCAAACTCAAAAGGCTGTTGTTAAGCACACATCAATACTTAAGGGAATCAGTTCCCAATTAACACACAGAAGCTTTAAGGAAAAACAAGAGAGCAAATCTGAAGAAGTGTCTGTACAGAGATAGTCATTTCTCAGATACCCTCTAGATGTTTAAAAGATCCCTTATCTAGGGGAAAAAAAAAAAAACAAAGGAGGAATCCGAGCACTTTAGACTATAAAAATGGCAGTAGCAACCATTGTATCTGAATGCTAGAACTCTGTACTTACATCTTAGGAAAACATAACAGATGTTTACAAAATCACCAGGTCATTTTCCAGATCTGAACAAACAGAAGATGATCTCACAGTTATCTTTATGCCTTCCAGGCTGGACATTAGGAAAAATTTCTTCTTAGAAAGTGTAGTAAGGCATTGAAATAGGTTGTCCAGAGAAGTGCACATGTCTGGAGGTGTTTAAGAAAAATTTACATGTGGCACCTAGAGATATGGCTTAGAGATAGAGATATGCCTTGGTGGTGATGGGTCGATGGTCAGACTACATCATCTTAGTGGTCTTTTACCATAATGATTCTGATTCCAGATGCTGTGCCTCAAGACAGAAATATGTCTTTCCCTCAATTTTATGAAACCACCATCAGCCCACAAATCTCTGCTGGAACACTCACAATTAATCAGTTCAATTAAGAAAATTAATTGCCATCATTTCTTCTCTGCTCCCATCTTCTTTTTCACACCTATACTTTCTTGACAGAGGGTTTTCTCCTGAGAATTTTGCAGTAGTCTTGGAGCTCTTTAAGAACTCATACACTTATTAAAAGCACATTAACAATTTAACAGACTGTCACTTACAATACACCTTAACAGACAGACCCTGGCTCAACTTTTAGAATAGCCTGTTGCACATGCAAGAAATTTAGTGACCTCAGTCTGCAGCAGATAGAGACTGTAACAACCATCCACTGCACTACTCAGCACCATTTCACAAGCCTTGCTGTTTTCACTAACTTAAGAGTTCCAAGAGCACAATGCCTTTATAGCCATGAAAAGAAAACTGAAGAGTGGCCCTGAACTTTAGCAAATCGCAACTTTGAAAACACTAACAAAGTTAGTCTTCTGAAATAACTATTTCATTATTTTATTCTTTGTCTTGTTTCAGGATTATTTATAGGCATTTATACAAAGCAGAGAAGAAACAGACAATTTCATGTTATACAGTAGGGAAAAAAAAAAAAACAGGAAAAAAAAAAGGACACTTTCTAAAGAGAGAACAAAAATTTGAGAATGGAAACTTGTAATTGCATATTCAGATGTTTATACAAGCATAAAGAAATTCACATACAACTAGTTCTATCAGCTAGACTGGGTATGTGTGCGGTCCACTGAGTTTACTACACAGATAAAAAACCTGCGAGTTTAGGGCTGCAGTTGAAATGATTTTTTTTTTTTTTTAATACATTTCTGAAATTAACTATGGAATATTGGTAGTGGCTCATTTAGGTGGTTGAATTTAGAAAAACAAGTATTTTTTAACAACAAAAACAGTGTCGGTAAGTGAAAATTGATCTGCCTTTTCAGCAAACACATGCTAGTGTTTCAGGGACATCTTGTTTTTGGACTGTACAAACCCACAAACATTACCACAGAATTAACTGTGTGTTTTTGGATGTCAGTTCCCAAACTACAGAGCCTCAAAGAACCTCTCAGAAGAGCTTTTCACCAAGACCTTTTTAATCACTCCAAATTTAATGCCATCACATACAAAAAAACCTGCAAAATTAAAAAAATAAAAACAACCAACCCTACACATAGTCATGTATGGCACTGCAGACACCACTCTACCATTTATATAACAAATACCATATTTGTTAGTGTAAAATAGATATTCAAGATAATCTACAGGGAACAGTAAAGTGCCATGCAGCTGTCGCAACCTCAGGAGCACAAAGGCTCCTCTCACCAGATACACTCTAGCAAGAGACAAGATGCAGCTTCACTATTCAATAAGGTCAACATGCAGAGTATCCCTCTTTCTGCTTCACCATTTCTCCCTACTAGCGACATGTACTACGTGTGCCTTCATGAGGTATGTTTTAGGAGCTCAAATGTTGCACATTCCACTGTTACAGAACACGGCACTTCAGAACAGAGAGTGACGAGAACATACAATATGCAAAGAAAAACAGGTTTCTTTTTCCACCTGCCTCACGCTGTTGAAAGCATCTAAACTGACCTGAAGCCCGTAAGAAGCATTTCTGGCTATACTTAAAGAATAAGGAATAGCTCTGTGGGAGTTGGCTGTATGTGAAAAGCAGGTTAGCAAGTTATAGGGTTATAACAATAACAAATAATCATCAGCTTATGGTTGGATTTCATGATTCTAGAGGTCTTTTCCAATCTTACTGATTCTACAATACATAATTATGCCAATAAAAATAAGATGTCCCCTCTGAAGAAAGGCAGAAAAGTGATACTTCAATTCTTGAGCAACTGGAAAGGAGGTAGGACATCTTGTTTCTTTTCAATCTCGTATAGAAAGAAAAATACATATGCATCTTCTGAAGCCAGTATTCCATAAGAATGAATGAAAGAACAAACAAAACACATTACTTCCTTTTCAAAGACAGTGACAGTAGGCAATACTTTAACTTATTACCCAATATCATCATTTCCCCCCCCAGTGCACAAAGTAACTTACAAGCATGTACGTAAAAAAATGTATGCATACTCTATGTTTGATGGGACATAACAAAAGCCCAGAAATGTAACTGGGTGTGTTCTCCTTTGTTCTCCAAAGCTTTGAATCAGATCTTTATTAAGGCTACTTGACTTCAATATTCACCATGCAAAAGGACATACAGTTTTTATACTTTTCTCTTGTGTCTGGGAGGCTACTTTTCCTACCTGATCTCTCAGCTGTTGAACGGAAGTTTGAAGGCTGAGAATTTGATTAAAAAGCGGACTCTGCAGCACTGATTTCAGTAAGTTCAGTTTTTCCTCATTTGCGATGTCACCTCGATCCCGAAGCTTTGCCTGTAAGCGTTCCACAGCCTGGAGGGCCCGATGTGTATCTGTAGCAACATTCACTCAAGTCAGTGGCAGTTTAGGAACAGCCATACGGAAAGCACATAAATTTTATTAAATACCTCTTTTTTTTCAAAATACAGAGGTCTATAAGGGTTTTTGTTCAGAACTGAACCAAACATGTCTTAATGAATTACGAAGTCAGAGAAGAGCACAAAGCAGAAGGCAAATAATAAGATGGCTGTTACTTTTGTTGGCTTTTTTCTTTCTTCCATTAATTACTAGGTTGCAAGAAAGTAAAAATTTTTCATTAAAATTCAGTACAGGAATTGTGGCTATAGGCAACTGCAAATAAAATCAAACAAAAATACCCCTAAAAAGATGTCTTCTTCCACACACACCTTTTAAAAGGTCTTTTTTTCTAGTCTTTTAAGAAAGACTAGGAAAAAAAAAAAAAAGACAACTGGGAAAAAAAAAAATAATTACATAAATGACAGCTTTTTGTTTCCTAATTTTAAAACAAACAAACAATTCTAAAACAAACAAACAAAAAATTGCCAAGCATTTATCATAAAACCCACCTCATTTGTATACACCAGTAACCTGTAACTATTACACACAATACATCTGACAAATACAGTGAGAAATTATAATGAAGCAAAAAAAAAAAAAAAAAATTACCAATTGTTTCCAACATGCTCTCTATTTCTGCTTCTCAGCTCCTATTCCAACACAGAAAGCACATACAAATATTGTCCTGGTTTTTCCTGAAAAAGGAAACACAGGGAAACTGTCAGATGTAGAATACAAAGTAGAGAGCTCAGAATGAAAAAAAATTAACTTCTGAAACCAACTGCCATGCCCTCAAAACAACAGCCCACTAAAACTACATCTCCTTCAGGTAATTTATTTCTGCATTTCCATATCAAAGATCCTGTCTGCATAATGTTGCACAACATGCCCTGCAATGCTTTAATCAGAAGGTATGAATCACAGCTGCCACTGAGACTTCACAGCATTTCATTGCTTTCCCTTTCAGCGATTCATAAAAACATTCCCTGCAGGTTCAGTTTTCAAGCTCTGTGTTGACAATATCAGGTGCATGAACCTAAGAAGAAATCCATGAGTCACAAAGCATTACTGCTATCAGATTTGCAGAACTTTCACACTACTACGTCCAGAACTCATGCTACAACCTCCACTACTTACATATGCCAGTATTAAGAGTCAGATATGGTTGATGAATGATCTTTGCCAACACAAATTTACAGGCAGGAAACTCTACCTTACAAAGAATCTGAAACTGATTAGTATTTTGTGAGCTTGGGGAATTTGAGTGGTTTTCTTTTCTTGTTTGGTGTTTTTGTAATATTGCTCAGAAATTTGTGATTTTTGTATGAGTGGGAGAGTCTGCCCATCCACAGCTGTGATGGAGACTGTGATGGAGGTAAATGAAGTGAGAAATCCAAATACCATTGTAGGTGCACGAACCAACATGTGCTTTTTTATTTATTTACCCTTCCCAACAGTACTTTTGTTTTCTTTGTAACAGGAAAGTAGTTTAAGATAGTAAATCAACTTGAATCTGGTAAAGAAAGCATCATACAGAAAACAGCACTCAGAAAGAGCTAAGCACCCAGGAAAAATGACTTTCTTCCTCAAAGAGGATAATAAAGAAAGGTTGACAGATCTGTTGACAGATCTCTGGGTACGAGAGAGTAACTAAAATTCAAAAGGGCCATTAGCCATAGAAGCTGAGCATGATAAGCATAATCAATCCCCACAAGAAAAGTAAGAAAAAAAGTTGTCAACATAAACTTGCTTGCAGTCTGAAAAGAAAAAACAAATCAAGTGGTTTTTAAATGCTTTCAAGTTCTACTGCCAGATTTCCCTACTTTCAGTATGCCTTAAGCTCCATATCAGTTTACATTTATGGCATATGGATTTACAAATACAGTGCTACAGAAACACTGATTATCACTTTCAGGACAACATATTACTTAGAAGTAGGCATAAAATTCAAATCCTTTCAATCCTTTTCCATTACACAAGTTACACAAACACGCACATCAATAATTAATAAAATAATACTTCACGAGTTTGTTTTCTTACTTAACAAGGTAAATCCCAGCACACAACTACCAGATCTGAAAACAAAACCAAAGAATATCTTGCGTTTTCACCTGTTCACCCTTCAAAGTAAGACTGTCTATTTAACAGGAAGGGCTGTATGAAGTTACTAAAAAATTAATGAAATAAGGTGGTTTTCCCCTAACCTTAAACACCAATAGCTTTTACTTTCAAATGAAAAAACTATTATCACACAGTAAGTTCAGAGCCCCTATTTACAAGTAGAGACATTTACAAGTAGTATTCACAGGTCTTTTTCTCGGTGGCAGTGCCAATTAAAGAAGTTCTTTCCTGTTTCACCCTTCTACTTCTATCTGTACAAATGTTTATACAGCTGCATTTTAGATCCAATCAGAAAAATGCACGATACAAATATGGAGACTACTACTCAGTCATTTCAGTCCCATCACCCAGCACATGTACATGCACACAGCCATCATATCTTCAACTCTCAAATGTTGAGGAACTAACCAGCAAAAACAAAGTTATTTGTACCTCAGGCCTTCTGCTTCAGACCTCTAAGAATCTCAAGAAGAGGAGATATCTTTTAGAGCTGGTGGATATTACGTTACATCATGATTCAACTTGCCTATTTCTAATGTGCTGTGAAAGGAATGTTTACAAGCAATAAAATGGACAGGGTCACCACTGTGTTGGAGCAACCCCAGAATAATCATCACTGATGATCTGAAATTGAAGCATTCTCAACACAGACACTTATTAACAGAAGTCACTAAGTATATAATTCTAGAGATAGAGATGATCCTACTTAATCTGCAATGAAAAAATTGCTGAGCACTGCTAAGACTCTCACGATACACTTTTCACTTACCTCGTGCATTAGAGGCAGGAAAACTGCCCCAGAGCCATCTTAGTGCCAGTAACTCAGTTTTTAACTCTCACTTTATTTTACTTCTCCTTAACTCTCCTTGTTTTGTTTTTGTACTGGAAGGGATTGACTCCTTAGCTGATCCATCTAATGCTTTTGTCGACCACAGCTCAAGGAAGGATCAAGAGAGGAACTGCTGTCAGAATGCTTTCCTTCAGGACACTTCCACTGAAGCAGAAGCAGTGCCTCGAGGCACACCAGTATTTATATATCATAGTTCAAAATGATACCCTTTGCTCTGTGCACACTCTGGCATGGTGAAAACCCACTCAACTCTGTTTCTGCTGCACCACATCCATGCTAACAATTGGGATCTGTCAGCACCAGTTTAGTGGCACATCAACCTAGCCACAGTACAAGGGAAGCAAGCGTGCAGCTGCCCAAGCTGTGTCCATAGTCACCACTCCCACCCACCACAGCAACAACTCCTGGTCTTTAACACAGCACACTTCTAGGAATTTCAGTAATAATGCACTGAGCAAACCTTGTCCAGAGAGAAATATGGAGACAACTCTGCGTTGGAATAAGTAAATCTTTCATTTGCTATAGTGAATATTATTATAATACCATCACAAATTCTAGACGCGTGAATGAATGAGAGGCGGTTTCTGATCATGTCGTTTTCTATACTCCTGGCTGCCTGTATCACAGGAGTCCAAAGCCAAAACCTGCCCTTCTATACAGGACACAAACACCAGTCTTGATCCAAAGAGCTCAAAGCAGATTTAACTATTTATGTGTTCTAGAGCTAAAGTTCACTAATCTCATCACAGTAATAAAAACATTGACTGACTTAGACTTTTTTATCCGCTACTGGAAGAAACACTGCTAAATGAACAGCAAATTAATTCAGTGTTTCCAAAGACACAGGTATAACTTTTAAAAATAGGCACCTTACCCCTTTACTCCTGTTTTACAGTAAAAAAAAAGTAAAATTCACAAGTAGTTTTAGCTAAATACACAACGAGAAACTTAATCTTCCACTAAGCTTGCACAAAAGCTAAAGATAATCCCCTTCATCATATAATCATTAATACATTTGCACTTCTAAAATTTGACTCTTCCTGTGCTAACACACAAAAATGCGTTTCATATGCATCTCTCCCCAACTGCAGCTGCTCTTCTCATAGAACAGCTGCCAGATAAACGCTGCAGCCCTGGATTCGTAGTGCCCGTGCCTAAAGCACTCAAATCCATAGGTTTAAGAATTTTAAAAATAGACACAAAATGTATGCTCAATACCTCCTTTTCATGGCAATCATGCAAACCTTATTAAACGGAATACCCAGAAGACTTGTGAAAAAGGAAAAGATGAGTTCCTTCTAGTTATGGCTCTTTCACACCTGATCATGTAATTCCTACACAAGCAAACTTCCTCCTTTGTATTTACACATGCTCCATCTACAATTTCACAAATCCATTTCAGATAATACCTTGGAAACTCATGCTCACTGCACTGGATTAGCAAACATGTGATTCCAAAGATAGAAAACAGAGTAATAGGCTTTGCCTTGTAGCTCTTGCATTACTTTATATGCGCTCAAAATACAAAGGAAATGCCTATCCTAAAAGCAATCTCCAGGTCCAAACTTTGGCAAGGAGCTGCATGAGATTAAAATCAAATCTGACTCAGTATAGCAACATGGTAATCAAAGCTTATACTCTGCAGATGCTAAGAAGAGTATTTGAAAAATTCTAATTAAATTTCAGCACCCAGGACTGAATTTAGCTGGGAAAGAGGTATCCTTTCTTACTTTATTTTTATCCCATGCTTTTCTATTCCCCTGCTTTCTGGCTGTCACTCAAACAGCATACTGTGTTAGCTCTGCGTGGCAGAAGAATGAAAACCAAACCACATAGGAAACAGAAGACACTGATTACCAGGAGACCTTCTGCATTGCTTTCAATTTCACTGAGCTTTTCTGTTTCACCCAGCTACCTCTCTCACCCTGGATAACATCCCTGAAGAAAATTACAGTGATCCTCGGACTTCTGGAAAACGTCTTGGCAATACAAAGACATCTGAAACCATTCAAGCTCATCTGAAAGATCTCATGCTTCCTATTTTTCCACTGCTACAAAAGGCAATTCTGCTGTTCATACAGCACTTCCAAGGACTCCCAGAAGTATTAGACAGGCTCAACAACTGTATTCTGACAAGTACAGCCTTCACTACTCACAGTGACAGCGATAAACATACTTGAGCACAGAGGAGGAAAACAAAAAAGGGAAAAATAGGAGGAATAAGAAGCAAGCAGTGGAAAAGAATTAAGATAACAAAAAAAGGCTAGCTTGTTTCCACAAGACACGAATAGGCAGAATTAACCTCATCCACCTGTTTCATCAGCAGAGGGACTGCACACTTGTCTATGACAGAAGAGAACTGACACAATACCTGTAAAATCTATTGGAGAGGGCTTCGTATAAACAAAATTAAGTGCCACAAAGAGTAAAGAAGATCTCCACTGACTGTCAGGAATGTAACAGGAAAGCATGAGAAGTCTGAAATACACTGAAAAACATTAGAAATACAGGATTAGTAAAAGCTATATTAAAGGAAAACTGTTCCAAAACATTCAAGGCAGAAACAAAAAGCCAGTTCACAAAACTGACACAAAGGCTGTATGGAGACTATAAGCAGTTTGTAAACTGACAATGCTAGCCTCCTGAAACTCAGAAAAACACTGAACGTATAAAAAACTCGTAAAAGGTGACAGCAGCAGCTCTGTATCTCAGAGGAAAGTATAGCAGTAAAGCTAAACAACTATGAAAACCAGACTGTGAACATTCAACTATTTTATCTTCTGCACACATCACACTAACATTTTAAGAAAACTTGCAAAGCTTTCAGATAAATGTACAATCTCTTTGTTTCTCTTTAATTAATAATATTCTGTAATAGTCAAGAGTTCTACATGAATGTTTTATGCTAGCTGATGTGCAGGTTACAACTGTAACCCAGAAGTGGGCCTAAACAACACCTATTACTTTCATTTGCAGATAAACATACGTGATGCAAAGTATTTACAAGTGACTGGTAAAGAGTTTTGCAAACATAACAAAACAAGAACAAACAAACAAGCCAACAAGGCAGAGGAATTTTTTTTTTGGTGTACTAGGGAAAATAATAAACAGATGATCTGTTCACAAAAAAAAAGAAATATTGCAGTAAATAAATTGAGATTAATTGAAATAATTTTCTTCAAACATTAGAAATGCAGGATTAGCTTCAGAAACTAAAAAAAAAGCAGCTTTTCAGCATACACAAAATATATGTGACACTATACATCCCAAGCCATTCTAAATAACTTAGGCATGGTTCATATTGCCTACTCACTTTTCCAATATAAAGAGTTGATTACCAAATTCATTAAATTTAGATGAACTTAATTAAACACAGTTTCTACATCACAGAAGTTGCATCTCTTAACATACATTGGATTCCTCATAGAGGTAAAAACAGGATATGTAAATGGTAAAGAAAAAAAAAAAAAAAAAGAAAGAAAAGAAAGAAAAAAAGCCTCACTGTAAAGCCAATGAGGAGTCATCATTTTTCTTACAAACCAAAAATGCTGCAGAACTCCTATCATATACTGTGAAAATAATGGAAGAATCACACAGGAAGTCATTACAGCACATAACCAGAATATGATACAAGGTGGCTTGGATACCAGAACTGAGTCTGAAAAGCCTCAGTTAAAGAAAGTTGAAGAAACACTCTGCAACCATATAGGCCATTATTCCACAAGCACCAACCAACCATACTCCAAACCAATTTCTGTGTGAAAAGAGGGCACTGAAAACAAAATGACATATTTATGCACTGACTCGTTGAGAATGCCTACGGCAAAACAAATATCCTTACCAATGATGAGAGACTACATTATCAGCTTGGAATCGTATTTGCTGAAACTGCTTCAGTAGGGTGGTTCACAGGAAAGCCAATTAGAGAGTGTAATGCATATCATCTTTAGAATTTAAAATTTTCTTGCATGAGATATAGACCATATAATTTCAAACATTTTTAATTTTGGTTTTCAATGCACTCATTGCTCCACAGAATTCACAGACACTGCCATACTGAAAATAAAGAACATCAATTAGTACGTAAGTAGCGCAGCTCTTTTTTTCTCCCGTGCTGAAATTGATCTAGCTTTCCCAGTGCACTGTTACGTGAAGAAAGAATGTATCCAGTTCCCAGAGAAAAGCTTCTTGAGAGCATAAAGGAAGCCAGCAGAAACACTGCTGTATCAGAAACATTGGCTGCAATCAGTAAATGTTACACACGTGCTCTGCTAGTGTAATATGGAGATACGAAATAATTGTTACCCATTGTTGGGGTAGAACGCTGAAAACTACAATGCTTCTCTGATGTTCTCTGCCATTAAAGCACTGCTACTGAACACCTACATCAATATGCCCTGAGGCATTTTTGTTCTGCATTCTTGTTCTCTTAGTGCTATGTTACTTTCCACTTTTGTAGGGAAATGACGTTTCCCAGACATATTTTACTACTTTTCCGTGTATTTGTTTAGACTCTTCGCTCCTTAAAAGTTGTTACCTTGGAAAATGCCCTGCTGATATGGAAACCACAAGGCATTACACAACAGGCTGCCACAATAGCTGAAACCAGGCCCTTTCACTTGGCCCATCCGCTGCTCTGCTGGGCAAAGAACTCCGCCTATCCCCTCCAGTACCATGGCTAGGAATAACGTTTTCTTTTCAGCAACTTATGCTAACAAAATCTCTTGCGTGTACTAAGAAGCAAAAGGGATGATGAGATTCTGTTTTTAGAAGCTGAAAGGGAAAAAATATGCAGCTCTGCTCAGCCAGGCTGCAAATCAATCTTATGAAACGCAGTACACAGAGTTCACAGGGTCAGCTCTGCGAGAGCTTTTCTTGCCTATTATTCCTTCCAGTAACACAGGAACGTACTGGAAACGGAAGGGAAAACCACCCTAGACAGAAAGCATCCCATACAGCAAACCCTTTTCTTCACACAGCCTCACACATCAGAAGGCAAGACTAAGGCCTCGCACTCACTCTGCTGAAAGGACCGTGCCCGAACGCACACTCAGGGACCAACAGCAGCGGGTTCCGGCACTGCAAGAAGCGCCTGGCACCCGCGGATAGCGGTATCCGCAGTGGAAGCGCAGGACCCCGAGAAGCCCATGAGCGCCTACCGCGCCCCTCGAACGAGGCCACTCAAGGGAAACACAGCGGCTGCGAGCGGCCGCGGGGAGGAGACATCCTCCAGGGATGGGAACTGCCCGCCGGAAGGGGGGAAGGAGAGCGAGAGAAGGAGGCGCTCAGGGACCTTTCCTCCCGCGGCCGCCGGTGACGCGCGGACGGCTGCCTCGACCAGGCCCGCAGCAGCCCGCCCGCCGCAGGCCGTGCCGCGGCCCCGGGAGCGGAGAGCAACAGGCTCGCCCCCCCGCGGCCTTTCTCCTCCTCCAGAACGCCCCGCCCGCCGAGCCACAACATGACGACAAAACTTCGCGAATAAATACACTTAAAGAGCTGACTCGCAACTCCGCACGGCCGGCGCGCCGCTTTTCCAAGCTCTTCTCCCCGCAGCCCCTTACGCCCCGCTTACCCGGCGGCTCCGCGGGCCCCGCTCTCCGCCGTCGCCCTCCCCGTCCCCGAGTAACGGCACCGCGCCGCGGGGAAGCACGCTCGGGCACGCCCCGACGGCCTGAAATCTAATCCTGCCCGCCGCCCCCCCGGGCCGGCCCTGCAGCACCACCCGGCGCATCTCGGGGGGCGGGGTGGGCTGAGCTGTTCTACTTTGCTCGCCCGTTGCGCGGATGCGTTCGGAAAGAGCTGTTCCTCAGACGAAAACAACAGCACGGTTAAAGAGTCAGCGACAGGACAAGAGGGAGCGGTTTTAAACTGGGGAAGGGGAGATTTAGGTTTGATGTGTTTCTCTGTGCCCACAGAAGCTCTGGTTGCCCCATCCCTGCAGGCGCTCAGGTCCGTGCTGGACTGGGCCCCGGCTGGCAGCTGAGCTGGGGGGCGGGAGCCCTGCCCAAGGCGACGGTGGGGGGGCTCCCGGGGAGGGGGCGGTTGCGGTCTTCCTCTTCCGATCCATTCTATGTCTGCTGGAGGTGAAATGCTGTCCTGCAGTGAAAATGATCCGGGTACTTGCACGTTCACAAGCCGAGTACTTTTCATGCAAATTTAAAGGAACGCCCCTCTTTGTACATTTAGTGTTTTTGTTATTCCATCTGATAGATCGCCCTTTGCAAAAAGCTGGCTCTCCAGGCAGTATTTCTCATTACAGCCAGCAGAACTCCAAGTGATCCTTTTACTGTGCTGCATTTTAAAACCTGTTGTGTAATCAAGTGTTTAAAAATCATTCTTCCAGTTCATGACTTTGAAAAAATTAATAATTTTCAGTATTTAACTCACAGTTTGCACTATTCCATCCAATGTCTTTTGATGAGCACTTGCCCATCAAATCAAATACTAAGGTTGTGTTTGATTTATCTGGAGCTGTGAACACTGTATGAATTGTGTCACCTGCATTCCATGTTACATCAGACTTCAGTGACTCTAGAATAAAGTCTTCAATAGAAATTCATCAGCGTGTGTCATTATTCAACAGTGAATTCACTAAATGCAAAGTCAGATAGCTATTCTTTTTGTTTATTCATATATGTATATATATAAAACAGTTGTTTATGTAACAATATAAATATTTAATTGTTTTCTAAACTATTGCTTACTGAAATAAAATGTGGTGATGTCAGGAAGTTTATTTGGAGTTTAAAAAGTCAAAATTGGGTGTAATAGTGTTTTACACCTAATGCTCAATATCCCTTGTGTAACAGTCCCTCCCAGGACAACCTGTGTTTGTGTGGGATATACCTTCCAGATCATTACCATAGGCAGTACTGAAAGTATTAGCGTGGGCTTAGTTGTATTCACATACTTGTACTTGCAAAGGTGGATTTCTCAGTAAACATAAAACACATCTATACCTTAAACATACATTGCAGCAAAATAATGTTTTCACTTACAATAGCTGATGATTGAAGTCAAGTTGTCCAGTAACAGATCAAGCAAATAGCATAGAAAACTGGGTTTGGGTTTGGAGTACACTACTGATCTGGAGCATATTCATGCTAACAGTTTTAGATAGATTGCAACAATAATTACTCACTTGTTTCTTGTTTTTACCAGAAATAAATTTTACTGGTTCCACAGTAAGGAAACCATGTTACCTCTCTGGAACTTTTCTGCAAACAGGAGGTCTTATGCTATTAACAAGTACCCAGGATGGGCTTGATGTTGTGCGACTAATGCACAACATTAAAATTGCATTGTAGCTGTGTTAGTATAAGTAGAACATTAATATTTGCAGTTTTGGTGGATGCTGTCCTCAGAATCTGGAGGAAGAGAATCTCTCTCGTATTTTAAGCTTAAATGAGTTTGCAAGCTATTGAATGAATGCATACATCTACATACATCTACATACATTTGTCACGTGATTTTAAAATAAAAGTGCAAACAGCTTTTTAAAATGCAAGCCTTCCTCAAGAGACCATTACTACAAAATCCATTATGTTGTATTCTGTTAGGAAGACTTATTAAAAAGACGATTTAGGGGACCTTAAAACAGTGACAACACAGCCAAGCACTTGCTATTATTGTCTCCAGTAATATTAACTTATGTATTATGAGAATGAAAGAGTACTGGAACAGGCAGCCCAGGGAGGTTGTGGAGCCTCCTTCTTTGGAGATACTCAAAACCTTTCTGGACACTTTCCTGTGTGACCTGCTGTGGGGAGCCAGCTGTATCAGGGAGGAGGTTGGACTTGGTGATCTCGAGCTCCCTCCAATTCTACACAACCCCTACGATTCTGTGCTTCATTTCTCAGGATAATCTAAAATATACTGCTGGTAGAATTGTGAATACTCCATGAGATGTCTACTCTCTGAATTCTTTTAGCGCAATTAAGAGGACTCTGCTTAGATTTATTAGAAGACACGAAGGAGAAGTAAACTCAGAAGAAAAGTCCTCACAGAAAACTAAGACATTTTTTGTGTCCATTAAATCACTCATTAGGGGACTGTTGAGAATCCAATCTGAAATGGATACAGGATTTAAAAAATGAAATGAGAGTAAGCTCCTGATCCTGTTGTACCTCAGTCATAAACATTGACTTCACTGCAAAATGGTATTTCCTACAAAACCTCTTTGACAACATTTTTGGCACAACTCATGTATTTCCTAGCACAAAAAAAAAAAAAAAAAAAAATGTATTCAGGAAAGCAATTGTATAGTTTTATCACACTGAATTGTGTATGAATACTATGTGGGTATTTTTTTTTACTGCACAGCATTTTTGTATGGAAGTTTCAGTTGGATGTCCTACCTACAGAATTCATAGAACACGTATTTTAGGGGCCTATATGTCTCTCCTGAGAAAGAGGACTCATATATGTATTTATAATTGCTTATGCTTGAAAAATTCCAACTCTGAACTTAAAACATAGACAAGAGTCTGATAAATCTTTCTCATAAGCACTAACCTAATTAAGAGTTGAATGCATTCTGCTTTTATATGCTTAGTCTTCAGTACTTGCAGCATATTTTTGTTAATGGTTATGCACATGTACTTACTCATTCACAGGCACAATATTACACTTCTGAGCAGAGCACTTACATGAAATTTAGGTTAAACACCACTCAAAATCATTCTTGTCAGAAAATGTTAAGGATTATTATAGATCAAATCTTATTTCCAAATGTGCACACCAAGAGTAGTCAGTAGCATTAAACAGAATTAGACTGCAGAAAACCATCATGAGATCAAAGGTAACTGTGTTCCCAATTGCTGTAATTTCTAGTCTAAATATATTAAGTGTGTGGTTATGCTTTCTAACTTTATCTGTCCAAATAAATGTTATTTTTCATGGAGGTGACTAGAATACAATACATTTTCCAGAAATTATATTGGCAGAAGTACACAATCGAACTAAACCTAACACTTTTCTCCTCCATCATCTCAACATAAAACTTCCACTTCAGAAGCCAGACAGCAAGAAGTGAGTAGCAGTTGGAGGTAACACCAAGCATGCTGTTATGCAAAGTTAAAATTAGGAACTTTCTCTTAAGTTTAGTGCTTGGAATTTATTCAATTTTTGGATTATTATGCTGGCAAGTACAGAATATTAGTTTCACTTACTGGAGCATGCATGCTGGCAAGAATGGTGCATAGATTTACATTTTAAAAGTTTTAGGGAAATTGTCTCCCTTGGGGCCATACTTCATAACTGTTATTATTGCTATTGGAGGTTACACATGTGCATAGAAGAGAAAATATTCCCCTTAAGGTAGCACCGAGTGAAAAAAAATCATAAAAGGTATGCTAATTATTCATTACTACAAGACAAAATACTTGAAATTATGGCAAATTAAAAGAGCATTTATTTACACACAAACAGGATTGTTTAAAACCACAGGTCTTGCCCGTAGCAGAGAAGTTAAGCCAAGTAAGTGACAAAGCATATTAGCCTTATCATAGATTTTTCAGACACTTAATACCAATAAGGAGGGTCTGGTTTGTTCAGATTAAGGTTTTTTTGTGGTTTTTTTTTTTCGTTTAATGTGTTCTGCAGGTGGTAACTGTGTATTTGACAGACCCCACTTGCAGAAAATGTAACTTCTTAGAAGTTTCTTTTTTCAGAAATGCTTGAAGGAGCACGGTTTGAGCAGTGCACGTAGTCTACCTTGATTTCAGCAAGGCATTTGGCACTATCTCCCACAGCCTCCTTATAACAATGCTGAAGAAGTGTGGAATAGATGAGTGGTCGATGAGATAGGTTGAGTACTGGCTGACTAGCAGAGCTCAGAGGGCTGTGATCAGCTATGCAGAGTCCAGTTGGAGGTCTATGGCGTTCCTTGGGGGTCAGTGCTGGGCCTGGTCTTGTGTTCAACATCTTCATCAATGATCTTAATGAGGGAATGGTGTCCACCCTCTGCAGGTTTGCTCATGGCATGAAGCTGGGAGGAATGGCTGACACACCAGAAGGCTGTGCTGCCTGCTATTCAGTGAAACCTGGACAGACTGGACAGTTGCGTGGAGAGAAACCAGATAAGTTTTGACAAGAGCAAGTGTAGAGTCTTGCCTCTAGGGAAGAATAACCGCATGCACCAGTACAAGTTGGGGGATGAACTGCTGGAAAGGAGCTCTGTGAAGAGGGACCTGGGGGTCCTGGTAGATGATGGGTTGCCCATGAGCCAGCAGTGTGCCCTGGAGGGCCAATGGTATCCTGGGTTGCATTAAAAAGAATGGCCAGCAAGTCTATGGAGGTAACCCTCCTCCTCTGCTCTGGTGAGACCTCACCTGGAGTATTGTGTCCAGTTCTGGGGTCCCTGGTAGAAAAAAGACAAGGATCTGCTGGAAAGAGTCCAGTGGAGGGTTACAAAGATGGCTACTAGGGCATGGAGCACCTCTCATGTGAGGAAAGTCTGAGCAACCTGGGTCTGTTCGGCATTGGGAATTGAAGACGCAGAGGGGATCTGATCAAATACAATAAATATCTAAGTGTGGGGAGCAAAAGGATGAGGCCAGACTCTTTTCAGTGGTGCATGGTGATAGGACCAGGGGAAATGGCTACAAACTGGAGCATAGGAAGTTCCACACAAATATGCATGAGAACATCTTCACAGTAAGGGCACAGTAAGTGACAGAGCACTGGAACAGACTGCCCAGAGAATTTGTAGTCTCTTTCTCTGGAGATGTTCAGGGCTCATCTGGACAACCATCTGTGCAACCTAGTCTAGGGAGCTTGCTTTGGCAAGGGGATTGGACTTGATGATCTCTAGAGGTCCCTTCCAACCCCTACAATTCTGTGTTTCTGTAATTCCAGAGCACCTTGTCACTAGCGGTACTCATTAATGCAAGAGTTGATGCAGTATTTGAAAACAAAAGATGATACATCTTTGAAAAAAAAGTGTATTAGAAAAATAGGTATGTATTATATGAGAATACTTTGAGCTTTAAAATCAGAATGGGAAGAACTGACCTAACCAGTTTAGAAGTTTGTATTCAGTTAATCATGTTAACATTATTCTCTAATATCGTAGTTTGTCTTCACTAAGTACTGGGGCATCAGAACAACAAAGTTTATTTCTTTGAAAAAATGCTTCAAAATTAACCAGTTTTACAGATAGCTAAACTGCAGCATATTAGATGGGAGGGAATCCTTATTATAGGAAGATAACAAAATACTTCTCCTGGTGGCTAGTTTATTTTTGGAATAAATCCTCTTGAAGATGAACAGGTGGAACTAATATAAGCTGACCAATTGCAGTACATTGATTTATCACATGCCCTTGCAGTTTACTATGCAGAAAGATCATCCTGTATGTGGTACTGCCTAAGCAGCTTCTATACTCTTCTGTATGGACTGCTGAGATAATCAGTGTCTCAGATTCTACTTTAGCACTTGTCTTCTGCAGTTCTTTGCTTCTGATCCAAACTGCGAACTTGGAGAGGTGTTCCTGTTTGGATTTAATTCAGTATTTTTCAGAGTTGAAGGCACAGGGAAAGTCTGCGTTTTCAGTCATGAGCCTTATGTTCTCAGAAACAATGATGACTCATTTTGGATAAAGAGCTCTCTACTTACTGGACTGTCAAAAAGAGATCATCTGGTCTGAGACAAGAACCAACATTGGTGTTGTAGTCTTTGCATGAGGGCGGGCAATGAATGACCATAGAACTTGTGGATAGGCTTGCCAAGTAGTTCTGCATCTAGCCAAGCCAGAGGAACTTGGCAAACAACTGTCCTTCCAGAGGGTGCTTTTCCAAAAGGGATTTTTCCACATGGTTCTGCATAATTTCTCAGTTTTAAGTTACATGCAGAGAAGAAGCCAAAAGATACATTGATGTTCTTTCATTTTGCTTTCAGTGTAGCTGTACTTTGGTTTAACCCAAAATATCTTTACTGGTATTATTAACTGCAGCTAATGCTGTTAATACTTAGTTGGATGGAATATCTGACTAGTACAGACCAGGAAATACCAAAATAGTGTTGATGTTGATATGGAGATTTGGAGAGTTTAAAATTGAGACACTTTAAGTTCACATGCCCTTGCCTAGGAATTTAAAACTGCATATTGCTCATTCACATCAGCCCAATTGTTTAAGGATGACAGCTGACATCTCCAAAGGAAATTGTTATAGTCCATTGAAGAGGATATCCCGGAAAAAGGGTTCAAAAGCACTTATCATGTCATCACATACCTGTGCTAATTTATCTAGCAAGATCAGCACCTGTAAGACAAGCAGAGTGGGGAACCTTTCCCATGTTGAAAGCACCTCATATTCAGTGAGTAGGATGAGAAAAAGAAACTATTGTTGCAGACTTTGCTCACATATAAAAGAGCATGTTTGTTACTGGGTAAGTTTTCAAGATCTGAGGCAGGTTTGTTGATGTAAGAATTCGTAGAGTTTTCTTTGATTTTTACCAGACTTGCTTTCCTGTGGACACTCAGTGCAGGGAAGTTAATGGTTCCTGCACACTACCAAAAAAGTACTAAGAAAAAATGAAAAAGAGCACCACATGGAAAGATACTTTAACTGACTAAAAGACTTTAAAAGGTTGGTGTTTCTGGAATAGGCCCATCTATATGGGTATCTGAGAACTGGAAGGTAAATTTTACATCATTCTTAAGTAGGAATTTCGTGTTAAGTGAAAATCATTTTAGCAAATGAAGCGGATATGAATTTAGCCCAACTGTGCTCTCAGTAGCATTAAAAAAGCTGTGTTACTATATGAAGCTGACTCCATAAATCCCTGTCTTCTGTTAAAGTGCACCTCTCTGGTTTGGTCATCTGCTTCTCATATGTAAGGGTCCCTTCTCACAGTGGTATGGCTAAGAGGAGATCTCAAGACTTTGATATGTAGCATGTGAAATTTTGCCCTTAGCTGTTCAGTAAGTGCCAGGAACCTACATCATAATTAACAATAAGAATGAATGTTCAGTGTGGAAATACACAACTGTAGCAAGCTGAAACCGTCACTTCCAGCAGTAAAATGCCATTCAGTACTCTCAATTTTGCATGCAGAAAATTGTTTATTTTCTAACTAGATGGTGTTGACACTGCCATTAGCTATACTTCCATTTCCTCCAACTTTTAAGAATTAATATATTGTCCATACCACAGAGTAAGATCTCAAAGCACTCATAAACTTCCCTCCTCCCTTCTGGCATGAGCCAACATCAAGTCTGCAATCAGTCAGAATCTCAGTGTGTTATGCAAAGACAGGCTCTGATGAACTGCCTTTTTTTTTTTCATCACATGGCTGCCTTTTAATTTTTGTTGCCAAGGGGACAAACCAAGAGGAAATGGATTTAACAACTGTAAAATAATGAATTTTAAAGCTGCTGTTACTAATATTTGAACTTTGAATCTAATTTGTATGCAGGAAGAATGAAAAATAACAATATCATTTCACAAAATAAACAAAATACAACCAAACAAAAATCACCCTTTCCCTCCCGCCTTCTTTTCATACTCATATCATTTGAGAGCTCAAGCTTCAAATATAAATGCCCAGGTATCACCAGTAACATGGAGAGGCAAAGGGCGTGAAAAAACTGAGTCTGCTATATCTCATAGCTCTATATTACTTTAACAGACACAGACATTTTTGAAGGTCCAAAATATCTACCTTATACAAAGCTACTTTAACAGCAGAAAGGAACAATCTATTTCTCCCTCTCCCCCTTGCATGTTTTTCAACAGGAAAAACTTTAGGGAAACCAATAGAAACATAATAGCCCATGTAGTTTGAAGTGTCATTCTGCATAAATCAGCTGGGTCTCTCCTTAGACCATGAGCTGTCATATAATCCTCCCAACAAACGATATAGAGTCTCTCATCCAGTTCAGGTGGCTTCGAGAAGTCTTTCTCCTTCCCTTCTCCAAGTCACTGCATTTTTCTTCCTCTCTGGGACCTGAAACTGTAGACTGTAGAAGCCCTGCTGGTGCCTTCAGGCAGCTTTTCTTACAAAATCACCCTTCACTGCAGAAATCTTATGTTGATGCTTTTTCTGATAATGCCACTGTTCATTCTTTTGTTATGAACTAGATATTGAAACTATCCTAGGAAAACTAGAGAGAATCAGTACCGAAAGAATGTACTGGAGTTGGAGAGATCAAAATGTTCTTCTCTAGACACATGCAAATACTTGAAGAAGAGTACTGGTATTTTACAACTAACTCTCAGTCTCTCCAAAATCTCTTTCTTGAGACTTCACACCTTGAGATCCATCATCATTATGTTTTGACATTGCATTTACAGACATAGTTCTGTTTCATAGTACACTCTTGGGAAGGCATGCTAGGATTCATAGACCAAACATATTTTTATCCAACCTTGAGGACAGTATCCTGAACTTTCAACCAGTATGTACCTTCTTTCCCAGATGTCTGAGTGGACGAAGGATTATCCTGCTTCTCCTTAGCTGTTTTAAAGTGAGAATCAGGCATTTAGTCAAAACAGTCAATGCTTTCCTCTTGGAAAGCATTTAAACTCACATTTCTTGCAAAAGAGAAGTAACCTAGAATGTACTAACTATTAGTATTCTGAGTTAGGTGTATTCTGACTTTTGACACTAAGACTGTTCCAATTTTCAGTCTGCGTACACAGTACTATTTAAATTTCGAAACAGTAGTCTTTAATCTATCTCACTCCAGCAATGTCACGCTAATGTCTTTGGTCAAGAAAGCAGATCAACATAGAATCATAGAATGTTCTGGGTTGAAAAGGAGCATAATGATCATCTAGTTTCAACCCCCCTGCCACAAGCAGGGTCACCAACCACTAGACCAGGCTGCCCAGAGACACATGCAGACTGGCATTGAAGGCATCCAGGGATGGGGCTTCCACAGCCTGCTTGGGCAACCTGTTCCAGTGTGTCACCACCCTCTGAGTGAAAAACTTCCTCCTAATATCTAACCTAAACCTCCCCTGTCTCAGTTTAACACCATTCTCCCTTGTCCTATCACTATCACCCTCATAAACAGCCATTCCCCCTCTTGTTTATGTGCTCCCTTCAAGTACTGAAAGGCCACAGTGAGGTCTTCCTGAAGCTTTCTCTTCTCCAGAATGCTCAGTACACACTCGAGGAATGAAAACTGGATTAAAGCCTGCTATACAATGGTTATAATGTCTGCCCACTGAATTGTCCTATGCATAAATGGCATCTCTGCTACACATGAAACTGAGTAGGCTTTTCTGTTAGCTATCCAGAGTACTTCATGATTTGTAAATCTTACAAGATAGAAAGTACCTCAATCCCAGAAGATGAAAAATTTAAATACTCGTGTCTATATTCTTCATAGATAAGGCAGCTGTTGGCCTAGCATCCTTCAGTAAGACTCCAAATACTTTCTGCTCTTATCTCAGTACTTCCATCAAGGCCTTGAAAGCGATGAAAAGGATTGGGCATGAAAATACATTTGCATGCCTGTACCAAGCTGGACTAATCGCACTGTTTTTGAGCTGAGATTTAGACTCCTTATCTTCTAGTTTTTATCTCAAGAAAAGATCCAAACAGGTCTCTTATTAACCTAAATCTTAGAATTTGGGAACATCTTGATTTTAATCCTTTTGTATGAATTATAAGAAAATCTTGAAATACATAAAACAGGCAAATTCCTTTTCAGAACAGTGTAGTAAGACTTACTTTGCCTCTGCAATCTGGTTGAGGGACAGTAAGTTTATACTGAGCTATGAATAGATTTTGAGGGAAAAAAAAACAACAAATATAAATATCTATATACACACCGATTTCACCTTGAAAACTTTCAGCTGTCTCATGCTTCCATTAGGCCAAAAGCATTGGTCAGCAGTCAGAGAAGAGAGTATGTACCAGATACAGCAGTAACAGTCACACATTTCTTACAAGGTTATTTTCCCTAAAAGTTGGCAGGGGGTAAATGATTGTTCATCCCTGATGTGAGATTTGAGAAATCAAATATTTTATGAGAACATAAATGTTTTGTAACCTAGAGGTACTGGAAACATTAAGGCCGAAGAGGAATTGCAAACTAGAGATTAAAGAATTAGAACACATGCTAAAATTCGAGAAGTGTTTCTCCAAAGATTAAAATGCTAAATCTGGTAGACCCCCAGTGTAGAAGCTTGGAGAGAATCAACTAAGGAGATTTATAATTCAAATTAATTTAGTATATAGCTTAAAAATAATTTCTTAATTTTTCTTCAGCACTGTAAATAAGTCAGGTGAAGACCCTAGAGAAAGTAAAAAATTTAAGGACTATTTTTATCAAATGCTAGATGAAGAGAAGCATACAGTGTAACTCAGTACCTCATCACTGCAACTTGCTGAACCTATTATTAGCTTTTAAATCAAGAAAGGCAGCTAGTCTTTGGTAGCTACTCTGCAGAACTGATCCCCAGGGTGACTGCAGCTGCAGTCCAGTCTTGACTTTTTGTCAGTCATTGCTACTTCAGGTATGCCTCTGTGGCATTATACACTGCTGTGCAGAGATTGACAACATATCTCGCAGGTGATCAGAAATGTTTTGGATACTAGAAACACAAAGTCTGCACTGGTGAAATAGCGTGATCCAGATTTTTGTTATGGGAAGCAGAGCGTATTAGCCCAGGTGGACTATGCTAGTGTGACCATACTGCTTTTGAAACCCATGTGACTGCATCATGTGGACACACAGAATTATTATAGGTCACTCCAAAAGTGTAGTTTCTATGGAGACTACAACGGCTGCAAAGAGCACAATAACAGTACCTGAAAGAGCAAACTGTCAGCCAGAAAATGCTATGTTTCAACACAGTCACCTCTACAAGCTGTGCATTTTCACCAACAATGAGCAATACGCACTCCTGCGTCAGATGCCATTTTGTCAGACTGCTTCTCTGTTGCCATCTGCCACTCAGCAACAACATATAACAGAGTAGTGATGGGAAGGTTCAACCTCTACTGCCGTACCACCAACATCTGCTTGTGATGTCATGGGTCAACATAATGTAATAGGAGACATTACTTTGAAAGTGCATTACAAGGAATAACTGCATCCTTGTAATGAATAATCAATATATTGCATGCAGACAATTAATATGCCACTACTATCCTACAATATGGTAAAGTGAAGTCAAGCATTTTAGACAAGAAGACAGAAATTAGTTCACTTGTGCAGCACCAAACTTTATCTTTCAATAGATGAAGTAATACCTACCCCATTGTTTGCTTGCAGGAAGTCAGCAGTGATCATGGGACACACCACAGAGCAGAAAATATAAAGAGGAAGGAAAAAGGAAAAAAATATTCAGAGTTTCTCCTAGCATAAGAATTAAGAGACCCCAAATTAAACGAAAATGTATTAATCAGAACAGAAGGGGATAAATCTTTCAGAACATGTGGAACTCTTATCTATATAATAGAAATTTACATGGAGTTATGTAAAGATCATAGAATCATAGAATCATAGAAGATGATCATATTATAAAAATATATGGAAGAAAATCTAATTAAGACTTAAATATGAAGATATGAGAAACAGTAAGACAGAGAGTAAATATTCATTAAATAAAAAAATCATAATTTTCTCATAATCTTCATTAGGAACAGTCAACGTTTGGATGCCTTCCTGGAAGAAGTGTAGTAGCTAAGTAGAAGGTGGACTAGCATTACAATATCTATGAGCTTAGCTAAAGATAAAAGCAAGCAAAACCTCATGACCCACACTGCAGAGGAAGTAAGCAGGCTTGTCTGAGGTTATCTTCATGATCAGTACAGCAGTGAATTGACAAGTTCATTCTGGAATACTTGTTTAGTTTAGGGCAAGTCATTCTAAGGTAGATGCCATGTTTATTGCCAGGAAGTATGTAGCAAGTTTAACAAGATATCATAGGTGGCAAAATTTTACAGTAAGTCAGAAGCTTGAAAATTCAGTCATACAGATATTTAACTATAATGTCACATTGTATGCGAAGTTTCTGAAAACATCTGCAACAACTTTATCAGTATCCTCATCTGCAGCGTCTGGTGCATGGGCTCGGATGTGAATGATCGAAATTGTTTATTACAAGTTCTCATATCACTTCTCTACCTTCACAAGTTTTCTTTTTCTAGCTTTCCCATCCACCTCTACAACTTTCCCATCCACCCCTACAACTTTCCCATCCACCTTTACATACCAACAGAGCATTCTACAAAACACTCTTCAACTGTTCACACGGGCACTTATCCTATCAGACCCGTGAGATGTTCTTTCTTCTTCTAGAGGCGTCCTTGGTTCTCATGCTGTTTATCTTGCTCCATAGCTTCTGCTCTGAACAGTTTTTTTTTTGTATTCCCACACTCACTTTTGTCTCATTTTACAAAAAGAAAACTTTATTGTAGTGTTCTGACAGTTTGAAAATAAAAGGTAAGCTTTAAGCCTGTTTAGGGATATTTTTAAGTACTTGTTTCAAATATTTAGGTTTACAAGTTACAGCAGCATTTTAAACGAAGTCATTACTTGCAGTGTCACTTTAGATTTTCCATTACTGCAACCTTAGTGTTTATTAGATGGTATGCAAAGATTATTTTGTTTCGCAAAAATAATTTATTTCTCAAATATTAATACTGCAAACTAGCCATATTTTGTAACTAACTTATGTGGAGTATGTGGTTGGAGGGCTTCAATTAAAATCTGCTTTCCATAGTTACTCTCTGTAGTAAATAGCCCTTAAAAACTATTTTAATTATTCTCTTTATTATTTTTTAATAAAAACCATTTATTTAAAATGAATTGCTGTAAGGCCACACTGAGAACATGTCGCATCAAGGTGGTTAGCATGAGCCAAAATGCTTGTGATATTTTGTATTTTAGAAAGCTTTTATCACAACAGTAAAGCAAAGGAACTTAACATAGCTACTGTTCAGTAGTTTTTCTTAGCAAACTACAGTGAGTTCTGTATAATGCCTTATAGATACAATGATTAACATAATGTAATTTTTATGTTTAATTTACAAAAATCAGAGATCTGCAAGATATCTTTGTGTCCAAAGCTACTGCTAATCAAGATACACATCAGTATTCTCACCCTCCACATTAACTTACTAATCACTTATCATGACTGATGCTCCTCCAATACAAATTTCATATTTTTTCACTGTTTTGAAAAGTCCCAAATCTGATATAAAAAATACAATCGCATTTAAGAAATATATAACACTGTGTTTCCTGTCTGACTGCAGGTAAACAAAAAGAAATCATCTTCAAGGTTTGCACAGTTAAATCTTAACATTAGTGTGTAGTGTTGATGTTTTGCACAACAAGTTAATGAAGTAGATTTAATGATGATCATAGCCCAGAATAAAGGAACAGCTGCTATGCATACCTTGCAACAAAATTTTTAAATGGACTGTTCTACAAAGCATTTCAAATACCCTTCGAAAGAGAAAATATGCAAATTTCATATTAAATCTTAGACGATCTAATTTCTCAGTCTTTTTGTTTTTCTTTTTTCTTTTTTCTTTTTTTTCACCAGTCCTGGCATAATGCCCATTGCCTATTGTATCTCTCTAGTTTGTCAAGATTAAAAATGTCTTTATTCTGCAGTCAGTGCACTCCTAGTCAAATTTGGAGAGAACATTTCTAGGATAGAATCTTTTGTGAAATGTAACTTGAAAACTAGCAACAAAGCATTATGTAAAGATGAAACAATATTTTAAGGCAGTACTTTGCCTACTTTCTCTTCCTCCTGTTTTAAGGAAAAACATAAAAGACATCTATTATAAACTTTCAGTCCAAAGTTTCAAAAAAAGACTGACGTAGTCTCCATCCAGGGTGTTAAATTGCTAAGAATACATTTAAGTTGAACTTTTATTACATTTAAAAGTTCCACCTTGTTCTTTTTTTTTCTTTTTTAAATACACGATTTGTGAAGGGCAGTAATTCACGTGTGTAGTCCCTGCCCATCAGCATTTAATTTCTGATAGGATTCTACTTCATTTCATGATGTTCTTGGCCCATTATAAATGAAAAATTCCTCCAAGAATTGTCAAAATAGATTTAGTGGGAGGTGACTACGCATGACAGATGGATGTCTTTCTATGCTTATGCAAATGTTGTATTGCAGGATGTCTGTGCTGTCAGAGTGATAACACAGCAGTTCTGACATAATAGTAGGGTTATTTAAATCCTGACACAGAAAACTTTTGTCTGTCTTTAATTTCATAGTCTATCCTTTTTATGCCATTACAGTGACTTCTGTTTAGTAATGAGTTATCCTGCGAAATCCTCAGTCTCTTCAACCAACCCAAATAACAATGAAAATACCCAAACTGCAACTTGATGATAGTATACTTCATTACGGTGAAAATGCAGCTCTTGAAAACACACCTCACTGGTAGCAGGAAGCCTGCATACTAGCACAGTTCTTTAGTGCAAAAAAAGTGTGTGTGTGTGTGTGTGTGCGTATGTGTGTGTGTGTGGAGGGAGGGAGAGGCAGGGGATGGAGGGGTGAGCTGGGACTTGCAGGGACTGAAAGTATTATACCTCAACTAACGGGTTTGTTATTTCTTACCACATGTATGACAGATATTAGTTATAAATACTGTCATACCAGTAGATGTCAGTACAATCATTAAACTCTACAAGGATAGTAGAGGATATTCTTCACGTTCACTGCTGCAGCCAAGTGAAGGTATACTGATGATACTTACTGTATAATAAAACAATTCTACATTCTTAAAACATACAAAATCTGTGTTATAAAATAGATTGATTCATGGTAACAAGTGTTTGAAGAGATTTTCAATGATACAGAATTTGAGTGGCATTTTGCAGCCATCTTATTTACTTGCTCAACAGCAACTGTAATTTCCCATTTTCATTCCAAGTTTGTAGCATTTAAATAAATAAGTTTTGGGCGTAGACTTTTTCAAAACAAAACTTGATACTAGAAATCCAGTCAGAGGCTTGGCTACACCTCATCAAAAAATAATTTTTGCAGCACAAGGCCAGACTCGAGAGGACAATAACTCATGTTTCATCAAGCTTGTATTGCAAGACTTTCCTTTTCAAGGGGACGGGAATGTTTGAATAAAACTTGAGATAGTCATTTTTGGTCTAGGAAGGTTGTTTTTCTGCATATTCTCATATTATTTTACCTCTCTTCATTCCCATTTTAATGTCTTGGCCCTTGAGATGAAATCCTTGCTAATCACAAAATCACAGAATTGCAGGTGTCAGAATGGATCTCAGGAGATCACTGAATCCAGTGCCTCTGTCAAGGCAGGTTCCCTACAATAGGTCAAACTGGAAGGCATCCAGACAGGTCTTGAATATCTCCACAGGAGTCTCCACAAACTCTCTGGCAGCCTGTTCCAGTATTCTGTCACCCTTACCATAAGGAAGTTCTTCCTTATGTTTGTTGGAACCTTCAAGAGATACCTAGACAAATCAGTTACTGATCTGAAACAGCCAGATATTATTTTACGGAGTATCATATTGCAGCTTACATTCATGTCCATTACATTGCCCTATCACAGTTGACGCACTTATCCTCACCGCATTCCAAAGAGACACACATGGAATTCCAAAGAAATGGAAGCTGTGGTTAAGCTGGCTTCCAGCTGCAGTCTGTGCTTTTCTTCTATGGAAGGCATGGAGCAGAGGGGCAGGGAGGAATACAGGAGAGCATGGTGTGTGTCTGGGCATCCCCAGGCAGCACCCAGCCCAGAGTCAGGCCTCAGCCCATAGACTAGAGTAAGGGCAAGAAAGCCAAGGAGGGAGCACAGGATCTTGTTTTCACATAGTGTCATTCTTTCTCCCAGTGGTAAATATTAATCAAGAAACATTGTGAAAGGCTTCTCATGCTGGTGTGGACTTTTGGATTTACATGCTTGTAACTTCCCTGCCAAGGGACTTCTAGATTATTAAGATATCTGTTTGCCTTGTGACATTTTGAAATAGCTGTTGAAAAGAGCACTTAAAGTACGGCAGTGGCTGGTTTCTCTATTCCTCCAAATCCTGCAAATACACTTTGTCTTTTCAGCCCTCCTAATACAGGTGACAAACAGATCCACAAGATCCATTTGAAAATGTGAGATTGAAAATAAAAATATTTGAATTCTGTCTCTGGATTTGAACTGTTTCTGCCAGCTATCTACTCTCACAATACCTTGTCATGCGAGAAAAGCAGTGTTTTACAAACTGGAGGTAAAAACAACAAATGCTGCAGGAGGCCTGGCTAAGCCCTTCTTTTCTCTCAGGGAGGAATTCATGTTAACGATGAGGTCCAAGCTAAGCAGAAAGAATTTGCTTTAGTTTGACCCCCACATACTTCACATTCCTGTTATGCTTCTGTGCACCTCTCACTCATTTTTACACACACACAACCTCAAAAACAACAACAAAAACAACAACAAAAAGTGTATATAGTCAGTGACATTGCCAGAAGCCAGTATGTTGAACAGGTAAATAATATATAATCACATTAGCAAGTGTAATCACATTAAAGAGTTAAATAGCTGATGATGCTGTTCGTCCTTATTTTACATTTTCATATGCCAGGATTGTGATTCTTTATTATTTCCTGCAGTAGCTGCTGTTAGTCCTAATATCTAAAGCAGAGAATGAGGTTAGATTGTTCATGATGATTTAAATGTTAGTGATGTCACTAGCTACTGACAGAGAACCACAAAACTCACTCCCAGAAATAAAGTCGACAACCATCATTCAGGATGAAAGCAGTTGATATCAGCAACCAAAACCAACAAAACAAAAGTAAATAGAAGAAAAGATGACTATTAAGCAACATCGTTTTAAGAAACTCAAGTATTTTGTTATCAAGTTAAGCCATTATGAGCAAATTACTTCCTTAGGATTTAGAAACTTATGTGAGAATTTTCATGGTGGAATACAGATTGGAGAACACAGATACTGAAGAATTTCAGCATGGCACAAGGTCTTGCCTCCTTCTACTTATTCCTGCTACCTGTATCTTTTCTGTGCACTCATGAAATATTTAAAGAATGAGGTTCATTTTACTCTAAGCATTTCATATTACTCCAAAAAGGCCACTGTAATCAGCATCAAGTCTATTCTTGACTAACATTCATCATTAAATTTAACAGATTTTATCATCTATAATCTTCACAGTTCTCATGAAAGTCAATGATCAGTCCCATATTGTTGATCATTACCTGACAGCTGGCATTTAGATATGCAAAGTTCGTAACACACAGTGCAGGTGGATGATTACAGAACTTGAATATGCCTAGTGATGCTAAGTTCTCTGACCAAGTATGTGAACGAAGAAGAAGAGAATAGAAATCAGGCATTTAGGAGGTCCTGCATAACATACAGCCTGGGAAATGTGATTAGAATAAAAAATAATAGATATTTGGTATTAGGGAAGTACTAGCCTCTTAAAATCAACAAGACTCAAGAAGCAAATTGGCTATGATATGTATCACTGGAAAAGCTTTGTAACGTTTCTCTAGTTCTTTTATCTATCATACAGCAATAGGTACTCTATGAGACTGGTCTTGTCTGTTAAAAAAAAGATAATCTTTCTGTTTGTTCCTCTCTGAAGATCAAATTGCTTAAAAATTAGTCCTTGATATTTTAACAAAATAGAAGGGAAAATTTGGTCTCAAGCTCTTATTAGAGGGAGAGATAAAGAGATACAACCACAGTACAGAAGGTTCATTTCACACAACAAGTGTGAAACAAGTACAAACAGAGCAAGTACAGACTTTCTGGAGTCATATTTCATTAAGTGCCACTGAATTTTACTTGTACTTCAGATAGCTGTATAATAATTTGGGCTAATATTTGTCAGAGTGTTCCCTTTGTATTCCTTTTTCCATATAAGTAAGATCTTCATGCTATGCAAGAACTTTCAATACAGTATTAAGTCTTGGGTGGCTATCCACTCTCACAAAATTGACCCCAGCAGGTTAAGAGAAAACTGAAAAGAAGCACTGAACACTCCTAGACAGAGCCTAATTGGCATGCAGCTCTTCTGCTTGCCTCTGAAGTACCTCCTTTCCTTCACACACCTTTGTAGATCCTACAAGATCTGTCCTGACCAGAGGGGCATGGTTGAGCTGGGCTCCAGACATAGCCACTGAAGTGGTTGCTTAGCTATTGGAGAATCTCATGACAATCTGCTGTGAAAAATGATAGCTCACCAGATGGTGGCATCACTAAACAACAAATGAAACCTGCCTAGATCATCCTTCATTCTATTTACTTCTTTCCAGAAACTCAGTAAGCACCAGTGTCAATGGTTTATGGGCTGGTTCGGCCCAGTTCCGTGACCAGCGGGGCGGAGGGATTTCACAAAATCCGCGCCTCCAGAAAAAAAAGGGAAACAGTGGACCTCAGAATAATTAAAAACAGCGACAACAATCTGAGGATAAACAAATTAATTTACTAAGTATAGTATCGGAATGCAAGATAACACACCATAATGCAATATAATTAGAATTGAAACTAATAAATCAAATATAATGAGAGAAAGAATGTCCAAAAGGTGGATGGGCCTCACCATAAAGCTGAGGTGAGATGCGCAGTCCAGTTGAGCAGCAGGGAGATGGGGGAGAGTGACAAAGAAAAGCAGACGAAAAAGAGCACATCAGGTGACCTTGTCAGGAGTTCTATCTCCTCTCTGTGACTGCAAAGTCCCCTGGGGAATTTAGCTCTTCTTCTCTTCTGGGCAGGTACCCAGGACTTGAGCATTGACAGTTAAACTCCCAGTGCCCCACATGATGTTATGATGTGGAATACCGAAAACCAAAAATCATAAAACCATGACAACCAGTTGTGCCCTAACACTAAATTCTGCACTGTCATGAGACAGCAACATGCTATTGGACTCCCAGTTTCTACAGTGAAGCAACAGTGGAGCTTTATGAGATACGCAGCATAGCTAACCTCAAGTTGGAATGGGCAGCCATGTGTTTCCTTAACCAAGCAATCATAAATTCACTTCTTAAAACTATAAAGAAGATTCTTCATAAAACTTTGAGGAAAATAAGTGTTTTTTTTTTTTTTTTTTTTGTTTGTTTGTTTGTTTTTCTCTAATAAAGAGTGGTTGACTGAAAAGTGCAGATGCAACTAAATGTAGAAGGCATTTGGAAACCTAGGCAGATGCAGATTTCATCTTCGTGACTGCAAAGATCTGACCTAAATGCTAGAATCAGAATATCACAGAGACAGTAGATGAGGTAGTAATAGAAAACTGAGTATGAATTCTGTGATTCAGATGTGTGCCTCCATACGTTCCGAATCATATTTAGGACACCCCCATCTTTATGTAAATGATGAATTCCTAAAATGTGCACCATATGATTTGCAGGATGACAGTGCCCCAGTTTTGCATAAATTAAACAGCAGATCCTGATAACTAGGCTTTCCCATTTACATTATGCTTCAGTTCCAAATCCATGGGATATAAATGAGAGCGGCATATGGTCCTGAAATGGGAAAGCTGTGGGGCTTTCATGTACACACCATGGGAACAAATGGCTGTCCCACAGATGGTGGAGTACTTAGACGCATCTCTTGTATGATGGATGCCAATGTTCAGGAGGTTGAAGCCATGAGCAGCCTCTAGAGGTCTCTGCTGGCTGATATACCAAGGACAGATGATAGACCAAAACAAAGGGGTTGCAAGGACAACTTTTCTTCTTCTTCTTCTTCTTCTTCTTTTTTTTTTTTTTTAATCTTGGCTTTCCATTTATAGTGCTTGTCTGTTTGTGAAAATTTATGGCATAACTGGATAATCTTTCCACTGAAGCTGTGTGATAGTTATAACTTGTCTGTGAGAGCACTAATAATAATTTTTTTATTTTTTTTTTTCAGATTAATTGTTT
This sequence comes from Lagopus leucura, assembly GCF_019238085.1. NCBI lineage: Eukaryota > Metazoa > Chordata > Aves > Galliformes > Phasianidae > Lagopus > Lagopus leucura. Next base: position 3,645,685 of record NW_024962272.1, read on the forward strand.
TACTTCAGAGTTTTTTCCATGAACAATGCATGAACAAAGATATTTTTTCCCCTTTCTTGGGCTGGGGCTGTGAATAAAAGTTCTCAAGGCAAAGAAGACAGAAAGCTGAAAAACTACCTCCATATCCCACAGTATTCCACAGGCACGGGTTGTATACAACACTATTTATGTAGGACATTTGGATATACCCAATACAGAGAATATCACGGGAAGGAAAGTCAGAACTGTATTTGCATGAATAGTAAGTTACTCCAGTAGTATATTTTGAAGTAATAGCATCAGTTATTTTAAGAAGACTTTTATGATATTGAACAAAATTTATTTCAAACACTACTGAATCTTAGTCAGCTATAATCATTGATGGGCATGGCCAGAGGGCCCTTACCATGCTGGTGTATGTTTAACTCACTGTAAACAAAAACATACCTATAAACATGAGAAATGACTGTTGCAGGAAATGTATGTAAAAACTTATCTGTCAAATGAAATTGGTATACTTAGTGAGACAAGGTACACTTGGTGTACAGAGTTCCTGCTGTGCCTGGCCCACCTTGTATGGCTGACCACATCACCTACCCCACGTTTACGCAACTTCTTATCACATTTTCATACAGCTATGCTGCTTAATACTCCAGATGCATTCATGAATGTTTAATAGCATTTCTGCCATCAGACATTTTACTGCAGGTTGGGAACTTGCTGTTCATTTGGTATTACCTATTTGGGCTGCATGGAGCAGATTTCCACATGTTGCAAGGGAGGGCAAGTGGTGGGTGTTAACACTGCGAGGACTGATCCTTTTCTACTCTCAGGATGGGGTTTACTGGCTCAAGCCTGGGAAACCAAAAGGAGAGTGGTGGCATGTCCAACCAAATATGTGTAGAGGAAGGGAAGCAGCAGTTTGTATGGTTGACTGTGCAGTGGGTTGATATTGCTGGAAATAGCCTCTACAAATGCTGCTTGGGACACTCAAAGCTTTTCTTTGCACAGCACTGCAAAGTACATTTATTCACATTTTCTTTTCTCCCTTTGCCAAACAGAGAGCTTTCTTATGTGGCGTGTGTAGAATCAGTGCACACTCTCACATGGTATCATCAGTGACCTTCAAAGCTCTATACCAGCACTTTCTACAGGTAAGAGGCAAGAAAGCAAAGGAACTCTTCAGGACTTCTTTCTCCTTTGCAGTGAAATTATCTGTGAGCCCACTTTGAAGGTATAATAATGAAACAATAGGTACAAGTGAAAATGTTTAAAATCTTGCTGTATTTAATATCATAGATGAGATACAGTTCTTGGATCTCTCCAGCAGATTGGCTGTGCTTGTGGATTACAAAAAATGGAGCTTTTTCTCTGTGGTCACTTTGTAAATAAATAACAGACCAAATATGTATGCCATAATAAGCGAATTCTTTCAATTTATTTTTATTTCTTCAGCTATCTGTTTGAAATTTTTCTCCAATTTCTATTTACAATTAATTTTATTAATAATATTCTTCTTCATTTTACTTTTCTGTTCCAAATATTTGTTGTCTAGTTCATTTTTCTCTTTCCCAAATAGTGGTGAATCATTTTTCTTCCCAGTCTTTCATCAGTATTTTCTCAGAAGTGTTTTGAGAGCAGAACTGTTGTGGGTTTTTTGGTTTTTTTTTTTTTTTTCTGTGAAAAGCTTTTTACCATTTCTGTTCCATTTTTTGAAATCAAATCAGTTCTGTCTCTTCTGTTATGTCTTCAAAATCTTACCATTAAACACTTTGCTAGACACTACTAGAACAATACACATAAGCAAAACGAAAAGTTAAAATCAGTCCCTCCATGCAGAACTGCCAGTAAAGAGCCTAATGGTCTGCAACAGATACCATAAACACCCATAGGTACCATGTACTCATAAACGTGCCATTTTATAATGTGCCATAGTGTTGCACACCTGAAAATTTGACTGCTAAATATGCATGCTTTTATGAAGTCAATCACTCTTCTCACTTCCAAAATACTCACAATAGTAAAGGGAAAATAAATTCAGGTACCCACATCCCTGAAAGGTGCTCTGCGGAATTACATAGAGAGTATTCTCCTTCTTCAGTAGGCACTAATAAGCAAGAAATTTTCCTTGGTTTTCCTCTGAGGATAATTTTAACATCACATTGCATTAGAAAGTCTCTGTGACTTAGTTACACACTGTGCAGCTCTCATCACTCATCCTGAGGGAGTGCTCTGTTATGTGGATTTCTTTGAAAGCCCAAACAGGCTATAGATGATAGCTGGTCAAAATCCAGTTCTTAGCATGACTCCTAGAAGACATATCTCAGAAGGTCTTTGAAAGGAAAGTACAAGACAAAACAACAGATGGGACCACATACACGGATGGTGTATTACATGGCACTCCCTACAGTAACAAAAAAAGCTAAATTTGACTCTTAACATTCTGTTAGAGATCAAAGACCCATTAAAAAAATCAATTTATAAATTGATTACAATGAATGTTAAAAGCGCAAAAATAATCACATGCATAGCTGGATACTTTTTTGCAATAATTGAATGTATATTTATGCTATTATATTTTATTTCTACATTTACTCAGCAGAATCCTTCAGTTACATTTCTATAATACATGCACTGCCTGGCAGCTGGATTGGATGCAGGCAGAATCATGAGTTAGCTAACTAAAAAATTATCAATCGATCAACTTTCATATACAGATATCTTTTTTTTTTAAGTGTAAGAGGACTGGTAGATTGCTAGGAACTCTCAGCTAATTTCCCCCCCCCAAAAAAAAAACAAACCCAAAAAACAAACTGCATCAGCTGCCCAGTTACAATTGCATACACCAAAATGACGACCCATTGCTTTCAACAATGTTGTCAAGAAACAATTTAATTTTGAACTTTTCTTTCTGTACTTTTTTTATATTTACTAAAGTAGAGCCACAAGAGGCAAACTGTTTCCTTTTAATATAGAAAGTTCAAGTTAAAAAAGGAAGGAAGGAAGGAAGGAAGGAAGGAAGGAAGGAAGGAAGGAAG